>NC_048272.1:3025063-3374128 GCF_009762535.1 Notolabrus celidotus | reverse complement strand
TAGCTGTGTACCAAGACACACGTCTACATACTGACAAATAAAACAACAAGAAACACAGAATCTGTGACTAATCCTTCAGAAAAGGTCCCGCTGCCTTTCTGGTAGAGGTCGGTTTTACTCCCCAGGCCTGCAGATTTGAAGATCTAGTGGATGATTTTCATTTATCATGGATAAGTGCTAGCACTAGTTAGCATAGCCACATAGCTACATGTTCATAGCTGTGTACCAAGACACACGTCGACATATGATAAATAAAACAACAAGAAACACTAAATCTGTGACCAATCCTTCAGAAAGGTCGTGCTACAGGTGCCTCTCCGTCAGGATCAGATTCAGAGGGTTGAAGTAACGTGATCTCTGAGCAGCCGTGTATATTCAGCCAACATGTAAACATTAGATCAACGTGCTGGACAGCCGAGGCAATTCCACTTCCTGAGGGGGCGTGGTCAGAGAGAAAACAGAGTGTTCTGAGGAGGACTGAAGAAGAGGGTTTTTCAGGTATGCCAAAATCTGATTTCAAAGTTTTTCTTGAGCATAAACTTTAAAGACATGTTTTGGGGACCTCTTAGACCAATATATATTGATGAAAAAAGCGTGATATGTCACCTTTAAGTCATATTTTCAGGATGCTTAACCAATGGCTCACTTTGACAAAAAAAAAAAGAAGTTAATGGAAACCATGTTTCTAGAAGCTCTGATAGCCACCTTACAACAAAAGTTTCTTGCTTCCCTCTATGATTAAAAACCAGCGCTAATAATGACATTGACCCTGCACTTTATGTGAAGTGATAATTTGCAAAGTTACCAAACTAACTTGTAAATATGGTTGACATGAAACCCTTTCAGGCACAACCAGCACATTAGCATGGTCTAATGCTAATGTTCCCATTTAGCTTGAAGCATTACTCTGCACAATTACCACCGCACAGAACCACCAGCATGGTGACTACTTCTTACAGCCAGAAAGATTGAATAAAACCAGGCTGTAGGTGGATATTACTTTTGTCAGCGGGACAAAAGAATAATTTCCATGAAAGGCACGCAAGTCAAGTTATTTTATGGCTTAAGTAAGCATTAACATAGGTTATAGGATATTATACATTAAATTAGTCGATATAAAAACAGATTCAGTAGATTGTCCACAGCGGTTGACTGTCATTACCAAACATCCTCATGTCTCCAGAGAAGGTGTGCTGAGTATAATGCGAGTAATGTCTGGCCTCCCATTTAAACACATTAAAAACAGCTTTATTCCTCTGCTCTGTGTGACTGAGCTGCCTGCTGATGTAGACAGCTGAGAGGAATCTGTTTCATTAAATGACACACGATAGCTATATCCTTAATGCTGTCTACTTCAATCCAAGGTGCTTTTGTTTAGATAATCACATTACAATTATTACACTTACAGACATTTATTGAAGTGCTTTAGATGGGGAGAGATGTCTCAGCAGAATGAGTGTCTGAAGGGGAAAATAACAGTTAAATAACTCATTTAACAGTATTTATGGTGCACTTAAAACTAATGCAAGGTTGTGAAAACATTGCAGTATCTCTGCCTTACCAAACCATACCTCTGTTTCACCTGTTGATGTAAAGCATGTCTGCTGAGGGTATATCTCATCTTTTCTGTGTGTGTATTAACTTTGACCAGGTGATGCAGGTTGTTCGTGAGCAGATCACCAGGGCTCTGGCCATGAAGCCGTCATCTTTAGACCAGTTGAAGAATAAACTGCGAGGACTCAACTATTCTGAGATCCTGCGTCTGCGGCAGTCAGAGAGAATGAGCCAGGATGACTTCCAGTCTCCACCCATCATGTCAGTCAAACTACAGAACCTCTTTTGTACCCTTATAGTTTGAATCTGTTCATATCTGCAGTAGTTCCTTATTATCTGTCTTTACAGACTTGGCAACTTCAGACTAGTCTTAATCATTTTTCTTACTTTTGTTGCATCTTAATTCAGTTCAAATCCAAACCTGCTCAGTCCCTAAGATAATAAATGTTATAGCTTTGTTCACATTTGTATGCATAAGTGTTGCTTCATGCTGTGTTTGTGCTGCAGTGAGCTGCGGGAGAGAATTCAGCCTGAGATCTTAGAGCTCATCAAGCAACAGCGACTGAACCGGCTGTGTGAGGGGAGCTGTTTCCGTAAACTGGGGAACCGCCGCAGGCAAGGTACATGCAGTATCAACACAATCACTTTGCTTTTTTACTTCTGAGGGAGTGCACACTGGTGGTGTTGATTATCAGCTGAGCACTGTGTTCCCTGCCTCCTCCTTTGCAGAGAAGTTTTGGTTCTGCAGACTCTCGCTGAATCACAAAGTGCTGCACTATGGGGATCTTGATGAGTCACCTCAGGGTGAAGTACCTTTTGAGCTCCTAAGTGACAAGAGTAAGAAACCTTTAAATCTTTACTTCACCAAGTGGCTCTATCTCCTAGATAATAACTTTTTATTTCACTTTCAGACAGCACACATGATGACACATTCACTGGCAGTTCACACTGTATCTGTCAGTAGGCTGACCTGGAATGTATCTAAATTATTAAGGTGTGGGTTTTGTATTCCTCCTAGTTCCTGTTTCTGATATAAAGTCTGTGGTGACCGGGAAAGACTGTCCTCATATGAAAGAAAAAAGTGCTCTGAAACAAAACAAGGTAACATCTTAATTCATTTTTATTGTCATTCTATTCACATGCCTTTACTTTTCATTCTTTTCTGTCACTTGTTCAAGGAACACTTTTATATTTCCTGTTTGTTTCCCTCAGGAGGTGCTGGAGTTAGCCTTTTCTGTCCTCTATGATCCAGACGAAACTCTCAATTTTGTGGCACCAAACAAATATGAGGTAAGCAAGGCGAAAGACTTTGAAAAGAAACACAGGATCATTTCATTATTTACGTGTGAAGTATGAGCTACTGGAAAAAGTTGTCTTGTACCGACACCCAAAGAGAGTTTTCAACCAACTCTGCCATTGTTATTACCAAAGTGAGACTTAAGCATCTTTCAGCTTTTCAGTGGTGCTTATCAATTTGTTATTTTATTATTTATTCAACAAAAAAACGTTTGAACCACAGTACATCACCTGTGCATCCCCAATAACAGTTAGCAACTAACTAATGTTTAAATATTTTACTTACTTGAACTTAACTCGTCCATGCATTTATCTTCAGCAGACTAGACTACTGTAACGGGGTCTTTACTGGACTCCCTAAAAAGTCCATCAGACGCTGCAGCTCATACAGAATGCTGCTGCTCGAGTCCTAACAAGGACCAAAAAAGTAGACCACATCACTCCAGTTCTTAGATCTCTACACTGGCTTCTGCTGTCAGAGAATAGACTTTAAAATCCTGCTGATGGTTTATAAAGTACTGAATGGTTTAGGCCCAAAATACATTGCTGATCTGCTGCTACTGTATGAACCACCTAGACCTCTGAGGTGATCAGGTACTGGTCTGCTTTCAGTCCCTAGAGTCAGAATGAAACATGGTGAAGCAGCGTTTAGTCATTATGCACCACATATCTGGAACACACTCCCTGAAGCTGCAGGTCTGCTCCATCTCTCACCTCTTTTAAATCAAAGATTAAGACTTTTTATTTGCCACTGCCTTCCTATCTTAGTCATTTTAACTAACTTTAAATTAAAATTTGAATGTAATTTTTTAATATATTCTAATTTTCCTCTTCTTTTCTGTTTTATATTTGTCATTTTAATTATACTCTTTTATGCTTGTCTGAATGTTTCCAATGCTTTAATGTTTTAATGTAAAGCACATTGAGATGCCCTCAAATAAAGCTGCCTTGCCTTGCCTAACTGTTACCATTTATCTTGGTGGCGTTTGCCAATTAATCTTGCAATTTACCCAAAATTTGCTAAGACCTATTGATCTGCAACTGTGTTGATTAACTGCCAAACAGACACAGGAAGCGCAGTATGCCAAAAAAATATGCTGGCTCCCATCTGCAGTAATCCTTCAACATCTTGTTTTTTTCTATAACAGAACTCAAGCTCAGTTGAAAATCAGCTCTAATCAAACAATTTAAACAAATGACAAAATTTGCTTCACACTTCACACTTGATAAAAGTCAATCAGCCTTTAGATTTTCTGGCTTACTTTAATGGCTCAAAAAGTAAAGATAGGAACTCCATTAAAAAAATGAGCATTTAAATGTTAGTTTCTTCTCTTTTCTGAACAGACAGAGATTGCATTTTTACCTTTACCAATCTGCATCATGATGTTGATTTGGAGTTCTATGTCCTCTTGATTACAAATGAATGACATCTTTTTATTTTCAGGTCCATGCCATGCCACTAAAGCTAACCAGAGTAATGCCCCTGTATGACTTATTATTACAGTCAAACAGATGGGACTTAATGAACCAAGAAATTATGACATTTACAATATCTGGTGGGGGAATTTTACTTCACTTTTGTCCCAGCATACAATCTCCTCTCCGGTTGCTAACTGGTCACTGGCTACACCAGAATGTCCAAAAAGTGGACCGTGGGTCTAATAGGCATTATAGACAAAGCTGATTCATGCTTTCTGTTAATGTTCTTGTTTCTTACTTTTTCACTTGAACTCTAGTGTCACACATTGGCGCTGCCCTAGTGGCAAAATACACCAATGCTGCTCTAAGTTATTTTTTTGTGTTTGCTATCACCAAAATAAAGATACTCAAGCCTCTTTTTATGGTAGAATCTCTGACACACCATAATGAACCTCACATTTTCAGTCTTATGCATTCACCTGAGCGTGTGTTTTTTTTTTTCGAGCAGTACTGCATCTGGACCGAGGGCTGTGTGCACTGCTGGGTAGAGAGATGGGCAGTGACCTGACACGCAGTGACCTAGATACTCTCATCAGCATGGAGATGAAGCTCCGCCTCCTCGACCTTGAGAACATCACAATTCCAGAAGCCCCGCCCCCTGTGCCCAAGGAGCCTAGCTCGTACAACTTCACCTACAACTACAGTTGAGATGTGCGCCTGAGCATGTGAGTGAGTGTTTGTTGGGCTCAGCATGTGTGTGAGTTTTGTCAAGAATGAGTTTTCCCGACCTTTTGATGAATTCAGCTGCAGATGTATTTTTTATCTCCACTTCATTTCAGATCCCTGGAGGTTTCTCTATGTCCGTGTTTGTGATTCTCTTTAGTTTGTCAGATGTGTTTATAGCTCCACAGGGAGTTCAGAGGTCAGGGTCCACTACAGAGTTGCTTTCCTGGAGCTGGTAGAAATTCAGTGAGTGAATTCAGCAGTCTCCAGGCAACAATGATTTGTATTCCTCATTCTTTGCTATTTAAAGATATAGAGCTGCCTTTAACGATGAGGGATACTGTGCCTGAAGGTGGAAACAGATGCAAGCCTGCTAGTTTTTACTCAAGAACATTTCAGACAAATTGCAATCAAATTGCTCAGTCTGGTCCCCATGGCAAGATATGTCAAGGTAGCTACTGCTTTAGTTCTGATGCTTTGTTTACTTCTATTACATCTTGGTACAGTGAAATGTTACACAGAAAGATGTACTCACATACCACCTCCCTCAATGCCACTCCTCAAAAAGGATTTTTGATGTCACAGGAGGTTAAATGTGATGTTTCTGGTTAAAGGGAAATGCACCTTATTAACACAAGTTAAGATATCTGATCAACAGTTCAGTATTTGAGGATGCAGAGAAAAGAGAGCCAGAGGCTTGATTTAACAATGTTGGTTATTAGTCCCTATTTTTCATTATGATCTAGTTAGTTTTATCACGCCTATCACACTTTGCCTCAGGTTTCGACAAATAGAATTGCAATGAACAATAATCCAAGCTTTATTTCCCAGTGATTGGTTGATTTGTAGTAGTGAACGTTACCATCACATTTTCTTAGAGCTCCAAGGAACACTTAAAGCTCCTGTGAGAGACTATCAGTTTGTGTCAATTTTGGCCCGTCCATGGACGAAGCAGTACCTCATGACTCCTTAGATGATTTTGTCCTGACCATGCATAATAGTTTTTTTCCAACAAAGAAAACATCCTGCTTCCTCAAGACAGACAAACGTATCTTCCACTTGTAATCTTTGCTGTGGGAATTTAGAAAATAAGCTGCTTCAGCAACTTCCTTTGATCACCCTGTCTGACACCAACAAATCCCCACCTGCAGAGTTTCAGGCATTCAAAATTAAAGTACAGAAATAACCAGTTTTGTCACTGATGGCCTATTTGCTTAAGTAGGTTGTTGAGAGGCTTAAGTATTAATTTCAGTCTCTATGAAACCAGTAAAATATTCTAACAGGGACTTTAGAGACTGTTTTTGTCATATAATGGCTTCAAAACCCAAGAAAGTTAGACTGATGTTATGCAAGAAAGCAGTAAACATTCTTATTGAAAGCTATCACACCAGATGTTTTTTGTTGTCATATTTAAAAGCGACTTTTAAAACATTTTTGCGAATCCATTTTCTGTTATTCCATTATTTATGAGACTTGTTATTATTAGAGAATATGTTGCCCTTACATACTGCGAGGGTCTGAGAGAGTCTTTGTTGTTTGCATGTCTGAGAGCACAGATTTTGACAGTTGTGTATGATGTATGTTGGCACATGGCAAGAAAACAAATATAAGCTTGATGCTCATGACAGTCAGGGCCAAAAGCTTTAACATGCAGCACATTAAAGAACATGAATGATAGAACCTTTTATTGATGACCCATAGTCACTCCATGCCTTATCGGTCATACACTCATTTTATATTTCTCATAACGTTAGGATTAACAAGCAGTATTTGAATTTGTGTTGAATAATGTCATGGTTTTAGCAGAAATAAGGAAGCTTTTACATGTTTAATGATGTCAGTATGAAGAAGCTTCTTAGCTGAGTATAAACTCAGGACCCTGATATTAATGCTTAATACCACAGTAGCATTGTTAGATGTATGTATAATATATATTTATATACATATCTCAAATAGTTTACAATCAATGAAGTAAAAAAACAAAAAACGTGTTATAAAGCATTTATTACATATGTATATGAACCTTACACTGTGACTCGTACAGCAAGATTTAAACTTCAAGTGTATTTCAGGGTTAATAAAACATTATGTGTATGATAACTATAGAGATTAATTTACAGTTCAGACACCTGTCATAAATGTATTGCAGAAGAAGTTAAACTTAGTTTATAAAAAATTAATGAACACTTAAAATATCCTTGTATCTGCTACAGCTATGTTATAATGTGTTGTAAACTATTTATTTGTTGTTTAAGTACTGCTTGTCAATTCTTATTTGGGTTCTGGTTGACTATAGTCACAGAATAGTGTTTTTTTTTGGTATCAGACATTTTCTCCAACAACCTTACCATACATTCCAGGAGTGTTTGATGCAGGAGTTTTAAAGCTTAATTTTGGACTCTTTTTTTTAAATCACACTGCATATACTAAAGAGTTTCTGAGTTAGTAATGGTCTGTTATGTAAATGTGGCAGCCCACCCCTCAAACAAAAGGAGCAGGTTCAGCTGAGGGACTCAGTTCTGCTCATCTATAATACGAGTGTACAGTACTGTGTGCTATGTAAGCAAAGGTAAAAATGACAGAACTATTGCTTGATGTCAGTTTCTAATTCATAGTGTCATGATATTTTCATTCCATTTAATATCCTGTCAACTTATTTGAAAATCATAATATTCATTTGTTCTTGCAGAGTAGAATTATATTTTTGTAAAAGACTGTATAATCCTATCAGCTGTGAAGACAAAAGGTACCAAGCTATCATTTTTACTTTATGTCACTCTTTGCAGCATATTTAACATGCATATAACTGTGCAAGGACAATTCACACACACACACACACACTCACACACAAAAGATAGTCATTGGTATTCATACTGTTTAAAGTCACAGCCACATTTTCATATCACATGCATCCCATGTTGTTGGGGTTGACACATACTCCAGCACCTAATGATGTCAGTGTCAATGTATATAATACTGCTAATGGGAATGATGAAAATGCTCCCTATCTGAATTATTGTTGATGCTTTTTGTGAAAAAGATTTTTCTTTTTTCCACAAGTGTTTTTTTTTGTTGTTGATGTAGTTGGTTTCAAATGTTCCCTGTGGAGTTTAATGTCTATTTGGACTTGTTTTTCTGAGAGTTGATCCTTCCTCTGCTCCACTGAGCTGGCAGCATTTCATCACAGTCTTTATACACAAAAATTACCCAACTGTGCCATAATGACACTCTGCCAGGATGCCACCTTTGTATTTATTTGCAGAAGTTTTGGCAAGCAAAAAAGGCCATATATGTAAACAAACAGTGTGAGCTTAATAAAACACACACATATGACACCGTCCTGCTGGCTCTGCCAATTACACACACTGGGCTTTTGTGTCTGTTACGCCTCTGATACTTCCCTTTGCTGCTGGCTCAACAACAAAACCACTTTGCCCCAACACCCTGCGTCCGTACCTTTCCACAGCAGGGGAGGCGTAACAGTCTTGTCTTGCACAGACTGTGTAAATGTGGCTCATGAGATGCAGCAATGCACCGGAAAGTACAAGCACATAGACTTGATCTAAATGAAACAATACTAAATAACAGATGTTTTTCTGATGTTTTTTACAAGTAAAAACACTCAACATGCTTTTTGAACCTCAAGGGTAGGCTATACATAGTGCATTTAAATGCGTAACACTGAATATAAACATAAGTTGTCTGTTCACAGGAGGAACTCCACAGGGTACCTTTGACTGCCTAAAGGGTTATTTTATATCCTTGTAGCTGCTCCCAGAAAACCACAGCTGCAGTTAAAATGTATTAATACCACAGTGAGTGAAGGATTGTTGCATTGGATGTACTAACAGTATGACTTGAAGTTTATGGTACTCTTTTACATGACTTGCTAAACTATTTATTTACACTTGCTAGTGATAGTAAAGAATGACATGTTGTTAAGTGAGGAATAACAACAAAAACTCTAAATATGGTATACATATAGATCATTGTATGTATATACAGTATTGTGTTGCCTTATTGAAGAAAAATGTATTATGTTTTGTGTGAATAAATACAAAGACTACTGTTGAAACTTGTACTAATGGTTTTATTATTTAAGATTCACCTGTTCATATAAAGTAGAGTATCTGTTTTAGTAAGCTTTCCACTCAGAGAATTAAATAGAGGACGTTGATTATTTATTATATGTGTTTTTCTTGTTTAAAAGAGACCAGCAAAAGATTTGCAAATTAAAGTTTTTAAATTAACAGTATTTGTCATGGGACTTGTCTTTCAAGGGTTGCATTTATTAAAAAAAATAAATCACTGAAAGTATCGATATCGGGTATCGAATAAATTGCCCAAATAATAATAATAATAAAAATAATTACATTTTATTTAAAGGCGCCTTTCTCTGCACTCAAGGACACAGCATATATATATATATATATATATATATATATATATACACGAATTTACATTAAAGGAAGTGTTAAGACAAAAAATTGAAACAATAAAAATAAAAAGTAACAGTGTAATTGGCCTCAGACGGAGTAGGCGGTTTTAAACAGAAGTGTTTTGAGTTGTGATTTGAAATGGGGGAATAATCAGAGTCGTATTAAATCATAAAAGTGTGGTATCGCCCAGCACTAATTTACATGTTTAATAATATCTGTAGCATCTTTACAACTCAAGCTTTTTGACTAATCTACCTCTGCGGCTATCCTCTCTGTTATTTAAGCCCGGCTTATCCTTGCCTCTGATTGGTCAATTAAGTGACATGTGATTAATAACCAGGAAGTGCAGTTGTGAAGTTCAAGAAAGTTATCTATTTCCATATTGTTGTCTTTCTTACTGTGGATTCAGTCGTCATATATCAAACCATCACATGCCACTAAGGCAGGAACTCTTCAGATCCAGAATGGGTAAGAGGAACTATTCAGTAACGAGTGGCACACCTGAGAAGTGGGCAATGTGAGTACTGACGTATGACTTTTTAACCGGGCTGAAACGCTCCGTTCAGTTCCTGGTTTCATCCGGCAGGGGACACACTGTGTCCTGTGATGACTGAGTGTATGTCAGACATCCTTATCCTTTAGTGGAGAAATCATGCATGAGACATGTGCATACAGATAGGCGAAAAGTTATAGCTGCACATGAATCCTTCAGTAGCTTTTTTAGATACCAAGCTTATAATGTAATATAATAATAAAATAAAATAAAATAATATAAATGTTGAATCTAAATCTAAATGCTAAACATAAATCTAAATGTTAAATTGAAATCTAATGCTAAATATTAATCTAAATGTTACATATAAATCTAAATTTAAATTTAAATAAATATTAAATATAAATATAAATGTTAAATATTAATCTAAATGTTAAATATAAATCTAAATTTAAAATTTAAATATAAATATTAAATATAAATATAAATGTCAAATATAAATGTTAGATATAAATCTAAATGCTAAATAAAAATCTAAATGTTAAATGAAATATAAATGTTAAATATAAATAAATGTTAAATTTAAATCTAAATATTATATCTAAATCTAAATTTTAAATGTCAATCTAAATGTTAAATGTCAATCTAAATGTTAAATATAAATCTAAATGCTAAATATAAATCTAAATGTTAAATATAGAGCTAAATGTTAAATATAAATAAATGTTAAATCTAAATCTAAAGTTATAAATCCAAATGTTAAATATAAATCTAAATGTTAAATATAAATCTAATGTTAAATCTAAATCTAAATGTTAAATATAAATCTAAGTGCTAAATATAAATCTTAATGCTAAACATAAATCTAAATGTTAAATGTAAAATCTAAATGTTAAATGTTGCTCTGCTATCCTAAATATTTATCTGATATGCAGATTCACACTGCGCCTCGCGGAAGTACCAAAATGAAAGCTTCATAAAGCGATACAGATATCCCAATCATAGTCTGTCAGTATGACTCCATGGATTACAGCCGGACTGCCCGATGTAAAAATGCTGGATAGGCAGTTTTGGAGACTATCAGAGACAGAACTGACCCAGTCTATGGTACGGACAAGCTAAGTTGCTATTGCTAAGTCTGTATATCTTTATGAAGCTTTATTTTGGTATTTCTGCATATCTGCTAAATATTTAGGATCGCAGAGCAACATTTAACATTTATATTTAACATTTAACATTTAGATTTATATTTAACATTTAGATTTATATTAAGCATTTATATTTATATTTAACATTGAGATTTATATTTAACATTTATATTTATATTTAGCATTTAAATTTAGATTTAACATCTAGATTTAGATTTAGCATTGGGATTTAACAATTATTTAACTTAATATATTTTTCACAAAAAAATTAAATGTGAAGAAGATCACAAATATTCCTCTAAATGTGATTAAAAAAAGTGACTTTTAAAAATTCACTCTGCATTTTCATGACGTTTTGGAGCTAAATCTGGAGAAATGTTGCTGTTATTTTCCATGCGCACAACTTTACAAACGGCGCCCCATACACCTGCTGTAATGTGTCCTAATCTATTTTTATGACTAGTCCCTATTCGAATAGTCATTCTGTTTTATTTTAATTTTAAAGTCAGTTGAAGCAAGAAAACGACAATAAAGAGTAGAAATCCTGTAAATTAAAAAGAGTTTATTGTATAATAGCTCAAAATAGAATTTAACACAATCACTTTAAGATCACTTTTATGCTGAGAGATGATGTGGGAGTTTAGGCAGGACATTTGGATGAGTATACTGTAATATGTTGACAACCCAGTCCAAGATACTGAAAGCTAAGCAAAAAGGTTGTTAACATCAATGCAGGAACTTCATTCAGTCTGCTTGAAGAAAGTCTGTGCCATGTATACGCATGAAAGATGAAAAAAAAAATACCTGGAGGCCTGATCCGCTGTCCTCTGTGAATATCAGTCTCTGGATTGAAGCAGGTTTTCTTTAGTTCCAGTTCGGTGGTCTTAAACTGCTCACATCCATGTTTCTCCTGTGTTTACTCACTGTGTCGCAGGAGTATGATTGTCCAGTTTTATTTCCCTGTTTAGGGTTTAGGCATTCTGTACAATACATTTACACAGAAACAATGTCAATATATACTTTATACGGTATATAAAATAAATACAAATCTCTTCTACACCACTGCTCTGAGCTATGACTCCTCCCTTCTAGCTGTGATTCACAAAGTGTATGTATTTCACATTTTGTATATGTGTCTGTGAATATGGTTTTGTCTTTATTTGACACAAACAAATGTCTCAGCAGTCCAGATTCAACACAATTTATGACTCTGTTTAGTTGGATTTTCATCGCTCCCTGTTTGATTGATTATTAAAGCCTTGGGACTTTGATTTCCTGGAGAATGGTGATGTGTTGCTTTCCTGCCCCCTCACCAGGCTCCGTATCCCAGCCTTGGCCTGCCAGCAGCATCAGTATGAGTGCAAGGAGCAAGAGTGTGACTGCGGTGGAGGTCAGCTCAGGGCTAATCTGCAGGCTGGGCTGAGGCTCTGGTACATCTTTTGTTCTGAATGAAACACACTGAGGCGTTCTGCTCTCTCTGATCTCCTGCTGGCATGCTTGTCCCCCTCACTGATCCCAAATGTAGACACACTCTGTAAATGTTTCTGCTTGCAGGTGAGTCAGGTTGAAGCTCTGTGTACCAGCCAGGATTCGTGTGGTATACGTTGGTGTGTGTGCATTTGAGTATATGGCTTGCCACGATAGACGAGTCGATGGGAGGTTGTGTCCGTTCTGCCAGGAGAGGATAGCGTAGTGTTGCCCAACCTCTCTAACCTCAACCTGGATCCACTCTGACTGGTTGATATCCTTTCACATTCGCATTCACAGACTCCCTTCTTTCTTTTCTTTTCTCTGCCATGCACCCACAGTCACACTGCGTGTATCTGCACCCAGTACATTCTCAGCTACACAGGTATACAACCCTGCCTCGCTGAGGGTCACCTTGTTCATCTCTAGAGTCCCCTCGGGCAGTAGCCGGTAGTGTTTGGAGGGGCTACAGGGAGTGTGAGTTTGAGCTTGAGTATGGCTAGTTGAGACGCTGGAGGCGGTTGTCTGATTGAATCCCTCAGAGACTGTAATTCTGTGGCAGGGATCAGGAGCTGGTGAACTTTTGGATGCACCGATCGGTACAGGACCAAGTTTGAGCCCAGAGGGAGTCACCCAATACAGTTCAGGCTGTGGATCTGCAAGAGCACGGCAGTGCAGGACAAGTTTTCCTCCTTCTCTTACCCCAACATAGGAAGGAAGGGAGCTGGAAGGGATCATGGGGAGGCATGAGGCAGACATCTCCCTGGAGGAGACCTCCCTAACCCTCGAGCTCGCAGTTCTGGGGGTTCAGAGCACAGTGTGGCCTGAGGTTGGATGAAACGCACCATCCGGGGTGTTTGTGTTACTTCAGTGTGAGGATGAGAGGCCTCTTCAGCTGCCCAGTGGAATAGGCAGTCACATCGCAGTGGGTTGGAGTGTAAGCTGACTTCCTGAAGACTTGGCAGGGAGAGCACGATGTGCTGGTGTAGAGCGCTCAGAGAGTTTGAGTTGAGCATCAGACTCTCCAGCCTGCTCAGCTGTAGGAAAGCTTGTGGATGGATGTAGGATAGTCGTGGGTTGTTGGTGATCTCAAGTTTGGTGAGCTCTGGGAGGTTATCCAAGGCTCCTCTCTCAATGGACACCAGCTCGTCCATGTTGTTTAGGCCAAGCTCCTTCAGGTGCACCATGTCTCTGAAATCCCCTGTCTCTATCAGTTTGATGCGGTTCTTATTGAGGTCCAGGAACTTCAGTCCTGGCACTCTCCTCAGGGCCTGAGTGGGGACCTTTGTAAGCTTGTTATCATAGAAAGAGAGGCTCTCCAGGCCCTCTAACCCTTCCAGAGACTTTTCCGCCAAGCCTCTCAGACCCATACCCCCAAGGACAAGACTCCGCAGGGACTTTAGAGCCTGGAAGCCCCGCTCAGGCAAGGCCTCCACGGGGTTCCCCCAAGCATAAGAACTTCCAAATTAGGCAAAGCTTTGAACCACTGAGGGTCGACTGTGATGAGTCTGTTGTTATTGATATGAAGACGCAGCAGGGAGTCCAGTCCTAAAAATGCTTTCGGGGATATTGAGTGTAAGTTGTTGTGGCTGAGAAAGAGTTCTTGCAAATTTGGCAGTGAGGAGAAGGAGGCTTCAGGGAGGTGGCTGAGATGGTTCTCTCCAGGTGTAAAGAAAGCAGGGAGGGAATGGGGGAACTCTTAGTTATTGTCCTGACGCGGCTGAAGCGATTCTGAGAAAGGTCAAGGTCTGTGAGGTTTGGTAGTCTGTGCAGCACTGCAGTGTCGATCTCAGACAGGAGGTTACTCTGCAGGCGCAGGGTGTGTGTGTGGGGGGTATGGGTAAAGGAAGCTTGGTCATCAGCAGGTCGTTGCAATCCACAGTGGGAGCCTCATGGTAGACAGAATCCGGGGAGAACCATGGCTTGATCTGACACACGCACCGGACTGGGCAGGAGACATGCCATGGTAGTGCGTGAGGAAGCGAGCCCACAACAACAGCTGGCACACATACACCAATGAAACACACAGGAGACACTGTGTCTGCAGAAGTATTAGAGTTGGCCTCATGATCCGTACAGGTCACAGGAGCTGATTCTGACAAGAGGAGATTATGATGATTGTAGATTAATCATTGGGACCAAAAATGTGCAGGAAGTTGTTTCAGTGCTGCCTTGATGCCATTCAAACACTGTATTCTATCTGTATTAGCAGTGTTAGCATGTTACAGCAGCTTCAGAAACAACAAACAAAACTACAATGTCTAGGCTTCCTTTTCAGATAAGGACTTTGTTATAAAGAGAGTTTTTTTATGTGGAACTTTGATTGCAGTGTAGAACAGGGATTCTGCAATGGCTTCAGCTCAATAACAGCCTTTTGTTGTCACACCATCGATCTCATATCCTGGCCACAGGTGGAGGATTTGTGGCTCGCAGCATGGCGGCTCACTGTTCTGTCAGAGACACAAGAAAAGAGGAGAGGGGGGGATTAAAGAAAGCAAACAAACAAAGACATACAACATCATACCTCACCAGTTTCTTCCCTAAACCAGGATTGAAAAAAAAACATGTCTTTGTGAAGTTACATGGGATATGAAAGAATGCATTGTGCTTACTAACAAAGTGAAATTTGAAATGAGAGAAAGAGAGAAAGTCTGAGTACATTTCAAGAAGAAAACCAACGAGATAAGAGTGTTTTGCTGTAATCTCCAGTGTTTCTTTTCAGCCGACAGAAGAAGGTAAATATTCAGGAGTGATGAAATCGTGTGTCTTAAATATTTTATTTCAGTACTTAACATCCACTGCCTTTTAGAACACAGCAGCCACAAATGCTATTTATTATGTAACAGTTAAAAAGACCCCAAGGATCTTTTATGCTATCAGCATTCTGTACTTAAGGCTATTATGAAAAAGACTGTGAATGTAGCTGCTCACACAAACTCACACACAGTCACATGGACACACACACACACAGTGAGACACAAGCACCAGTTACATCAGAAATACATTTACAGCATTTGGCAGACTCTCCTATTTAGCACAGCTGACATCTCTGCTCTGTATTCACAGTACTGAGACATTCATACATTGTCTCAGTATTTGTCTTCAGACATTTGGTCTGAGGTGAGATCATCCCAATAGTTAACTGACCAGATGTGCAAAATCATTAAACAAGAATACACTTTTTTTGTCTGAAAAACAAACCACCTAGTTTTCAGAAACCTGCCTAAAGCTGGCCTGTGGTCTGATACAACAGAAGAGCTATTGGAGCTCAGATTGCTGAAAAGAGTTAATGCTGGTTCTGACATAAAGGTGTCCTGCCCATATCCAAAAGCGCCTACAATGGGCATCAGAAAGTAGGTGGCTGGGAGCAACACCTCAGTGTTGACTTGATCTCTGAATTCCCTGATCTCGATCCAGTTGAGCATCTGTGGGATGTGCTGGACCTACACGTCCAATCCATGGAGGCCCTTACCTCACAACCTCAAGGACTTAAAGGGTCTGCTGCTGAATTCCATGCCAGAAACCACAACACACCTGCAAAAGGTCTAGTGGAGTCTGACTGTAATTGAGTACTCATTGGAAGAGTTGTGATTTATTGTTCTTTGTCTTCCACATTTAGCTTTTGTACACCCTGATAAGTAGAAAAAAAATGACGAGATGTTGGAATCACACAAATGCTGAGAAGCTGTGCAGGGCTCACAGCATAGTTGCTATGGAAACAAATCTCCAAGCCTCACTCTGTGTCTGTGTTCAGAGATTTATTTGGAATTTGTTTTGATCTGATCTGTGTATCAGATGATTGGATCACAGATGAAACAACAACAGTGACACCAGTGTGCATCATTAAACCGCTCTATAAATAAAATAATAATAACAATAATTATTATTATTATCCATTTCTGATGCAGCACAACTGATATCATCTTCAATCAGCCTCTGTGTTCTTCAAGAAACTCTACATAATTAGATAAAGTAGTCATGAGACAAAGTTTGAATCTTTCTAAGTCTTCCATCCTGGCAGCTGGTGTTATTAAACTCTTCATCTGCAAACTGACATCCGCAGTCAACATGACTAACAGGAAGTACTGTACAGCTCTGCAGGCTTTGGCATCTTTAAGCAAAAGAGGAGAAAGTGTGATGAGACGTTTGCCATTTTTTCCCCCCACAAACAAGGAGAACGAATTCACAGATTTAATTAAGCACAGTTGTTGAAAAGAAGCCAGCACTCTGAGCACTCAAACAGCATGTTGTTTAGTGCAAAGAGAGGAGTATGAAGAGGTGAGACCTGTTCATATGTCTCTGGGTGCTAAATGTTGTCTGTTATTTAAACTCAGAGCTTCAATGGTAAAAAAAAACAAACAAGAACAGGTCTCACCTCTTCATACTCCTCTCACTTTTCTATCAGTTCGTCACTTTCATCTCAAATCTCTCATCTTTCCACCACCTGCTCTATAATTGATCCATCATTTAATTTTCATGTTTTTGTAATTTGCTCTCAGAAAGTCAGAGTTTTGCTTTTGGCAGTTTCTGTAAAGCAGAACTTTGGGCTTCAGTGTGCATTCAAAGAACTTGTGCTGCCCTGTAATTTGAACTATTTAGAAAAGAGAAGGATAATAGATCCGTATGACTCAGCGACTGAGTCTCCTTCCTGCTCTTCAGAGTCCGCTTGTGCTGTGGATAAATAGAAAATACTTTTGCTCTCACAGGCCATTAACACTCCCCTGACTCAATGTGACTCAGACTCTGTTTCTTTGTGTTTAGTATGAATGCACAGGAACCAATGAGCGCTGACCTTAATCCAAAATCTCAGCATTGAGGGAAAAGTGGTCACTGAATATAACTTAATACAACTGAATTTCTATAAGTTTAATACTTACATTTCTCAATTTTGATAGAAGAAAATGTTGGTTTCTGACTTCAGTTTCTTTAATTCCCTTTGTGACCGCTTATCTGCTGATGTTTCAAAGAAAGCTGCAGATGCATGTGAGCCAGTTGTCACAGCTGAGCCAAGAGACCACAGTATAATTCCTGTCTCTGCTCTGTTTAGTGGTGACTTGTAGTATCTTTGACAATGTTTCTCCAAGAGATATATTGAAAGAGTCAGTCTAAAGATGTTACAAAGCCACTAATGTCCCTGCTGTTTAATGGAAATTTAAATTCTGACTTACTGACTTGTCTTAAGGTAAGAAAACACTGTAAACAGGACACATAGAGCACACTTTATTAAACACTGATAAACATTATCTGCAGGTAAGCAATGTCTAATTGGTTTGCTGTGTTTGGCTAACACTAGAAGAGCTAGCACCACCAGCCTTTGGTTACCTATTGCTCCAGTTAGTTAAACCAGAGACAGCCAATAACCACGGCTGCAACCTGGGCAAGTGGTGGGTGGCTGGCATTTGACTAGCATTTAAGGCCTACAATAATTGTTTAGTGGACACATATCACATATCCCTGGTTAGTTAATCACTGTTTGTTGTATTGATTTATGTACATGAAGCAGATTTGACATAAAGCTAATCTATTCTTGGTCAATCGAATTTCATTGAGGACTCTCAACAGGCTTCCCCTAATTCTCCACATGTCCCTCCTACATGTAGCACACTGCAAACATTACCTATAATGCACCTTGACCACTAACATTTCAGGTTGAGACTCAGATGTTTTACACTAATATGCCAGTAGTAACTATTAGCATAGTACCCTTAAGCTGTTTTCCTGATGAACCCCACACCTCCTGATTATTTTCAGCCCCAATCAAAGTTGAATTAATGAAATGAACTCCCTCTGGAATCACGCAAAGCTTCATGACCAAGAGCTGCAAAAGTGTATATGAGCATTGTTGAAATTAATTTTGAATATCTAGGATTTTGGCATTAAACCATAATCAAACAGATGCAATAAAAGCTTCATGGATCAGTTCCTCATTTATTTCGATGGCTGTGGACAGGTTTGTTTGTTTTTCTTTCTACTCTTTGCCAATTTTGTCCATTACTATCATACATTTGATCATCCATATAGATGGATATATCAACCTCTAACTTAATCACACAGAAATACATTTTTTTGCACCTTTACTTCTCTATGTTCTTACATGCACGCTAGATCAGTGGTTGCCTGATCTGAAAGTTGGGGTTGGGACACCATGATGAGGAGGTCCCCAGTTGCCTTCCAAACACATTTCCAAAATTGAAATATTTAAAATGACATATTTCATCCATGATAGTAAAAAGATAAACACAATAGTTGTTAAATTTCAAATATAACCATGCATACAAAAATGTCATTCTCAATCAGTTTCCTGCTTTTCTTTGGTTGCACATGGGTCCTAAGGTAATTATGACACATTAACGAAAGCATCAATAGCAGCAGGTTCATTTACAGCAGCCCAGGAAACACAGCAATGTGCATGTTGGTAGCAAATTTTCTGCAGACTAGCTAAATCAAGTATCTCAGGCTTTAAGCTGGTATGAAACTCATAGATGCACATACCCTCACCTGTGCATCTGCTGGTAAATGTCCTACCACTGCTACAGTCTAAACATGAAGATTTTTGTATTCTGCTTCTAGGCTTTTTAATTACTATGATGGTTGTTTGGCTTTTGTGTTTTTTGTGTTGCTCTAATGTCTGCTTTTGGATTGGCCTACTACTGCTTGTGTGATGAATGTGAGCAGCATTTAACCACCTTAAGTGACAGTGGAGACATGCCAGCCTCTGGCACCGTCATTTTGGGGTCCAAAGCTGAAAAGTTTGGGAACCTCTGCAACTAACTTTTTTTTTTAAAAATCAGAAATTAGAAAATTATATTTTGAACAACCTTTGTCAGACATTCTTGGCAGTTCTTAATAGGTTCTCAAACAAGGTCTGCAAATAAACTCCATCCACCTTTCTTTTGGACAACGTCAGTTTTCCATCAGATACAGGGCCCTCACTTTTGGAACAGTTTACCTGGTCATATGACAAGTAACACAAATTTCAACTCATTCAAGAAACAAACCATAACATTTCTATTAGGTGAGTTAAGTAATGCAACATGATTCAATTTTAATGCATATTTACAAACACATAATCTCCCCACTTTCCTAACTTATAAATAAATATTCTGTTCTTTTGTGTTTTGTTTGTTTTTTTAACTTTCCCTTCTTTTCTTTTCATCATTGTTTTAAATATTAATCCCTCTTATTAATCTGTTTTTGTTTTCTATGTATACTTGTATGATACTTTGTCTTTGTGTTGATTATTTCTATGGAGGGCCACTCGACAAGCCTGTTAGGGGTTTTTTGGCTCCTCCTGCACATACCATGTTAGTGGTTAATTTTATTATTGAATTGTATCTGTTATATAGGCTCATGTTATTGAACATGCAATGTTTGTTTTGTTCTTTTATATGTGCAATGAATAAATAAATAAATAAATTGTCTGAGCACTTCACTTCACACGAATGTGACAAATTCAGCATCTAAATTGCTCCTGTTAACATTTAAGCCTGTGACACTTGGATTGTTACGCACACTGCAAATTTGCAACAACAGAGAAAAAAACTAGCTGACAGAAAGTTGAAAAGCAAACCTGTGAGGTTAACCATTACACACTCTCTAACTTACATTCAAATCATTCATTTGAGAAAGAAAATTGATAGCTGTAAGTTATTCTCTTAATATATCTGACATAAAGAAAAGATCTATATCACTTTCAAGAAACACATCCTGCTTAACGGCTTGTGTCGTTCAATTCTTCTTGCAATTTGAACAGTTTAGTTTGGGATAAGTGATTACATTGCGATCTCTATTTTCTAGCGGGGAACTATTAGGAAGTTTTCAGAGCCCGCTGGAGGTGGAAAGGGAGAAATTAAAGGTCTGTGTTAATTTAGATCTGTCAAATGTATGCTCTGTTGAATTTAAAGTCAAGAATATTCTCCCTTCGGCTTCATCTGACTGTGCTTGTACCGATCTAAGAGAGCAAGTCAGATGAAGCTGGAGAAAAGATTTCAAAACCTGAATTTTGTAATGGAAGAAATGGGCACAGAGTAAAAATACATGCATGCATGGAGTGCTCCATTGCATAAGGTTGTTTGTGCTGTGCAGCTCCCAGACAGAGAGACACTGCAACAGGGGCGGAATATGGAGAGAGGATTTATAGAGAGAGATAGAGAGAAAGAGAGATGGTTGACAGCAGAGAGAGGTGCTTGATAGAGATCATGATTCTAATCATAATAATATGAATAAAAGACATAAAAAATAGATGCATTACTCTGCAGCTGGATATTATCCAGCATGCACACAGACACACATACAAACTTATGAATCATTTTCACCTCCTGCCATATGAATACACACACACACACACACACACACACACACACACACACACAGACATATACACACACACACACACACACACACACACACACACACACACACACACACCTGCTGCCAACACCTTGCATCAATGGTGCTGTTCGTCTACATCTACAGCTGCATGTGTGCGCTGGTGACAGCACGTCTGTGTGAGTGCTGCAATCCCTTGTTTGCCTTGAAAAAATTCCATGAACACATTTCAGGGTTTCTTACCGCAGCTGAGGCACCGACTACATCCCTGTCTGTCCCTCCTTTTCGTCTTCATTTGCTGTGCAAGTCTTTCTTTTCAGACGCTTCACATGCCAGCCTGTTTTTCTCCCCTGTCCTTCTTAGCCTCACATTTGTGGATCTCTTAAGATTCCTGAAATATCACTTCCCCAGCGCTTCCCTCTCCGGCACTGGAGCTGAAGAGCAAATTTGCAAAGACTGACTCTCTCTCTCTCTCCTCTCTCTCTCTTCTCTCTCTCTCTCTCTCTCTCTCTCCCTCCTCTCTCCCTCCAGCTAAAATGGAGATGAGGTGTGTTCTGCAGCAGAGCTTCTGTCCCTCTCATCTCTCCTCCTCTCTTTCTATTGCTGCCTCACTCTCTCCTCTTTCTCTCTTTTTTCTGTGTCATAAGCAGAAGTGAAACCTCTTGCGTTAGTTACAGTGTGTTACTTTATCTGGATGAGGAGTTTTTTCTCTGGCTCCTGCTGGCATTTTAGTTTTTTTCCGCCATCGTCTGCAGATTGAAGACCTTCTTACACTACCGGTGATAGCTAGCAGGGTAGGAAAAGCAGCAGGAGAGTCACAGATTCAATCATATAACCTTCAAATTCAGTATCTGTATACTATAACCTTCTATGTAGCTCGTTGGCTCACAGAGTTCAGGAGGGGATGTGAAACTTTCCTCAGAGCCAGAGCTGTGTCCAGCTCTTCATTAAACACTTGTTGAACTTTTAACACTGTTTGGCCTCAATAAGTATTACTTTTAGATGTTAGTTATTTTTCTTTTGATTGTTTGATTTTCAATATTTATCTACATTTTCTTATACTTTTGCACACATATATTTACCATTGTCAGAGAAGCCTTAAAGAGGAATGTCTCTAAATAGTAATGAATCTACGAAGCTCAGTGTAGCTCTTGTCTAATGGTGCTTTGTGTATATCAGTGTTTTTGGCAGTCTACAGCCCAGACGCTTGTCCAAACTTCTTTGGACTGGGGTGGCCAGATATCAGCTAGATCGGACTCAAAAGCCAGATCGGATATCGGTGACAAAGGGCCAATATATAGATATATAGTGCCGATCCATATGGCAGATCTATTCCTCTCAGTTCTTTGCATTTCTGTGTTTATAATAGCCATGTGCATCTCCTACGTCATCAGCGTCTCTATAAAATGTGCAACTGATTAATATTGTCACAATATCAGATGCGGAGAAGGGAAACAGTAAGGGCAAAGCTTGGTAGAGTAATAATGTATTCAATGATTTTAATCCAGCCACAGGTACACTGTACTTCTGTGGGAAACACTACGTGGACATATTTTCATTTTCTCATTTGAAGCAGTTTTTTTTATACAGAATATTTAATTCCTCTTATCCACTGCTGAGGTTTACAGTTGAATTGTAATATCTGTTGGTTATGAAGATTAACTCCACCAAACTGCTGGTACAGATTTATAATCTCTTGAATAATGATACTGTCAGTTTTAAAATTTTCATTTTATTTCGGTTTAAAAAGTCAGAAAAGCCTGAAGTTGCCAAACATGAGTCTAATCCTCACATTAAGGAATAGAGATTGTTAAATCAATACGGATCGGATCGGTTAGTATCGGAATCAGCAGATACCAAAGCCCAGGTATCGATATCGGGACCTAAAAAGTGGGATGGTGCATCCTTAATAATAATAATAATATCGTCACAATATACCTTAACAACTGTCATCAAAGTATCCACAGATGTTGTGAAACGTTCTGATCTTAAAAGGAAATGTAACAGAGTGGCAGCATGTAAATCTTCTGAGCTTAGTTCTTTCAGGAAGAAGATGTTGTCCAACAAGCTGGTAAAGAAGGCCCGCTCTGTGGTTCTGTGGTTGGCCTAGAACTGGACAGTCTGAGTCAGTGGCTGAGAGGAGGTTGATGGACAAACTGCGAGCCATCCTGGACAACCTCTCTCACCCTCTCCATGATGAGCTGTGGCTGATGGGAGCTCGTTCAGTCAGCGCATCATTCCACCACGGTGCAAGACTGAACGCTTCAGGCGCTCCTTGTGCCCACTGCCATCAGACTGTTGAACAGTAAACAGAGGCCACAGACTGCACCACGCTGACCACTCACCCCCATCCCACCCATGAACAGATCCATACCATCCCTGCTCTGTATGTCACACTCCATCATCCCATCCCGAACTCTCTATTGACTGCTGCTGGCATTATAATGTATAATATACTGTATTATATAATTATCTTGCTATGTTATATTTGTTATATTGCATTACTATTCTAACTACAACCCATGGTCATATTACATACAATATTATTTCTATTTATTGCTTAATTTGTCATTACCAACCATAATCACACCATGTCAACCTGTTACTACTGAAACATTTTAATACTGCCAGTAATTACTTCAATTTAATTTAAATTCCATTTGTAACATTGTATATATCTAAATTGTACTCTAGCTTTATTTATCTATTTTATTTTCCTTATTTTATTTTATTTATTTTATTTTATTTATTTTATTTTATTTTATTTATTTTTTACTTATTTTTAACTTATTTTGTACTTTTTTGTACTTATTGAAACTTCTTTCTTGATTGTACTTATGTCTGGGTTGCTGTAACAACTGAATTTCCCCCACGGGGGATCAATAAAGTAATATCTTATCTTATCTTAAAATCCCAGTTGAAAGCACCAACAAAAGAAAATGTGCTACAATTGAATACAAAGACTGGCACTGCCTGTTTCAACACAGCCCTAGTTGATTGTAATATAAGTCCTGCTCCTGGCAAGGCAAATAGCCAATCATAGTGTACGTAGGATTGTGGAACCTTGGATGGCTAATCAGATTTGGGGGCAGTGCTACCCCTGTCTGACCCTCTGGACATGTCCCTACTACAGCCTCAAAACAATAACAACTGTAAAAAAAAAAAAAAAAAAAGATGTCAGTAAACAAGTAAAAAGAGAAATGAGAACCTTCTGTACAGAGGAGCATAAAGGAAGATAGTGAGAGAGGGTCTACATTTTCTGTAATTGTTTTTGTGCTACCTGGTTCTGTATAATTAAACTCAGCTAAATGCTCCTTGAACATTTCAAATTGACAGGTAGCTGCCACTGGTGGTAATTTATGCATTTAAGAGCAGGAATACATCTAACGAACGTCAAGAGGCGCTGAGATTTACTGTAGCATGCATATATTTCCAATAACATTACCATACCTCTGTGAGGAATGACTCCTGTCATTACTTTGACTGTTATTGTGATAAATGACAAAATACAAAGTAATGTCTGACTGAGGTATCACTCTGTTATTGCTCTGAGCTGCAGTAATACTGTAGTAAAATGACAAATTGAGGGGACATCCGGTTTGCTGATTGAGTAGTTGGACGCATGTGAAATCGCTCTCCCAGATTTAATGCAGATTTTCCTTCCTAAAACTCAATAATGCAACACCTAACAGTTTGGTCATAGATGAGTGGGAGAAAAAACATAAAAGGCCCTAAAGGAGAAGAAAAATGCAGAAATACCAAGATAAAGGTTCCTCGGCTGCAAAAGCTTACAACACCGAAGCATCTCAAGCTAGCAATGACAACACAGCTAAAGGTACAAACGGACAGAAACACTCCGGCACAAGTTTAGACCCTGAAGATCTCATGATGGTGATAAAAGATCTCAGAGATGACCTCAAGTGGGACAAGAAATCAAGAGCAAACTAGACTACTTTACGGCGGAGATGCAGGTTCTGTCTGACCGAGTCGGCGAATCTCAGACACGGGTGGAGCAGGTAGAGGAGGCGGCAGAGGCGACCGAGGCGTTCTGCTCCTGCCTGGAACAGCAACAAGCTCTGCAGTGAAAACTAACAGATCTAGAGTCTCCAGGAGAAACAATATAATAATATAATAAAAGCAAACCGCTATTGCCACAAGACCTGGAGCTAAAAATAAAGCGGGCTCACCGGTCTCCTGTCCTCAAACCCAAGCCTGAAGCCCCACCGAGAACCATAATCATCAACTTTCAAGAGTATACGACCAAGGAGACGGTCTTAGGTAAAGCTTGGAAAAAAGGAAAAATCCAGCTGGGTAACAGAACTCTATATTTTAAGATAAGATAAGATAAGATAAGAGAGTCCTTTACTCGTCCCACAACGGGGGAATTCAAGTGTTACAGTAACAAAGTAGACAAAAAAATACAAAGCAAACAAGAGCCTATAAAGTATCAATTATTAATAAAATTAAAGAGGTAACAAATAAGCATATCTTACAAACACATATACATACATATATTATTGGTTATAGAGTCTGACCACTGCAGGAAGAAAGACCTGCTGTATCTCTCAGTGAGACACTGCAGGTGAAGAAGTCTGTCACTGAACGAGCTACTTAGTGTTGTTATGGTCTCCTGGAGGGGGTGTGTGACGTGTTGTCCATCAGAGAAGGTAGCTTTGCTATCATCCTCCTGTCAGCCACTACCTCCACAGGGTCCAGCAGGCAGCCCAGGACAGAGCTGGCCTTCTTCACCAGTCTGTTCAGATTCTTCCTGTCAGCAGCAGAGATGCTGCTTCCCCAGCAGACCACTCCAAAGAAGATGGCTGATGCCACCACAGAGTCAAAGAAGGACTTCAGAAGATCTGATCATGACATACACCAGCGCCCAGGAGGTGCTGAAGGAACTAAAGAAGCAAGGATTTTCCTTGGAAGAGCGGATGCGAGGGGAGCGGCTGCATAAGCTGCTGGGATGCCAGGGAGTAGTGAGGCCATCAAGAGAAAGAGTCGGCGACTGCCCAGAGAGCGAGGGAACGACTAGAGGATTTTCAGAGGGGACCCGCTGACCAAGTTTGAACGAGGACTTGAGCAACATGATCCAGTTTGATGAAAAAATCTGAGTTTAAAAAGATGAAGGATTAACATTTTGGCCCTTCTTAGTTTAGTAAGTGCCTGGGAGAGGCAGGTTTCTTTTGTATAGGATGCGTTGGACTGAAAGGATGGTGGAGTTATTTTTTGTTACTCTTTATTGGCCACCTTTAAGACTGGTCCCTAGTGAGAGGCTTTTCCCTCAATCTGCCAATGGGGTCACAGGTGAGCAGGAGCAAGAGTCTCCCCCCCTCTTTTGGAGGTCTGTTCTTGTATGTGTTCAGTAGTTCATAAGTGTGTTCTTTCTTTGTTATGAGGGGCTACCAAACCAATTAAGACATGGCATGTGCACAGTAGGATCTCATAACCTGAAAATCATCTCTTTAATGTGAATGGCCTCAGAAACCCAGTTAAGAGGATTACAGAGTAAGAGAGAGAGGTGATAGTGATGAGACGAGTAGCAGAAGCTGTTGCCGCTGGAGTCCAGTACGTCCGTAGCAGGAGGACGCCTATGGCAGCTCAAAGGAACCTACGAGACAAGGGAGCTCAGGGACTCCAGAAAGGTCTATGGTTAGTAACTTTGAATGGGACAGGCAGAGTTAAAGCAAGTGATGGGGGGTTGGGGGGAAGGGGGTGAGCTAGGATCCCAGTGTGTCAGTGCGCCAGTTCCCCCGGCAGTCTAGGCCTATAGCAGCATAACAAAAGCTGGTCCAAGCCTGATCCAGCTCTAACTATAAGCTTTATCAAAAAGGAAAGTTTGAAGCCTACTCTTAAAAGTGGAGAGGGTGTCTGCCTCCCGGACCCTGACTGGTAGATGATTCCAAAGGAGAGGGGCCTGATAACTGAAGGTTCTACCTCCCATACTACTTTTAGAGATTTTAGGTACAACTTGCAAGCCTGCATGTTGGGAGCGTAGTGTTCTAGAGGGGTAATAGGGCGCTATGAGCTCTTTAAGATACGAGGGTGCCTGATTTTTAAGGGCTTTGTAGGTTAAAAGAAGGATTTTAAATTCTATTCTACATTTTATGGGGAGCCGGTGAAGAGAAGCTAACACTGGAGAGATGTGCTCTCTCTTCCTAGTTCTAGTCAATACTCAAGCTGCAGTGTTTTGAACTAGCTGAAGAGTCTTTAGAGACTTATTGGGGCAGCCTGATAAGAGGGAGTTACAGTAATCTAACCTAGAAGTAACAAATGCATGGACTAGTTTTTCTGCGTCGGTCTGAGATAGGATGTGTCTAATTTTAGAAATTTTGGAATAAACTACCATTGTTATGGAGTTTTGACCCATCAGAACTGAATATTTAACAGAGCCTAGTGAGCAGTTAGAAAGCCGGGTAATAAAGAACATGGAAATATATGCATCTTTAATCGATCAGTCCTAGTGTTTCTTACCCTCAGGTGTGCAAACACTAAAGTATTCTGAGATATTTGTGATCTTTTCAGTGTCAGCTATCAGATGCAGGTTATAATATTCACTTGGATCAAAACCAACTCTCAATAGATTCTAATATTGATATCTTTCTATACCTGTTTTTCATTTCAACTTTGTATGACTGTTAGTGTTGGTGTGCTATTTTTATAACTTGTCTTTTGGTTATCCTAGTGGCCAAAGAGATCAGCTTATATAGGTTTCAAGTAGTGTCTTGTTTCATTGTTGCTGCTGTACTGGATATCTCAGTCTCATTGTGTCATGTGGTGCAACTGTGAAAATAACCAGAATCAAAATGAACAAAATTTACTCAGTTGGCTTCAGAAAGTAAAGCTGTGTCCACATTTTTTCCTTTTTTATAACTGCAGAGCACCACCTGACCTGTCTTTATTACAGACCTGTATCATCAGAGGACATGTCTCGTGCAAACCCCATGGACTAAATTATCTAGCATATTTAAGGGGTGTGAGATAAATGCACAAAGCTGCATGTTTTGCTCAACACATACAGACAACATTATGTACTATACATGACCTGCATGCAGAGAGTACATAGTTTGCTGGGTGAAAGAAAGCCTGAGTCCACCTGAAACTTGCATGATTGCACATGCATTTTTATTCCAGCACTGAGAGAGATCATAATAAATGAAATGCTTGTGAAGAGTGCAAAAAGGTGTATGGAAACACAGCCTCTGGTCAGTGATGAAAAATGCACTAGTGTTGATGATAAATCACACGGACTCTGACCTTGAGAAAACAAAAGGTATACACCAAAACTGCTTGTGCCCTCATGTATTTCAGTTGCTGTCTCCCTCTGTGATGTGGTCAAATACTTCAATGTTATCAACTCTGTTTTTCCAACTTGCTGATGGTGGAATCTGAGGACACAGCGTACTTTATGAGAGTTTTGTCTTGTTTCTTCTGTGATATATGGAAAAGGAATCACCGTCTGCTTCTATGTTCTTGACCTTTTGCTAATAGGGAGAAAAAATACCCTCATGAAGCTTCCTATGTATCCTTATCGCTGTTCTTTTCTTTTCAGTTTGCATTTGAGTGGGTGTTTGGAAACTGAGAACCAGGAGGAGTGTTGGTAAGAGAGACTGAATAGTGAGGAGCTACTGCAGAATGTACTGAGTGATGGGAAAACATGAACAGAAGGCAGAGAAACAGGGAGGCCGGTAAACTTTGCAGGATTTTTTGCAGCTCAGGATTTTACATTGATGTGTATTAATGTCTGTGAGTGTTTGAGTGTGTGTGAGACGGTCTGACATGGCTCTGTAATGGCTTTCCCCTTCATTTGCCTGATTCATTCAGGAGTCAACACACAAAAGCACACACAGACACACACACCCACATGCCCCGCTGACTGAAAGGCAGCAAGGATAAGTGGTAGTTCGCTGAAAGGAAAGGGTGGGGGGTGGGGGGTGGGGGGTGGTGGAGGAGGTCGCCATAGCAACACCGGGGGGTTGTCGCTTTTATTGGCGAAAGAAAATCAGCTCTGCCTATCCTCTTATCTCTCTCTCTCTTCTCACTCACTCAGTTTCCCTTTCTCTCTCTCTGTCTCACCTTTCGTTTTTTCTCCTTGCATTCATTTCATCTCCCGTCGGCTGACGTCGACAGCCCGGGACATCCACGGGAGACGTGAAAATTCAAGACACGTCATTTTCATGTGAGCACTTGCATATTGCAACGTGGCTGAAGATACATGTGGTGTCATGTGTGATGATTTATCATGCAATATGTGTTTTTGAAGTAGTGTAAATGTAAATCCGAGCAGAGAGATAAGCATTTGTGTGTCATATTTTAAGGATAGGACATCATGCATCATGCTTGGAGAAATGGTGACATAGAGTCTGACATTCTCTCACTCTTTATGAAAAATACAGCTCAGTGCATTTTCAGTATCAGTGAGTCCCAACTCAAATTCAGTGATATGAATGAATGGACTTTTTTTTCTGAAAAGGAGCCAGTATGTGTGTTTCATTAAGGTTTGTGTAAATATTTGCATGCACAGACACATGAACAGTGCAGATGCATATGCCGCACAATGCATGACGGCACACATTTGTACATTATGTCTCATAACAGGTTGCATGTGGGTGTGCATCCCTTCCTGTCACGGCATTTGAATTCTGTTCGCAGGTGGACTGGCTCCCCAGCTGGACCTAGGAACACTCAAAGACTCAAGGACAACCCTCCCACATCACAGCTAAATGTGTCTGTGAGTGTGCAAGCGAGTATGTGCACATGGAAACATGGCAGAGAGGAAATGATTGAGAATTTGCTGCCATGGTGACAAGAACCAGCAGTATCTAATAGCGACGGGTTGTGGAGGAGCCTGCTTTTTGCAGAAAGGGAGGAGAGGGACAGAGATAGATAGAAGGAACTGAACACTGAATGCTGCTTACATTTTGCTCTGTATTCACATTTATAATATGAGCAAGTTTATTTATTTTTTACAGTATGTGCAGTTTGATAGATGTACACTTGAGTGTTCAGACTCAAACAGAAAAGAAAAAAACAGAAATTGAGGCTTTTGTTTCTTAAATACACACCACTACATCTGAGGATGTCCATAAGCTCAAGAAAAATGACACATACTGTGACTGCTAATTGTTTAACTTAATTAGACCTGCTCCCCTCCTGGCAGAGAGCTGAATAAAGACAGAAGTGTAGTGCAGCTGCAGAGCTTCCACATTACTCTGCAGTATTTATTTGTAGAGCTGATGAGTGATTTACATGCTTCATCCAGTCCCTCCAATTCAAAAGACATCATGAGAAATCGTGGTTAATCTTCATCTCCATGAATCCTATTTCAATTAACTTGCACAGTGCTTGTATGCGGTGTGTGTGTGTGTGTGTGTACTGCGTGGGAGAAAGGCAACAGGTTTGTGTTTATCAGCTGGCTCTTGTGCATGGTTGCCATGGTGAAAGAGTTTGGTGCATGTTTCCATAAGTTCAATGCTATTTATCTCTGCAGCTGAAAAGCACAAGATCTTTTGCTGCAAATGTCAAGAGGTCATTTTGTCTGCTTCCCACTTGAAATCTTTGGACAATACGTACAAGCAGATTATATGACTGGAGGAGGGGGGGGCACTGTATTGATCCAAGAGAGAGAGTCTCTCATAATGGACTATCTTTTACAGAATGGACTGTAAAGAGCACTCTGTGTGGTGTATTAACTCCCCCTGGTGGTGAGATTCGGTAGTGCATAATATAATGCTAAAACAAATGTGTTAAAACTGTACTTTCTCTTGCTATATTATCATATTATTATTTAAATACAAATCATATTTACTCAATTAACTCATCTTTTAAATTGTGTTAGTAACACACTAACATTAATGACAGAAACAGAAACAGTTTGAAGACCAGTTTGAAAAAATGAACATCTCATTAGTTTTGTACGGAGCCCCTAAAGTGACATGTGCAGAATCTTTTTTTTGGAAAGTATCTGGTGGGCACGAGATACTTTCTCGTGAGCACCAGATACTTTCTCGTGAGCACCAGATACTTTCTCGTGCGCATGAGAAAGTTTCTCGTGCGCACGAGATACCAAGTTAGCACTGGAGATCAACCAGTTTCGATCTAAAAATGACAGTACAGCAGTTAGTTGAGCTTTATTTCAACCTTGGGCTGCCTTGTATCTTGTTACATTTATATACGGACTGTTCAGTCTGCATTTACGAACTGTTTGTAATTTGTGAACCTCACTGCATTTGTGAATGGAATTTTTGAGACTGCAGGGCAATGTCTGTAACCAATCAGATGTCTCACTCCTATGCAGCCAATCATAGTGTAGATTACAGGGTATGTGGTTGTGAAGCCATCCCTTTAGCCATGCCCGGGACCAGAGCGCACCGAGACCAGAGCGCACCGAGACTAGAGCGCACCGAGACCAGAGGGCACCGAGACCAGAGCGCACCGAGACCAGAGCGCACCGAGACCAGAGCGCACCGAGACCAGAGCGCACCGAGACCACGACTAGTCGATATCATCCCGCATTTAGGCAGTTATTGAATGAGGACTATGTTTGATCCTTTGTTACAATGGGTAGCAAAATTCTGCACGTCACTTTAGGGGCTCCTTAGGTAAATTGGGTTAGCATAGGATTTTTTTTTTTTTTAACTATACTCATAATGGATAGCCATAAAGTAATGATGCAGCCACATAAAAGAATAAATTCACTGTAGTATATGTATGCACGGAAATTTTCTGAATCTCTTACACAGTAGTGTTTCTTTTAAGTGTTTTTGAAGAGCTTTGGACAGAAGAAGAAGAAGAAGAAACGTACTTTATTAATCCCCAGGGGGGAAATTGAACTTTTTCACTCGTGTTGTTTTTCGTCATGCTACACGCACAGTTTCTTTTGGTATATACATACAATCATGCACACACATGCAGTGGACATGCACTTTGGGAGATATGTCAGAGTGAGGATGCTGCCATCAACCAGCACACCCTGAGGATTTGGGGGTTTGGTGACTTGCTCAAGGGCACCTCGGCAGTGCCCATGCAAGTGAACCAGCACCTCTCCAGCCACCAGTCCACTTGCCAAACTTCATTCATACTGGGACTTGAACCGGTGACCCTTTGGTTCCCAAGCCAAGTCCCTATGGACTGAGCTACTGCGCCCCCTAGAGCTGTTGTAAACAGGAAAAATAATGATGTTGTTGACATTCAAATGATATATTATTATGAAAGAAGTACTGACTGAGCTGCCTAAAGATGAGAACGTGTTCTTGGAAATGGGATGTAATGGCATTGTATGAAAACTATCAATGTTCCTTTTCAGACAGCTGGCTTAGTGATGTGGTATTCATTTTGTATTTTCAGCCAACCTTGCTGTATTGTATTGTGTTTGTGACAACAGGCTGGACATAGATGTGTGTCTCTGACAGACATGTGTTTTATGAAGCCTTTCATGGTTACAAAATAAGGCATTTTGCTGTCACATAAAGTGCTTTATTTTGATATCCTGTTAAATCATTAAGAGAAGAAAACTTCTGAACATATCTTTCAGTGGCTGAAAAATCAATTTAAATGTGCGACAAGAGCCAGACAGAGACAAGGATAAGGAGACAAATACTCTTCTAAAGGACATGGAAGTGCTTCAGATGAAAGTGGGTAATATTGGAAAAAATGAAACAGCTCAGCAGTAAGGTAGATAGGCTGTCTACACCATCGGGAACACAGTGAGCACCAACAGTGACCCATGTCACTCAGGGCAACATGGGTTTGGATTCCTGGGTTATTAAGGAGAAAATAAAATGTCAATACTGAGACTCAGAAAATGGGATCAATAAGACATTTTTTTCTTTGGGGTGACCTGCACAATTACACAAGGGCTCCAGAGCTTCATTTTGTGTTTTAGAAAGCTGAATTACACTATTGTAAAAAGAAAGTACTTACCGTGCAGTGCAAAAACAATTAGAAAAAGCTAGATTTGAAGAAAATATTTGATGATATATTGTTAAAACCAAACTGGCACACATATATATCAAGCACAATTATGTCACAGATCCTGTCATTATAGCAAACTTAAGAAGTCAGAGGTCTTTGGTTGCTCAGATGAGAACAGGAATCCTACTTTTGGCTCTTTCATATTGTCCTTTAGATGATGAGTGAAGACCGCCTTTGTTTTTTTTAAATACTTTTCTTTTTATTAAGTTTTTCTCTTTTTTAACAACCAAAAATACACACATATGGTACCAATAGGATGACATAACATTCTGTAAATAGAACAAAACATGAACATGAAACAAAGACAGTGGGAGCGCAGCGGGGACAGAGCAACATATCACACCACCTGTTTATACATTCACTACCCACACAAGTATCCATATACACCTTGTGGGAATGGAGATGCTAAATATACACTCTAAACAATATATTGTCAATAGTAGGCAATACATCACTATACTAAACATTACAACACATATAGAAGACTGCCTTTGTTTAATGAAATGTATTTTCAAAGTTCTGAGATGTTTTGGTGCTTTAAAGGTGACATATTATGCTCTTTTTCATCAAAATATATTGGTCTAAGAGGTCCCCAAAACTTGTCTTTAAAGTTTATTGCTCAAAAAAACACTTTGAAATCAGATTTTGGTCTGCCTGTAAACCCCTCTTTTTCAGCCCTGCTCAGAACAGGCTGTTTTCTGTGTCTGTGCCTTTAAATGAGAATGAGCTCTCTGACCACGCCCCCTCAGGAAGTGGATGTGCCCTCGGCTCTCCAGCACATGATCTAATGTTTACATGTTGGCTGAATATACACAGCTGCTCACAGACCCGCGTTACTTCAACCCTCTGAGTCTGATCCAGAATCTGATCCTGATGGAGAGGCGCCTGCAGCAGGACCTTTCTGAATGATTGGTCACAGATTTTGTGTTTCTTGTTGTTTTATTTGTCAGCATGTCGACGTGTGTCTTGGTACACAGCGACGAACATGTAGCTATGTGGCTATGCTAACTAGCGCTAGCACTTTTAAATGAAAAAATAAAAATCATCCACTAGATCTTCAAATCTGCAGACGTGGGGAGTAAAACCGACCTTTGTGTTTATTAAGACAGCCTACAACTAGCATGCCTCCCTCCTAAGCCCCTTGTTAGCACACGTGTGTGCAGGTAATGAAAAACAGAGGAGGGGTTGAGTTGTATTTTATACAGTCTATGGGCTGAACAAGCCCCGTGCTCTGACTTCTGTTACAGACCGGATGGCGTTGTGACGTATGAAATACACTGAAAACTGAAACGGCTCGTTTCAGCACACATTTACAGAAAGGTGGAGAAATCAGGACAGGGGCAGAATGGATTTTTTTCATTTTCGGGGGGGGGTTTAGACATGCCAGGGACACATATTTCAGCTAGAGAACCATTAAAAAGTTGATTTTGCATGATATGTCACCTTTAATAATGGTAGGACGCAATGGTTCAACTGTAATGTTTATGATTTGTCCGATATTGTTTGATGTCCAAGTGTGATACTACTGCACAGGACTTATATTGATTTAATTTTGTAGCTATGAATTTGGACTCTAGAACGTTCGTATGTTCAATTTATATGAAAGGATGAATTCTCCATGGGGCTTTCCCTGTTGACCTCATCTTTAAACACTACATCTTTCAACTCCACAGGAACATCAAATTTTTTTGCTGACGATTAACTGCTATATAGCTTATCATTATTATTTCAGCTTATGATTAACAATTCAAGGGTAGTGTTTTTGCCTTAATGGACTGTTCCAACAAATAACACATTCATTTCTAAAATGTTGTCTCTAAAATTCTGTTTAAACCTATGAACCATTTCAAAGCATTTAAGATCCCTATAATAAAACAGATGGGTGAACTTTCACGAATTTAGTATGAATGGCTGCTTTAATCATTACAGTCAGTATCTGAATGATCCTGGGGGTCAGTATGACTAATCTTTCAGTCCGCAGGGCGAGTGAGTGCCAAACATTTCAACATGCAAGGACAAAAAGCTTCTACCTCTGCAATGTGGTGACCAGCACTTATCATTTGAAGACATAAACCAACAACAATAACTAATATTACAAATTTCATTCATAAAAAAGCATTTTTACTGGAAGGGGGTTTTAATCCTAAAAAGTTATGTATATTGTAAACATTCATCAAACACTGCAAAACGTATTGAAAACATGAAGCAAAGGTTAAACTTGAAAACATTATTTAAAATGCTGTGTGAGCGTTCAATACAATGATAACCATGGAAACATCAAACTCATTTAGTCCATAAAGCAATCTCAATGCACTTGAAGGTTCTCTGTAATTTATGGTAATTAAATGTGACAAAACATATCAATGAGTTTGACTTTGCAGAGGAGTAAACACATTTCACAGATATCGCAGAGATGGGAAACAAAGGATAAATATCTCTTTCTTGTATGCATCAGGGGCAAGTTTCTCATTTACCACTCTTAGTTGAGCTACATGCCTACAGAAATGTTTGAAACTTGAGTTCTACACATTTCAAGATATAAGTTCATTATCTTAAAACATTACTTGACCTGAACCCTTGCTTTAACTACAAAGGGGTTGTTCTCAAAGAATGAGTCATGCCATCTATTATGTAATACAAGACCTATCAACTTAGGCCCTTTATACAACAGCTCTGTTACACCTGTCACACTGGTGGTGGCAATATAACAAGTGCCACATTTAAAGCAGAGTAGTACCTCAGACAGTTCATATTGTGTTTTTACTCAGTTATTTAAACATGTCAGCCTTGCAGGGAAACTTGTCAATGCATTGGTTACCGTTTGGACTGTTACAACTCTTTTATATCAGGCTTCCTTAATAAGTCTTTAAAGACTCTTCAGCTGGTCCAAAACACTGCAGCTCAAGGACTGAATACAACAAGGAGAAGAGAGGACATCTACACTGGCTCTCCATAAAATACAATTTAAAGTCCTTCTTCTGACCTACAAAGCTTTTCATGGTCAGGCACCGTCATATCTAAAAGAGCTCAGAGTAACCTTTACCCATCTAGAACACTACACTTCCAGCATGTTGGCCTGATCATCGCTCCTAAAGTCTCTAAAAGTAGTGTAGGAGGTATAGCGCCTTCAGTTATCAGGCTCCTCTCCTTTGGAGTCATCTACCAGTCAGGGTCTGGCAGGCAGACACCCTCTCTGCTTTAAAGAGTAGTCTTTAAACTTTCCTTTTTGATAAATCTTATAGTTAGAGCTGGATCAGGCTTGGACCAGCTCTTAGTAATGCTGCTATAGGCTTAGACTGACACACTGGGATCCTGTCTTTCCCATTCTCTCTCTCCTCTCTCTGCCTATCTCTTCCTTTAACTCTTCCTGTCCCATTAAAGTTACTAACCATAGACCTTTCTGGAGTCCCTGAGCTCCCTTGTCTCGTAGGTTCCTCTGGATCTCTGTCATTCTTTCTTTCTTTCTTTCTTTCTTTCTTTCTTTCTTTCTTTCTTTCTTTCTTTCTTTCTTTCTTTCTTTCTTTCTTTCTTTCTTTCTTTCTAAAGTTATAGTTTGAGCTGGCTCAGGCTTGGACCAGTTCATAGTTATGCTGCTATAGGCTTAGCCTTATCCAGGAGAAGTGGCACACTGAGCCCCTGTCTTTCCCTTTTCTGTTCTCTGTCAGCTTGTCACTTACTTTAGATGTTAATGTCCCATCAAAGTTAGTAACCATACATCTTTCTGCATAGTATAATAAATAGTTTTACAACATTCACATCTACAATGTTGCATTTTAAGTGATTTCAATCCAGTCGTATGTGCTCATAGAGCTGAATTAAGGAATCAAATTTTTTAACAATGTGGTAGCTGACCATGAATGCACATCAAAGACAAAAAAAAATACAGGCTACATCTGGATAGTTATCTCCATGGACATAAAGATGTCTCATTATAGAGGCTAATAAAAAGCTGATGTATTGTCAGAAGATAGCTAATGGGTTAGAGGCTTACATTACAGCTTTTTTTTATTTGCCTTTATGGCCCCTCACACAGACTTTTGTACTGCAAGGACAATATCCCTCTACACACTCACACAAATAGCAACCAGAACACCATAAAACTGTGCATTGCCCCCTCAGATTCTGCATTCATATGCAGGTATCTGTCTAAAGGGTCTACTGCAAAGGACACTTATTTGAGTGGATGTCTGCTCTTTCATTACTCCCATTATCATACTTTATTTGGGTGTTAAGCTTTGGCTTGAACTGGTTGTTTGAAAAAGAAACATGTATTTCTGTGTAAGCACAGTCACAGCACATGGAAGCCTTAAGCTGCATGTACTTTTCATGTTATCCTTTCTGTGTGACTGCTTTCTTTCACAAGCACATGCCAGTGACTTCAGTGTTCAAAAAGTCCCCTAATATGAAAGTTAAATTTACATTTCCTTATTGTTTGTTGACACTACTCTTCGTCGGCGACAGTTGTCTTCAGAGTAGCGTTCTCCTCGATAGATCTCCAAGTAGGGATGCCACTTCTCAGAGGGTACACACAATGACTTCACACGCTGTGAAAATATGAACAAACAGTGAAAAAGACAAGCTGAAGGACCGCTCTTACTTATAGCAGAAATTCTCACCAATCTTTAAATGCCCATTCAAATCTTAAATGATATCAGATAATATGCACACCTGCCAGAGGCTTCCCTCTGCCCTCATCAGTTTGTATACGGCTACCAACGGGATCCACATGAGGATGAATATTACCATGCACCAACCAAGAGCCAAACCCCAGGCCGGATAGTGGATCTTTCCATAGGTGGGAGGCACAAAGGATATGATAGACCACAATAGGACCACCTATACAGAAAGTGTACTCATCAATGTTACATGTACTACAATTAATACAGGTGTACTGGTCCTTTATAACACGAGTCTCATGTACTGCATGCTTTAGCTGTGAAAACTAGCCTCCAAATCACTGCCTTCATCTCAAACCAAGTTTTAATCAAGAGGCAAGTCACAGAAATACAAACCCTTTAACCAGCATCATTTGCCCAACTCAGATATAGGAAACAAAAGTGCCTTGTAGTTGGAGTTAAAATTCAAAAATCATACTAAGACTGTAATTTAAAGGAAATTAATATGAGAGGTCAAACTCACCAAAATGATGCAGGGGCTGATGAAGAACCAACATGCTCTCCACCAAACCCAGAAGCAAAAGGTCTTTTTTCCAATCATCATCTCAATGTCTTGTATAAAAGTGTTCCCTCCTGTAATGCATGACAAAGAAAGTAAAAAAGGAGTTTGTCACATTGGCAAATTGATTCCCATAAAGTTTATTTACCCTAGAGCTGCAACAAACCACAAACACTACAGCCTTATTTGAAGTGGACTGATATTTTTTAAAACTACTGTGGGAAACTGGTGCCGATCTCAGGGACCCATGTGGACAAAGCAGTGCATCTCATCTTTTTGCTGATCATGTCCTGAAAATGCTGAGTAGTGTTTTCTGACAAAAAAAAAGCCGTTCCTCTGTATTTAACTCTCAGATTCACTCACAGTAAATCTTTTTTCCCTGGATAATGTGAACAAAGTCATCACTGGTGTGCCGTCTTGACCTGACACTGACTCATTGGCAGGCTTAAGAATGACTATTCAGAGGCAATCAATCTTATTATTGATGGTCTGTTTGCTTCTGTAATTTATCAGGATTACTCCAAGTGTATTTCACAAACCAATATGTCTCCTCTCCGTGACTCATTTTTGTGCAGATCCCTTCGACTCCCTATCAAATCCCCTGCTGAAAATAATCCCTCCTGTTAAAACAATCACTGCCCTTTAGCATGAAGCTCATTTCGGTAATAGAGATTTAGTGGATGCTAAACAGAGCTATAGAAACTAAGTAGTAAAATAACAGTATTTCATGATTTTCAGTGAATTGCCTGGTCCTTAACTGACACTGTTTATAGGAAATCATTGACATTAACTGTAAAACACTCATGTGTACAGAGGAATACAACATTGTTTCTCAACTTGTCTAGACTCAGGACCCACCACCGCCTCTTTAAAGACCATTGTTACCACAGTTTCTGAATTTTGTCAATTAATATTGAGTGACAACCGACTCTAAGGAGCATTACTGCCAGCCACTGTGTTAGAGTGTGAATAAACTACCCTGCAACTGCAATTGCACTGCATCATTTGCAGCTAGGACTTTTAGCCACTAGAAATGGTTTAGCAACCCACCAGCTGAGAAAGGATTTGAATTACCAAGACCTGACTATACAACACTATTGTGATTTTGAATATTTTACATTATACTGAGTACTACTGTAAAGTACACAGTGATTGATTACCTTACTTTAACAGCCTATTATGACAGCAACTGTTACTGCATCACTTTTTATTTGAAATTGAACAACAATGTCTCCAACCTTTGAGTGAATCTTCTGACTCAGCCCTGTTGATCTCATCAGAAACAAACTCAGCAGTTTTAACAGACTGATAAAAAACCTTCATAATTCAGTATATCAAAAAAAACATTGTTGATGTTTGGTGTCTGTATGTTGGTACAATATTGCCATGCCAAATAGACTGATACCTTCTGTATCCACTCTCCACCTCCAAGCCTTCAATGCATATTGAATTTGAATACAGCCTAGTGACTAATGAAGTTTAATTTATAAAGTATTAGTATGAGTTTGTTCACAGATCTATATAAATCATATTTACCATAAATGTAGAAGATGCCAATGACCTCAAAGAGAGCCAAAACAAGCAGCACCCAGCTGGCCACAAACTGGTCCATTAAAGTCACCCAGTATATTCCTGCCTGTACCAAACACATAGAAACACACACACACACAGAGAGAGAGAGAGAGAGAGAGAGAGAGAGAGAGAGAGAGAGAGAGAGAGAGAGAGAGAGAGAGAGAGAGAGAGAGAGAGAGAGAGAGAGAAACAGCAGGTTAGTGGGGCGATGGTAAAGGACAATAGTAACAGAGTCACTGCTGACAGAATAATGGTACCCTTGTGACTAATGGCAGGCCCAGCAGGTAGAGGATGGCGACTGCTGCTACTGTCACCACGGCTCTTTTGGGTTTGAAGAATTCAGGATAGGCATCACACAGGCAGGTGACAACCACCTCTGATGGAGAAAACAAAAGAGTGATGAGTATCCTTGGGTCATGGAGTGTGAAACTTTGATTTGCTTAAAACCAAGTGTTGAATTGAAGATCGAGTTGTTACCAACTGGTGAGACATGACCTTTGAACCACTCCTTGATGAAAGTCTTACCTAATTGTGCAAACTGGGAGTCCAGGCCAACAATGAAAAGCATGAAAAAGAACAGAATGGACCAGAAAGTGGAGACGGGGAGCTTAGCTAAAGCATCTGGATACACAATGAAGGCCAGACCAAATCCTGCACAAAGATGAAGAAACAACACATCAGAGAATGTATAACACTCTTTTTTATAAAAAGAAAGTACCAAAATTGTATGTCTGACCTTCCTTTACTACTTCTCCAATAGGCTTTCCATAGACCTTAGCCATATGACCCAAAATAGAGAAGATGGCAAAGCCTGCAAAAACACTGGTTCCTATGAGGAGAGAAAAATAACAAAGTCAGTCACATAGACTTTAAAACCAGAAATAATCTCAGGGGACTGAATGAAGCTACTCAACCACAAGAGGATGGCATTTTCTAAAAGGTGGCATCAAAACCATTACCTAGAGGTCTAATATCAAACCACAGTGAAAGAAACAGCCATGGATGTCTCTACAATGACTTGGCTGTTCCACAATACTGCTGTTCACCATGATGAGTGTTTTTTAACTAGCAGTAGTTGATTTCTTCAATAAATATTTGCATATTGACTTTAATATTCATTTCTAGCTAAATCAAACTGTTCAAGAAGCACAAATTAATTAATTCTGTCTTAAAAAATATTAAAACTCTTTTTTTCCTACCATGGTTTGTGAAGGTTACAATGATTGAATCCATGTACATGTTGTTGCGGAAGTTGCTGTAGGAAGCAAGAGTTAAAACTCCACTCGTAGCAATAGACAAGGAAAAGAAAGTCTGAGTTGCTGCATCCTTCCAGACCTAAAATACACAGAATGTTTGAGTTACAACCAGCAGTCTATAGTTTTTTCTGTGAAAAGACATTGTGATGTTCTTACCTGTCCCTCAGTCAGTTTAGTCCAATTGGATTTAGAGCCAATGAAGAACTGTATCCCATCTCCAGCTCCCTCCAATGACACACCTCTGATCAGCAGGATCAGAATCACCACATAAGGAAATGTAGCTGTGAAATACACAACCTGGAGAGAGAATATATATATAAATCTGTACTATGTTGTCCCTACTCTAGCAGCCATGCTTTAACTTACAGGAGGGAGAAGTTAGACTTGTGATAAGGTGTAACTCTCTTACTTTTCCTGAGGACTTGATGCCTTTAATAAGTACTGTAGCAAGAATTGCGGAGCTCAGCAGCAGACAGAGGGCTAAGTGCCAAACTATTGGTCCTGTTTCATCAAGACCGCTTGATCTCTGCAGAGCCACACGGCTGAAGAGAAGAGAGATATAAATGTAGAGCACAACAGTAAAACACATTTTTGGGGCAGTTTTTTCACGAGTGGGTTTCTTACTCCCAGTACTGCTCACTTGGGCTCTGCACTGGAACCCTGATCATGTTGGAAGAAGGACATGTGCTGTTTTCTTGAGTCCAGTTTGACACCAGAACGCCACTTACATTACAGTACACTGAAGAGAGAGGAGAGAGCTCTCATGAATAGCTATTTGAAGTTATTTGTCAATGTAATGGATGCACACAAATATAAAACCCCATATTTACATTACATGGGCCTTTGCCTGATACATATGAAATAGACAAAATCGCCTTTCTTAAATTATTCTGGAGATTCTCCAGTCCTCAGTTACAGATAAACATCAACTCAACAGCAGCCTCCATCATATGTGTTTACAAGAAGAACAGAAAAAGTACCTAAAGGTGCGCTGCTGCAATTTTTGTCAGACCAACTGGAGCATTTGGACCAGGGCAGAGGAGACTGGAAAGAGGCGAACATGTAGTACAGGCTGTAGGCCACGATGACATTATAATATATTGAAACCAATATGTTCACCATAACCATGGAAAAGCCAACACCTGCAGAAGATAACACATTATGAAGGCACTTTCAGAACATTATATGGCATTAGAAAATGTTAAGTACAAAATATGTCTGACCCAAACTGAGATCTCAAACACAAATCTGCTTTTTTCTCTGGTTTTATATCTGCTGCGTCAGCGATTTTACTGGCAATCATTAGTATGACACATTTAGGTGTTAAGCATGAAAACCTTAAAAAGTTTTCTGCACTGGTTTACCCTGCAGGATTGGCACTGCCCTCCACACATTGATCGGACCTTGGCTGCAAAATTGACCAATGGCGCTTTCCAGGAAGAAAAGAGGAATTCCACATAACACCAACATCAGGAAATAAGGGAAGAGAAAGGCACCTGCTCACAGAGATAATATAAAATTTTAATGATGTCAACAAATAACTACATCTTGGTTATCATCTTTAATGCTAAATACCTACCCCCTCCATTTTTAAAAGCTATATATGGAAATCTCCAGATATTTCCAAGGCCAATAGCAAAGCCTATCATCGAGAGCATATACTCTGTCTTATTGGTCCAGTTTCCACGGTCTGGATTCTCATCACCATCCTCAGTTTGACAGTCCTGCAACAACAGAATGTTTTTATTTATTGGATGTTATTTCTGGCTTACAGTAATTAGAACCACGCCCCCTCAGGAAGTGGATGTGCCTCGGCTCTCCGGCACTTTGATCTAATGTTTACATGTTGGCTGAATATACACGGCTGCTCAGAGATCACGTTACTTCAACCATCTGAATCTGATCCAGAATCTGATCCTGACGGAGAGGCGCCTGCAGCAGGAACTTTCTGAAGGATTGGTCACAGATTTTGTGTTTCTTGTTGTTTTATTTATCAGTATGTAGACGTGTGTCTTGGTACACAGCTATGAACATGTAGCTATGTGGCTATGCTAACTAGCGCTAGCACTTATCCATGATAAATAAAAATCACCCACTAGATCTTCAAATATGCAGGCCTGGGGAGTAAAACCGACCTCTACCAGAAAGGCAGCAGGACCTTTCTGAAGGATTGGTCACAGATTTTGTGTTTCTTGTTGTTTTATTTGTCAGTATGTCGACGTGTGTCTTGGTACACAGCTACAGCTACGACATGTAGCTATGTGGCTATGCTAATTAGCGCTAGCACTTTTCCATGACAAATAAAAATCATCCACTAGATCTTCAAATCTGCAGACGTGGGGAGTAAAACCGACCTTTGTGTTTATTAAGACAGCCTACAACTAGCATGCCTCCTTCCTAAGCTCCTTGTTAGCACACGTGTGCAGGGAATGAAAAACAGAGAAGTTCAGTTGTATTTTATACAGTCTATGGGCTGAACAAGCTCCGAGCTCTGACTCCGTGACAGACCGGATATTGTTGTTCCGTAACAAAAACACGGAAGTCTGAAACGGCTCGTTTCAGCACACATTTACAGAAAGGTGTAGAAATCAGAAGAGGGGCAGAATGGATTCTTTTCATTCTCGGGGGGTTCGTAGACATGCCAGGGACACATATTTCAGGTAGAGAACCATTAAAAAGTCCATTTTGCATGATATGTCACCTTTAAATGTTTTTATTATTATTAAACACAAATGTAGCACGTATTACAAGCCAGCTTGTGGAGTGACAGAAACCCAATAAAAAGGTATTCATAACATTATTGTATTTTTTCCTTTTAAGAACATTTCTACTGGAAGCGATATTGCAAGGTACACTATTGCTCTTATAATGACTTATTGAATAACAGGCGGCCTGACGTCACCATCATGCCTGTCATAATGTTGAACAAAGGCAGGGTTTAGTGAAGTGAGTCAATATTTTAACAGGTGGATTCAGTCCCTGAGAGTAAAAATTTAAACACTTGACCCTTCACATAGACATCTAAAGAAGCTCATCTGTGCATAAATTAGGGAAGAATGCCCCATAAAACATTACAGCTTTTTAAACTATAGAAAAGCCTAGCCCAGCAGCCAGCGTTGAACTGTAAGCAGTATGTTTTCTATGTGGTTAAAAGTCTTTTCAAACAACTACAGAGCTGTATGTAATGTTGATTCTATTTACACCCTGACAGGCATGCTAGCTTAGCCCTCGTAGCTTGTACCGGAAGAATGTTATAGATGAAGTCATAAGACAAAGAGATGACAAGCATTAGTATGTTATAAAGGGCAAACTAACTGTCAAGTCAGCAGGCAGCACATACTGATTTTGTGTAATAGGTAATACGTTGGTATGTGGTTACAAACACAACGGTTGTCCTGACTGATTGGGGGCCGCAGTAGCTCAGTCCATAGGGACTTGGCTTGGGAACCGAAGGGTCGCCGGTTCGAGTCCCAGCATGGACGAAGCTTGGCAAGTGGACTGGTGGCTGGTGCCTGGGCACTATCGAGGTGCCCTTGAGCAAGGCACCGAATCCCCAACTGCTCTGGGTCTGCTGGTTGACGGCAGTATCCTCACTCTGACATCTCTCCCTAAGCATGTTCACTGCACAAATGCCTGCTGACTTGACAGTTAGTTTGCCCTTTATAACATACTAATGCTTGTCATCTCTGTGTCTTATGACTTCATCTATAACATTCTTCCGGTACAAGCTACGAGGGCTAAGCTAGCATGCCTGTCAGGGTGTAAATAGAATCAACATTACGCCTGTTATTCAATAAGTCATTATAAGAGCAATAGTGTACCTTGCAATATCGCTTCCAGTAGAAATGTTCTTAAAAGGAAAAAATACAATAATGTTATGAATACCTTTTTATTGGGTTTCTGTCACTCCACAAGCTGGCTTGTAATACGTGCTACATTTGTGTATAATAATAATAAAAACATTTAAAGGTGACATATCATGCAAAATGGACTTTTTAATGGTTCTCTACCTGAAATATGTGTCCCTGGCATGTCTACGAACCCCCCGAGAATGAAAAGAATCCATTCTGCACTGCACTGTGCATTTGTATGTATATACCAAAAAAACTGTATGTGTAGCAAGTCCCAAAAAAATAGCATGAGTGAAAAAATTGAATTTGATCAATTGAGCTGGCACCTCAGAATTACACAGACAACCAAATTATCAGTCAACATACTCTTTATGACTACGAGCAAGACTGGTGAAGAAGGCCAGTTCAGTCCTGGACCCTGTGGAGGTGGTGGCTGACAGGAGAATTATTTCCAATCTGTCGTCTCTGATGGACTTTGTTTTTAATTTATATATTCTTGTTGAAATTCTTGTACTCTTATCTTATCTTATCTTATCTTATCTTACAGGATAAATGGAAACATTTTGAAAAATGTACATCGTATAAAGTAGCTGGTCTGCTAATTTAAGACACAAAGTAGAATGGAAAAATGGAAAATGAATGGGTTGCTTGGAAACAGTTGACCTGAAGTCAAGTTAGAGTACTTTGTTGGAAAATCAAATGAATGAAAAAGAAAATAATCACCTGAGATGTCTTTATTATTTGTTATTCTTTTTTTGACTCACATATGCTGCTTAACATATGCTGATGTGGTACTGAATATCAGCATGCTGTAAATACCTGTGGCACTGACTTCACCATACAGCCTCATGCCTTTGGCATACTAAAGCCATGCTTATATTTGGTACAACAGCAATATCTCTTGTTTTATTGTTTGATTAAAAAAAACAGGAATTTGTTTTTGTTTTTAGCATTTTAAAAGTTAATACTCCACATACATCATTAATTTAATTGACTGACAAATGTCTACAATCCTACCTGATCAGTAAGAATAGCAGGGTCCCTTGCTGGATCCCTGGCAAGGTTCAAGCCATATTTCCCCATGTTGTTTCATCTGCTTCTGGTGATCTGTTGAGGAAACTTCTAATTGCTTGAAGTAGTCGTATGAAGTCAGACCCACCAAACTAAATTCCTTAGGATGAGTTCTTATATATGAGTTCTTGTACCAGCACTACATACAAATTCTCAGCTGATGATCTCAGGACGATGGCCGACAGAGATGCACTGTCTGAGCTTCACTAATCCATACAGAGACACTCACAGTCACCTGCACCACATGAAGAGCCTCAGGCTTAATCAAATAGTTAGCCATGTGTATACACAGTGCGAGGTGTAGCACACAAGGGATAGTGGTAAATACTGAGCTATGACAAACAGAAGGGAAGGCTACCCTAACTGACACATACACACCCACACAAGCGTCATTCACAAACTTTAGCACCCCACACACATTGACATACTTATAACATAGGTTCTACCAGGCACTATGTCCTTAAAATGACCCTTTTTGGGGATGAGCTTTCAGCTTTTTCTCTCTTACAAATACTAGCATCATACAACCCCAAACATTATGTGTCCTTTCAGTCATACACACAAAAATATGCATGCTTGTATGTGTGGGGCCCTCTGTGCAAAACATAGTCTTTACTAATTTTGTGCTGCACATGTGTAATTGATGTTCTTCCACTAAAAATTGCATCCTGTGCTCTTTTGACAGTGTAATGTATCACTCTGTCACTTAGTCTGTGCATCTCTGGCTGCTCGCCTCTCTTGAACTTATAATGTGGTCTAATCAGATCTGACAGTAAGATATGGAAGAGTAGAGACAGATGTTGTACCAGCTTGTTAAACAGTGTCAGACAGAAGCAGAAACCGTGACAATGAACAATTTAGACGCTTTAATTACATCCTGTCAGCGTGGCAACAAAAACAGGCCAATGACAACAGTGACAGTGAAGATAAATGTAAAACTCATGTACAATACATTTAACAACATACCTCAGCTGTTATTTTAATCACAGTCCAACATTAACAGTCTCAGACACACACAATCATTTTATCTGACAGTTAGCACAAGGCCTTAGGCTTGGTCCAATATACGCTGAATACATACATGTAAGTTCCTTTGTAAATATGTGATGTGTCATCTGTAAATACTAAATATAGTTAAACTGGTTGAACAGCTGTTTTTCTGGATCTGAAACTGCTCTTTTACTGAATAAACTGTTCTTGACATGAGAATGAAGGCATTACAGGGAAAAACACAATCACAAAATCACAGAGATAACAAAATAAACTCCAAGATTCATCTAAAAACGTATACATAATCATGAAGGAAATTACAGATTTACCTGCATCATAAAAATGATACATTCAAAATGTCCTGCTGAACTACACTAAAAACCTGCTGCAGAGTGATCATATTGCTAACTGAGCTTTTCCTAGAGAGAAGAAACGTTGTTAGTAAAGCCTGAACATGAAAGCAGTCCTGGACTCAGCATTTATTGCAGGACTCTGTTGATTTGGAGCCGTTTAGCTCAGTGTCAATAACAAATAGCATCACGGTGTTTATGCAACTGTTTCTGTCTTTTTGTTGGGTGCTTCTGATTCTAAAACGGGATGGTGACAGACAGCAATGCAACCTGCTGATAGAGTCTCTCTGAAATCCATGAGATGATCTCTTACACTTTTTGTAACAGCTGTTCTGTATAAATATAACATTTAAGGCTGCTTTGCAACCTGGTGTTTTTGTTTGGCTGGTCCAAGCTGCCTCACCAGTCTTGTATAAGAAGATGAGACACAGTACTAGACTGGGCTTAGTCTCACTCACTTTATGTTGGAGATGTGGAAGAAAATATTTATTGAAAAATGATTAATAAGAAACAGAACATAGTGATAGAAAATTGTGATTAGCATAAAATATAAGCAAGGTCCAATATAAAACACTGTGGAGGAAATACAGTGATATAAATAGGTAATCAATAGATTGTCTATGAAAAAAAATAAAAAATTCTGAAGCCCCATATTAGAATATTTGTGATAGATACAGAGCACTGAGCAATATCTCTCAAAACAACAGCAGTGATTTTGTTGTTTTGACACATTTTTAACCACTTAAGACAAATAGATCTTGAAGCCGATCTGCTTAATCAAGTCTTCTGTTCTTTTGGTGTTCCTGTTAACAAATTTAACAGGAATTTCCTGACCCTGCAGAAACCCCAAAAAGCAGACAACAATGTGACTGGTTAAACATATTAAAAAAAATCTTCCTCCTTTTATTTTTATTTTATGATCCCCGGCCCTCATACTCCCTAAATGTGAGACTGCGGGGAAACAGGGAAACATTCCTTTTTTTTAAATTGAAATTTAGTCACCCCTGCCTGAAAAAACAAGTACAAAAATAATCAGGTAAAAAGTCACTTATGTTACTTTAAAGCTGGGGTTGGTAGTCTCGGAAAACCAGCATGAATTTGAATGTAGCTTTTCCTCATGACTCCGTCTAACCCCTCCCCTCCTCCCTCGGAGCTCCTCCAAAACGACCCCCCCCCCCCCCCCCCCCCCCCCGCTCACATGCACGAGCGCCGCTGATTCTCGACCATATGATGGTGACTGATTCAAAACCGGTCCTCACCAAAACATTATCATAGTGAAAGTTAAAAACACAAACAAACATGGCTGCTGTTAGTACTCACAACTATCATGCTAGCATTATCCAGTTGTACCAGTGACATGATATCAGGAGAAAAGTTATAACACATGTAATACTGTAACAGATCTACTGTTTGTTAAACGTGTTCAGTGAAGATGTTCTTAATTCCTACAGTGTTGACGGTCAGTGAAGGCATCAGGAGAGGTGTAGAGAGTGTGAGTGGGAGAGAGGAGAGACAAGAGGAGAAGTTTTTCATTCATTCAAACATTGATTGTTGCTTTGTTGGTTGGCTGATCACGGCCGACAGTGACCGGTTATTAAAGCTCAACGTGTTCACGAATCGGCTCGTCATCACTACAGCGTCCGGACGGACGCTACAATAAATATATATTTTCTGTAGGACTTACTGAACGTCATTAATTATTCTGCTTGTTGGTGAGAGCTTTTTAGACTCTGATCCGGACTACAGTCCTGAGCAAAGCACCTCATCAGGTCAGAGGGGACAGGCCCGAGGACGAGCGAGAGGGGCAGTAAATAGAGTCAGGGGAAGTAGAGGCAGGAGACGGGGACTCGGAGGAGTGCACGCCGGGGAAATGTACGCGCAGGAGGAGGGCAGAACAGCTGGATGGGATTTGATTGGTTTAAAATTTGGGGAGCCAAAAAACGGTGATTGGTTGGTGTTTTCCCAGGTTTACTCTGGCTGTAGATAGCAGTTTTTTTTCACTCTTTTTTAGGAACACACCATGTATTGATTGCCATCAGGACATAAAAATAATTTTAACCAGTATGGCAAAAAGTGTATCTAAATCTGATTACCAACCCCAGCTTTAACTTGCAGTACAAGGTGTTCAATATTCAAGATTACACTGCTCAATGAAATGAGAAAGACTGGCAACTAAACACACCATGACATACATCAAAGCCATGAGCTAGAGATCACATTAACATTCACTTTGGTTTTGTCCCCGTGGCTCTTCCTGTTGCGGCAGCGTTCTTCTGAGTAACGTTCCCCTCGATGGACGTCCAGGTAAGGATGCCATTCTTCAGCTGGAGAGCACAATGATTTCAGACGCTGCAGAAAAATAGAAATTGCCACAATATTACATCATTGCTTTGGGTTCAAGGAGAACATCTTAATGCTTTGAAAACCACCTCAAATCAGTGATGACAATAAACACAAACACACCTTCCATGGGCCTCCCTCTGCTCTGATGAGCTTATACAAAGCAACGCCAGGAATCCAGAAGAGGATGAATAGAGCCATGCACCAGCCCAGAGCCGAGCCCCAGACCGGGGACTGAACTCCATCATACTCGTGTGGTACGATTGATAATAAAGACCAGACCAGGATAACCTACACAACAAGGTTAGCAGCCATATATGTAATACAAATCACAGAACCAATTCACACTAATTTACAACCTTTTTTCTAAATTTGCTTCATGACATAAAGACCTGACACATATATGGAAACATCAAAGTTAAATCATTTTCATTCAAAACAGACTTTAAATGTTGATTTACTAGCTTCTGGCAAGGATAAGCAGTGAGGTTGTGGAGTTTGAGGCAGTGCAGTTTGAGATTTTTATAATTAAATGTTGTGTGATGTGTGACTCACCACAATGACGCAGGGGCTGATGAAGAACCAACATGCTCTCCACCACAGCCAGAATGCAAAACTTTTATTCCCAATCATCATCTCAATGTCCTTGATAAAACGATTCCCCCCTAGACACAATGAGAAGTATGAAAAAGATGCAGCTGCAGAGTAAGACTCTCTGTCACCTTAACATGCATGTATGTCCACTTATCGTGGTTACCGTAAATGTAGGAAACACCAATGATCTCAAAGAGAGCCACAAAAAGCAGCACCCAGGAAGCAACGAAGTGGTCAATTAGAGTCACCCAGTATATTCCTGCCTACACCAAACACACACATGAACACAAATGTGAGCTAAGAGGGTTAACAAAGACTGTCTCAGAGCAAAGAAACAAAAAAAGTATGGAGACTTACCCTTGTGACACATGGCAGACCCAGCAGGTAGAGGATGGCAGAGGTCGCTATTGTCAGCAAAGCACGTTTGGATTTGAAGATTTTAGGAAAGCCATCATGCAGGCATGTTGTGATCACCTCTAATGATGAGAGGAGAGTTTGAGGCAAACTGCAAAACTATTACAACAGCAACACTTGAGTTTAATTGGAACTGAGATTTTCACCTATTCCTGCAAACTGGGAGTCCAGACCAACAGTTAAAAGCATGAAGAAGAACAGAAAAGACCACAGAGGGGCAACAGGAAGCTTGGAGAGGGCGTCTGGATAAGCAATGAATGCCAGGCCAAATCCTGCACAAAGACAGAGAAACAAAAACATGAGAAGGAACCAGGATGTCTATCAAACTGTGTTTCATATATGCCCAGATGATGAGTTTGTCTGACCTTCTTTTACAACGTTTCCAACAGGTATGTTGTAGATGTGAGCCATGTGACCCAGGATAGAAAATATGGCGAAGCCTGCCAACACACTGGTACCTATAAATAAAAAAATCAAAGTAGAAAAATCTGAGATAGATATGTGAATTATTTCAAATCAGGATCAAACACTGCTTTTGGAACAGATCTTACCAGCATTTGTAAGTGTTACAATAAATGCATCTTTAAACATATTGTTGTTGAAGTTGTTGTAGGAAGCAAGAGTCATGACTCCTCCCCAGCCAATCGAGAGGGAGAAGAAGGTCTGAGTGGCTGCATCTTTCCAGACCTGAAAAAAATGAGTTATTCTTCAATGAAAAGTTCTTTTTTTCTTAAATAAAAATGATTGCACTGTAATTACTGCACAGTTGCAGTTCAAGTTGCACAACTGATCAGGGCCGTTGCCAGAGATTTCAAGCCCCATAAAAAAGAAAAAATAATTTTATACTGATAAATAATAACATATCCGCATGCATTTTGGGCCTCTAGAATCATCCTGACTTTTCTCCTCCTTACAGTGCCAGTGAAAATGATAGTTGGGTTCGTACCTGTGCTTCTGTCAGTTTAGTCAAATTAGACATTGACCCGATGTAGAACTCTATCCCATCTCTAGCTCCCTCTAGTGTTGCACCTCTGATCAGCAGGATCAGAATCACCACATAAGGAAATGTAGCTGTGAAATACACAACCTGGAGAGACAAAATCAATCAGTTAATCAATCCATTTGCAAACATTTAAGAAATAATCAGGACTCTTATGTGTACATGTATTCTTTTTCCTTGAGATAAAAAAACCAACAATCACAATGATAACCTAGCTTGATCTCTATTCGGTTGACAAATGTGCCCCCTTTACAAAAATAGGACATTTAGGTCATATAATTCAACTTTACGCCCTGCCAAGAGGTTTGATGAAAAGACTGAAACCACTATGATGTCAATAAACACATAGGATATTGTATGAGGCTGCTCCAATAGCTCATTAGCGGAGCTGATTCCACATACAGTGGAAAACAGGGAGAAACAGCTAATCTGAATTTTAGTCAAATTTTGCTAAATCTATTTCTCTGTTCGCATTTATCAAAATATACATATCTGTAAATATTTACCCTAATATCCATTCAACTGGAAGTTGCTACTTCATGCTACATTTTTTAGCTATGCTAGCTGTCTGGTTTGCTAACTAGTCCACTTCCTGGGTTTTGACAGATATCTCAACTGCTAGCCTATGAGATAAATCTAATGTGATAGTGATATCCATGGTACATTAACTCTGGATGCACAGGAAAGTTTATAGAAGTATAGCACAAAAGGTAGGGCTATTTTAGGGGTTAGTGTACTGAGTGCGCTTAAGGCAGCTAAAATGTATGGAAAGACAAAGTCTGGATTCCAGAAAAGGAGGGAAAGAAAGGGCAACAGTATGTCCCCCAGTTTTTCTCCAGGAAAGGTTGGTATAGTAAAATCAACCTGTTTGCTAGTTTGATATCCACAAAGCTACGTTGTAGCTAATTATGCTAAATGGGTTTCCCCGCCCTCCCTACCAGACTTAGCAGCTGATATGTCAGCAGGTTCACTGTCTCCCCACTACTCCCCCCAACCCAATGAACAAGAAGGTGAGCAACGTAGCATGTCAATTAGCATTATTGAAGGGGGTCTGTGGGAACTTTTTTTCTCTCTCTCTATCTGTACTATTACAAAAGCCTATAAAAACAAAGCTATAGCTAAGCTACATAAGCTACAGCCTATAGTCTGTTTTGGATGCTGGGCAGGTTGAAGCATTGAGTGATTTAGTCTGTTTTAATTTCACAGAGATTACTCAAATAATACCTTCAAATCTGATATTTTGATGCTGACTGACAGCAGTAGCTCAGGGTTCTTGTGACCTTTGGTGATAATTTTTCATGGGGCCAAAAATCCCTGGTGGCGCCCCTGTAGGAAGCACAAATTGTGGTGGAGACAAAAGCTTCCTGCTGCACTTCATCTGTTCAAAACACTTGTCTAAAACTACTTTTACTGTGAAATGAATTGATTGCACCCATATGCAGTAAGTTTGGATGATCTGTGTTACAGGAAAGTCCTTCAGGATATGGTTATTGATCTTCCCATCTGACTTGCAATATTCACTGGGCCTGAAATTGGACTGTGGTCAGGGACCTGTTCAGGGATGGATGATGCTCACTTACTTTTCCTGAGGATTTGATGCCTCTGATGAGCGCTGCAGCAACAATCAAGGAGCTCAGCAGCAGACAGAGGGCCAAGTGCCAAACTACAGGTCCTGTTTCATCCAAGCCGCTGGATCTCTGCAGAGCCACACGACTGAGGAGCAGAGAGATATGTGAGTATGCGTACATCTACAACACCTGTGTGCATTTGTTCTTCTTGAGTGTGTTTCTTACTCCCAGTACTGCTCACTCGGGCTCTGCACTGGTACTGTGAACATATTGGTCAAAGGACACGTGCTGTTTTCCTGAGTCCAGTTGGCCACTAACACACCACTCACATTGCAGTGCACTAAAGAAGTACAAACAAGAGGTCTATTAGTGAGTATAACCATTGATTTTACAGAATGATAAAAAAAATATTTGGTTATGTGGATTCTTGCACAAGCATTCACCAAATAGCTGATTTAATTAAGAACTCCTCAAAAAAAAAAAACTGGAGATAAAAGACGCACCTACAGGCGTGCTGCTGCAGTTACTGTCAGAAAAGCTGAAACAGCTGGACCAGGGCAAAGGAGACTGGAAGGAGGCGAACATGTAGTACAGGCTGTAGGCGATGATGACGTTGTAGTAAATTGATACAATTAGAGTCACCAAAACCATGGCAACACCAACACCTGGAGGAGGAGGAGGAGGAGAGGCAGTGTTGTTTACACATGCATTTCAAGAAGCCTTTTGGAAATATAACTTTAGGTGAGTTTTTAAAAATGATTGAATTGGTCTCCTGCTTCAAAACTGCACTCCTCTTAAAGAAAGCTTGTGAAGTGTAACAGTCTACTCTTGCTGACAGTTTCCTGACTGTAGGTGAATACATCTCTAATCTGTTTTGATTTTTCCAAATTAGATTGAAAGTGTCCAGAGTAGAGCAACTGGCTTAAAAGTACTCTGAATAGAAAATATTTAAAAGCCTCAACATGAGGTCAACTGCTGTCTTTTCATTTTTCATTTCATTTTTCATTTGATGCTCAGACCATGATCACATGGTATGGAGCCACAGAACATAAATTACAAATAACAAAACAATATAATGATGGCACACGGCATGTTTGAAGTACAACAGATCTTACTTAAACAATGGAAGGACATTCTTCAGAAAGCTCCTAATTTACAGATAAGTTTTGGCTTATCTGATTTCAAAAGCAAAATTAATTTAAACACAGAGGGATGTTGAAAATAATACCTGGGTATGAACCTCTCTCTATTATTCAGAATGCTTGTGTTCCTGCATTCAAACAAAATATGGTACTCGTCGCCCACACGATCATCATTACAGAGATTACAAATCCTCAGTTTTCTATCCAGGCCTTTATACCTTCCCGTGACCTTAGGGATCCTGGTGTTATTCATTCTAAAATTACAAATAGCCTGTCTATACTTCTGGTTTTCAAATAACAAATATTTTTCTAGTTTTATATCACATTTAAATTGTACAAATAAGTCACATGATGTCATTTTATCCAGTTCACCTTGCCACTTTTGCAAAAACTGATCTTTAAGCCTCTGATCAACAGTTTGTCTAAGCCAGTTAATGTTGTTACACTGCTGTGTGATCCAGAGGTAAGACAGGCCACAGTCATCCAGTATCTGCTTAACCTTTAAAACCCATGGTGATGCATAGGCACCTGTGTTGTGCAGGTTAAGCAGATAATTATACATAATACGGTTTAACTTACTTTCTTTTGTTGTCTCTATCTTTACAAGCTGTTAAGCAGAACATATATTAACTCAGCAGTCTCTTCCTTAAACCTATGAGCTCTGTGTGAATAGTTACAATTTAAACTGAATGTCCACACAACTAGAAGACACCTTGTGTGTCAGCATGTTATCCAACTCCTATTGGGTCGTATGCACCAGTAATATTTTTACTCTACATCTATCTGTGTATTAGCACTTAACATTGTAGTAGCCTTTTTAAACCTCCGCCTTTTAAAGATCTACTCTGCAAAGTAACCTCTTCATCTAACAACATATGATTCTGGCATGTAGAGCAACTGGTGCCAGCAGCCGTATGTAGGCATTAATATTAACAGTATATAAGTAATTAGTCTTGTTGCTGATGGTCTCCTCTGCTTTGATGAATTGAAAAAAAGAAGTATAGACAATCTTTAAAAATAGATTAATATTGGATATGTTTGTATATAAAGGGAGGCTTACTATGAATTACTAATTAATAACTGAGAAGGGGTGGGATTTAATAAGTGTTACTTCTTCCTACTCCTTTTCGGACATGTTACAGAATTCATATTAGTGATGAAACAGTTTTGTTTTCGATTTTTTTTACATCGTTTGTAACGTTTGCTTTTTTTTGGGGGGGGGGTCGTCTTTTTGTTTATTTATTTATTTATTTATTGACATGTTCAAAATAAACACTTTCAAATCAAATCAAATCAAATCAAATAGAATCGTAAAGAGACTTGGGTATTAATGTCAGTCTGTTTCAAAACCAGTTTAATACTCCTCACATAAGCTTTAAAGGTGACATATTATGCTCTTTTTCATCAAAATATATTGGTCTAAGAGGTCCCCAAAACATGTCTTTAAAGTTTATTGCTCAAAAAAACACTTTGAAATCAGATTTTGGTCTGCCTGTAAAATAAAAAGAGGGGTTCTTTTTCAGCCCTGCTCAGAACAGGCTGTTTTCTGTGTCTGTGCCTTTAAATGAGAATGAGCACACTGACCACGCCCCCTCAGGAAGTGGATGTGGCCTCGGCTGTCCAGCACATTGATCTAATGTTTACATGTTGGCTGAATATACACGGCTGCTCACAGACCCGCGTTACTTCAACCCTCTGAATCTGATCCAGAATCTGATCCTGACGGAGAGGCGCCTGCAGCAGGACCTTTCTGAACCATTGGTCACAGATTTAGTGTTTCTTGTTGTTTTATTTGTCAGTATGTAGACGTGTGTCTTGGTACACAGCGACGAACATGTAACTATGTGGCTATGCTAACTAGCGCTAGCACTTTTCCATGAAAAATAAAAATCATCCACTAGATCTTCAAATCTGCAGACGTGGGGAGTAAAACCGACCTCTGTGTTTATTAAGACAGCCTACAACTAGCATGCCTCCCTCCTAAGCTCCTTGTTAGCACATGTGTGCAGGGAATGAAAAACGGAGGAGGAGTTGAGTTGTATTTTATACAGTCTATGGGCTGAACAAGTTACAGACCGGATGTCGTTGTGACGTATGAAAAACACTGAAAACTGAAACGGCTGGTTTCAGCACACATTTACAGAAAAGTTGAGAAATCAGAACAGGGACAGAATGGATTGTTTTCATTTTGGGGGGGGGTTGTAGACATGCCAGGGACACATTTTTCAGGTAGAGAACCATTAAAAAGTCGATTTTGCATGATATGTCACCTTTAAATTATATTTAAATACACTAATTTTGAAGTCTGCCATAATAAAATCCCTTTTTTTATATCATCTTTTAGTGTTCATAAGACAAAATTCACAGTCCACAACTCAATAAGGGTCCAAGATGGTCAAATCTTTGTCATAACAAGGTTACTGTTTTGAAAAAAAAATAAGTCCTGAAGACTGACTACTTATAATTATCAAAGTTACTTACAGCATGCAGAACAAAAGAGACCATTTTAAAAGTTTCAATGTAAGAGGTGTGTTTGTTGGTTGAAGGATGGAAGAGATCTTTCTTTAGAGAGGATCGACAAGATGTAGATGTACCACAGCGGCTGCCAAAGTCAACACAGAGTAAAGGTTCCTCATAGCTTATTAAGTAATCCCTGCAGCTCTGTCTTTTATCTTGACACATCACACTGCCTGAAGTCAGAGGTGATCAAACATAGATTTTTGCCTCCATAGTTGATCATTAACCAACAGCCTCATTAAATCCCTCAAGACAGACATCTTGTCCTCCCTATGCAACTGATTGATCTTTCACAAGGAGCGGATGCTGTTATCTTACCCTGCAGGATTGGCACTGCCCTCCATATGTTAATCGGACCTTGGCTGCAGAACTGACCAAAGGCGCTTTCCAAGAAGAAAAGAGGAATTCCAGTCACCACCAGCATCACAAAGTAGGGAATAAGAAAGGCACCTGCTCAAAATTACACATTGGGGGGGTAAAAGGATAAAGTAACTCAAATGCAGACACTGTCGCTATCACACAAGATTTAACTTAGAGAAGAAACCTTTACCTCCTCCATTCTTATAGGCCAAATATGGAAATCTCCAGATATTTCCAAGCCCAACAGCATAGCCGATGGTAGAGAGGATATACTCCCTCTTGCTCGCCCAGTTCCCACGTTCATTATTCTCATCACCCACATCCACATCCACATGTGGGTCCTGCTTATTGAAAAAATATATAAATGATTGAAATTGTAAACATGATAAAATGTCTCTGGCATTTTGTGCTGCTTCTAAAACAAGTGAAGAAAGACTGGAGTCTGAAAATTGTAATTAAAAGAATTAAACACAAATGAATGTTGTGTTGTAAAATCAGAAGAAAGGATACTGATGTTTTAGGAAGTGTTTTTCAGCTTTGAGCTGACACCATTTAGTAACAGTTGTACCTTCTTTAATTAGGAAACCAAAGCAGTGAGTTCACCTCTGTGCTGTTCTATCCAATTAAACTAGGCTTCATGTGCACACAGAGGAGAACCAGTTCTCTTTAAGAACAAATATGCCACAAATACTGTTATAATACAGATAATGTAACTTGTACTAGTGTTCTCTTTGTGTCTGCTGTTTTCAGAGAGCAATTAACTCCAACTATTACAGTTATGTTTACAACAGAACACGCTAAGTTTTCACTTGGAACTTTCAAAAAGTTTTTCTCCCTTGTGGGACATTATGATTGAGTTGTGATCTCAGCAAATAAATCAAATTAGTTCAGATCCATTGTCTCCAGCATCACATCACCATAGTTTAATTTACATGCCCACTAAGTGAGATATTTCAATATTCAACTGACTTTTGGTTTTACCTAACAGACGTAACAGCATGATATATACAACACATTTTTAAAAAGAAAGCACCACATTTGTTATTGTATCCATTGTGTGTTAAAGCAATAAGTGATAACCTGGTCAAACAGGTTTGTCATCTTACCTGATCAACAACTGCAGGATTTCTTAAAATTAAATCCTTGAAACTGTTCCAGCCGTATTTCCTCATGTTCTTCCACCTGCTGATTATTGGTCTGTATTGAAATTCAAAACAGCCAGGTAGGTCTGTTTTACAGTACCCCCCCCCCCCCCCCTCCCCACCCACACACACACCCACTCTGACAGACAAGGGAGTCATGTTTCCAAACCAATCACCTGCCCAGACCCTCCCCCATACCCTCACTGAGTTTTTTTTTATGTTTCATCTTAAACTAGAATCATGATTTAATACGCACGAATGATGGAAATTCCTCCACTGATAAAGACTTATCTCCTCCCACCTAGTCTGATAAAGAGCTGCTTCCTATTGTCTTCATTGTCATTATGTTATTTCTGACCCTACAGTGCTCATTGATGCTCAAGACCAATACTGTACATGACTCCCCAGTATAAATTGTGTCAGATGTAATGACAGCATTTCTGTATGTCCTCTGATTAATAGAAAGAAACATTTGTGATTTACAGTTTAGTGTTACTGGATGGAGAGTATTGAGGGTGTATGACTCAGGTGAGTGACTCTGCACAAGAACCACGTCTGAACAACTATTCCCTGACACCACTGCACAGACTGATAATGAACTGACCTCATGTTGGTCTGTGACATCGACGAATAATCCCTCAATTGTAAACGTACGTACAGCTGTGTCACTCATAATCACAACCTGGTGAAGTGACCACAACTATGTCAAATGACATGACTGATGACAGAAAGATAAATGAACAAAGCGATGAACAACTCATTATTTAACAGATTATTACAACATTTAACACACCTGTTGTGATAACAGATAAGCAGAAACAAGTGCAGAAGTTGCCTATTTTATTAAGCAATAGGCTGACCACCACTTGGTCTTATAAGGACCAAATGGCTCTCAGCACTTTTAACCCCCTACTCTGGCATTACCCCCTACAGTGCCCAAAATATATGATCACACACCTTCTCCAACTCCACAGAACACATGCAGATAAGATAAGTAAACTCTTTTGACTCCCCCAGCAACCCTGCAAAGGTGAACAACCAGTCCACTGCTGTTTGATGGCCATTTGAAAATGGGAATCATCAACCTTAGTTAGTCACTCTACAGGCACTGTCCCAGAGCTCCATGTGTTCACAAATGCAGGATCACAATCAAAAACATCTTTAGCCTTGGAGGTATTAAATTGATTCAAGACTTTAATTATAGAGGGTTCTGACACCTCAGAAATATTAAAAACAGGGAAATCACAGTTATGTGAAGTAATGATTTTGCTTCTTAAGCCAAATGTGTGCATCAGATCTTGGACTGAATCTATGAAATAATTATTAAAAACAGAGCATATTTGATTTTTATCTTGTGTTAAAATTCCTTGAACTTCTAATTCTAATCCTTTGGCTCCTTTGCAGTTGTCTTTCTTTAAAACTTTGTTGATGTTTTCCCAGGTTTGCCTACTATTTCCTTTAGCTTCATTTATCATATCTATAAAAAATGTTGCTTTTTCCTTTCTCAATTCATTGACATTGCTAGTACATGCAAAGAAAGTAGAACAAATTGCAACACAAAACTATAACAATAATGATCCAAATCTACAGACTTTTCAAAATTCCCAGCTTTTAATGATTCTCCAACAGGCATGTAAACAAAAACCTTTTGTCAGTTTGATAACTACTCCATGCAACACATATACTAACTCAAGACAAACATAAAGAATGATGGATTTACTACAATACAGCACTGAGATTTTTTTCACTGAGTACAGAGATATCTATTTAGTCTCTAAGGAAGGTGAATGTAACTGAAATGAGAGAGATGATCTTCATCAGAGAAAGTCACAGCATTTATATCATTAACATAGAAATGATCCACCCAATTGCAACAGGATATGACTATGAGACAAGGTTATCAAGTAATCAAGACGTCATGCTTCTGTGTCAGCTAATGATTTCAAAAGAGGTGTATCATATTAGATATCTTTATCATCAACTTAAGAGACAAATCAATAGAAGGCATGATTCTTACAAAGACAGAGATAAGGATACAGAGAGAAAAACAATGTGATTATAAAGAGCATTGATCCTAACAGAGGCATGAGGGTCTGATCATCTTCAAGCCTGACTTATACATTATCTTAAGGGTTATACATGTAATTTGTGGATGCTTAATCAATTGTAGAGATTTCCCAGAGAAACTCATAATGTTTAAAGATTTACTTGTTTATTTTAACTGATAGAGGATGCTCTGTATGACATATGTGGTCAGGCTTCCTTCAGTTGCTTTGTAAACAAACACATATCTCTACTATAATGTGAGCAGTGGATGTTACAGTATTACCTGCTGCCACCTGCTGTTCTTTGGTTTTAGCACATGCCACAAAAGCAATTTGTCACTCTTTTGGCACGGACCACAAACCAAGCTGTACTAGTGAGCAGAGTGCCATACTTCTTATCACACGCAATTAAATCTCGATGCTAGAAGCCTGACGAAGGCAGAGGGATGACTCTGAAGGGATGTCCTGGCGACTGATCTCGTTCCCATCCAGTCGCAGGGTCTGCAGTTTGGAGAAGTTGGACACGTCCACAACAGTGCAGAAACTACCCAGGGTGAACTCTAGGTGGGGAAATACAATGTGGTTAAGAATATGTGTCTGTACATATACACAGAAAATCCTCTCCAGACATCAAATGTTAGTATTTAGTACAATACTAAAGCAAACTACTCGTCTGCTCTAAAAGGGATGTTTTGCTTTTGTGTGATCTGGGTTGAAAGGTACATGAGAACCTTTTTTCACAAAGAGGTCTGTGTATCTATATGCTTTACCTTTGATCTGGTTGGCTTGCAGATAGAGGTGCTGTAGTGTTGAGCTCACTGGTGGGATTCTCTCCAGTTTATTAAAGCTCAGATCCAGCTCCACCAGCCCTGTCACATTAAAGGTGTTTGGAGGGATACCCTTGTCGGTGAGCTGGTTGTGGGCCATCCTGATGTACTGCAGCTGACTGAAACTGCCCAGGAAGCCCTCAGGTAGAGAGTCGATGGAGTTGGACTCGATGTAGAGTTGATGCAGATGTTCAGGGAGTCCCTCGGGGACCTGGGATGAGTTCATAGAGACATTTTAGATGGGCTGGAGTTTATCTCAGTCCCTCCAGGATTTCGTGGGATTTTTTGTGATTGTTGCGGCCCAAAAAGCCTGAATTTGCGACAGCTTTTTGAAAAAATTGCGGTGAAAGTTGCGATTTTTTTTTTTTGCTTTTTTCCCCCCAATAACATCTCAGGGGCAATTACATATGCTAAATTATAGTTTTTTTTTAGAAAACATTCTTGATGTGGCCACTGACTGTATTTTGATTCTCTTGATTCACAGAGAAATGCCATGAAAGGACTATATTGCACATTTACCACGGTCCCTGAATGCACCTCGCAGCGACAGAGGCACAGACAGTCAGTTCACGGCACTCTGAAACAAATCTGCATCTTTGATGACTATGAGTTGATCCAAACTTACTAAATGTGTCTGATGTTTCACCAAACTGGATCAAATCAAGCTCTAGACGCGGAGCTTTTTACGGTAATGGTAGCAACAATGTCAAACATCAAATAGTCAACAGACATCCCCGGTTGTGTCTTTGTCACTAACGCACACCGGGGGTAAAAATCATCAATGATGAAGAGACAGATGCATGGAGGTGAGGAGAGCTGGTTCATAAAGCACACCTGCTGCAGGTAGAGACCAAGCGAACACTGAGCCCCTCAATCTATAAATAACAATGTTGTCATGGTCACTTGTCCTGCCTGCTGTCCCCTCTTTTCACCCGTTCTCTGTGCGTGTTTTGTTGTTGAAAAGTGCGGAGCAAGTGAGGACTTATGGTTATGTTCCAAGGAAGTGAAATTGATGATGAAACCGATGACGTACAGGGGCTGAGATTGAGGTAATTGGTCAAATGTGCGGGAAAGTTGCGGTGATTGTATGAAATTGCAAGGCCGCGAAAAAATCGTGCAGATTGGTTGAATTTGCGTTGATAGTTGCGATCGCGAAATCGCAACTTCCTGGAGGGACTGTTATCTTCTCATTCACTCTTGAAAACACAAAGACAAACACAAATACCTTTGTCAACTTGTTGCCACTGACGTCCAGCAGTGTAAGAGATTTCAGTGCCTTCAGTGAAGTGCCCATATCTGTGACAGCGTTGTCATGGAGATACAGGATGGTGAGGTTATCCATTCCCTCCACATCTACAGCAGTCACCTAGGCAACAGCAGAAATGATTTTAAAGTCTAATGTCTCTTGCTGTGTATTGACCAAATGTAAAAAGAGAGGGACTCTGCATGAATATCAGTGAAACGTTACCTTCTCAATCTTGTTGTGGCTGATCCTCAAGTCTCTTAGGGAGCGGGGGAGGCTCAAAGGCATGCTGGTCAAGTTGTTATGTTGAAGATATAAACGCTCCAGCCCCTCCAACTTCAGAAAGGCCTGCAAAGATGATGCAAAAAAACACAACCTTAATTAATTAGTGATCATTGTTACTGAAAAGGTTTAACTGAAATCACATCGAGTTGTCCATGTTTACATTAAAAAGTCTGGCACTATTTCAGAGTTGTTGTTCTTAGTTTTTCATTGCTAAAAAAATTGTCAAAAATTGTATGGGAAAAAAAATCTTTCCTTTCATGTCAGAGTTTGATGAACACAGCAGCTAGCAGTCTCAGCCCTAGCATGAAACAAGGAATTCAATACTGCACTGTGGCTTCAAGTCAAGGGTCAAAGTGAGCTTTATAATACTAAAGAGCACTTCAGGTAGTATTTGCAGGTATGTCTGAATGCTATTCAGTGTGCTGCAGCTGACGAGCTAACTAGCTACAAAAGACATTGGCATCTTGCAAACTGACATGAGTAGGGTACCGACAGCTGTTGTGTAGGTTTTTGACTGCAACTGGTGTTGCCAAGTTTAAACTTAAGTTAAAGAAACTGCAAACATGAAAACTAGATAAGAATATAATGAGGAAATGCTGCATATTGGGTCCTGATCATGGAGGTCCCCAGTCCCCCTAGTGGGAGCCAAGTGGAACACATTGACAGGTCAAAGAGCTGTCAATAAATTAGATGTCTTTCTTTTTTATCAGATAACAGAAAGTAATAAAAACTGAGCCCAGGGCAGCTTCAGCAAGAAAGGAGCTTTGGACCACTGGGAGGTCAAGGTTATTGATCCCAAGGCACAGGGAGACTGAGCAAGGAATGCTGGGATAGTTTGGAGACTGAGTAACACTGCGCTGGATTTATCGTGCCTCCTGCCAGAGCTCTGACTCTCTGGAGTCCTAGTCCTGGTTGGAGCTGCTGGTGTCTCATGAAACCACAGCAGGGGCTGGAGGGAGAGATTGGAAGGTCAGCCAATACTCACTAATGGCAGCCTGAGGTGGGGTCAGGGTTCAGTCCCAGTAAGCCCTAGGATACCAAGAGCTGATGCTGGCAAGAAAACTACCACAGCACGATAATCCCTGTTGCAAAAATGCCAGCTATTGGTAATTGGGACAGTTTCCCACACTCTAAGTTATGGAGTCCCCAGCTTCAGGCCCTTTGCATCCTCACAACACCCCCTAGTACTGTCTGACACTTGTCCTATTAAAAAAAGGAATATGGACATCAAAAAGAGTTTTTGAAAAAGGAAGTTCCACGACCTGCAGTTGCTTGAGTGAGCCAATCTCTGTTTGTTTCCAAATTGTAGATGCCCCATTGTGCAGCAGAATTAATAACAGCTTTAGAGGAGTGGTTATGGTCTCTATAGCTCATCTTCCAAGTGATGGCAACAGTACAGTGGGTTTCATTTGTGTATGTCAGCAGACATGCTTTAATGAAAGCTTCAAGTTGTTATAGGGGTTTCTCGGTTGAATTAAAAATGGCCGCTGTTAGCTTTCTGCTAGATGCCATCTCAGCTATTCCACAGTCATGTTGGCTTTTTCCCCACAGAGAAGAGGGCTAGCTATATTAAGAAGGGGATCTGCTCTTTTATGTTGCCTGTTTAGTGTCTTGAACCCTCCAGTCACTCTCCTTTTGCATTGGGCTAGAGGGGGACTTTGATATGCTACACAAGCTGTGCTTAATTTACCAATGAGAAAAAGTTCCCTCAGCTCGATACAATTCACAGCAAATAGATTCTTGAGTTGATATGTAGTGGACACAGTTATAGAAAATGCAACGACTCTTTGGTTAGCGTTTCCTCAAACTGTTCCTGCTGATCCTGTGAAGATGAATCATTGGTCAGGAAGTCACACCTCCTCTTTTATTGTCAAATAAGAACTAAGCTGTTCTGAAAAATGTACATTTGTTCATAATCAGCATGATAAGAGTTAACTGCTTTGACAGAAAGCATGGTTGAGAGAAATGTATTCGATGCATATTTCAATTTTGTAGTTTGACCCATATCTCATCTGCTATAATGAAGAATGCGAGCACTATAACCCATACTGCAGTAGGTCACCAGGGGTAGCTCTTTAAACTTTGGCTCCACTTCAGGGGAGCTGATGAGCTATCCATGTTTTTAAATAGTCAGTGTTAAAAAGTCTCAAGCTGCAGCCTCTTATCCAAAATCAGTCACCTGGGGCTTCAAGACATTGACATGGCAACTGCCACAAAGCCAAACTCAAGGCCTCAAAACTGCAGTTCACAAACCAGTTGGAGACTTCACAATGACTATGTCCACTTTTTATTACATCTATGGTTCAATCCTGTCCTGTGTTATGAAATTGGCTTTGTTTCTTAATTTTCAGCACTCTTCTTTGAACAGGTTTGGGGCTGTTTTAGCCTGTTTGCCCTTGTCAGCCACAGCTTAAAGCAATCTCTCGATCAGTGATTCACTGGTCTAATGGACACTCAATGGTGAACTCTGTCATGTGAGATTAACAATCATCATCCTCATGCATGCTCATATGATTGTTACCAGAGGGTAGTATTTACACCATGTCTTGATTCATTTTGGAATTCATGACTCAACTATATAGTGGATACATTTGCACAGGGGACACTTAAACCAAATGGTTAATTGTAAATGTGCACTTTGTAGAACATGAGGAATGATTTTGAACGCAGTTAGGGAACAATGCATAAATAAATTCCATCACATTCATTTGGACTCCAAATGAAAATCCACACATCCAAATGCACCGATGTGCCATCGTTAACTCAAATTAGCAACAATAAAATAATAACTGTTCCTTTCATTCAACAGCCTGCCACCTGCGAGCCATCTGACAACCATTAGGCTCTCAGCTCGCATGTGGCATGAGCTGACTGAAACCAGATGTCAGTTTTTACCTTCTTGCCAATGCCTTCAGATGTCAGCTGGTTGTGGTGCATCATGAGCCATACCAGATTGGTTGCGTTGACAAAAGCTGAGTCAGGCACAGCAGTGATGGCATTGTTCTGGAGGTACAAGTATTTGATACGAGAAGGGATGGATGGCATGGCTGTCAGGCCACGTGCATCACAGTACATGGCGACTGGAAAAGTGGGAGGGCAATCACACTCATCTGGACAACCTTCAGTGTCTGCCCGCACGGAGCCAAAATAATGTTCTACACTTGGCCGGCCAAACAGCCAAGCTAAGGGGTCCTGTCCATTGGCAAGAGAGAGTGGAAGCAGGCAAGACAGGAGGAAGAACATAATCACACGCATGGTCACAGTCACACAAATCTTCACGGTTATCTGACAGAGACAAAAAAGAGAGGCAAGGAAAAGTGTGTTAATGGAGCTATACTGACTTATACTGCAAACATATTATAACAGATACATCTATAGATAGAGATGGTCACATGCTGACCCCTAACTTGTAACTTTCATACATTACATTTTTCCTCAGGCCACCATATGGTAAAAAAAAAATCTTATACAACAACTTCAAAAGGTATCTCATGTAAAGCATGAGAAGAAATAACAAATCAGGTCATGAAGGTTGTTTGAGAAATAAATGAATTGTTGAAAATGTGATAAATAAATAGTCATACTGTAAAAAACTAATCCTTCTCCCAAGATTAAGAAGTAGTCCTCCTCTGATTTCTCTTTCCTCTTATATCTGCCACTCATACTGAATGTTTCCCTCTGAGGCTTGACATTTGGCATTTATTCTCCAAAAGCAGGAATTACAGTTTTTTTTTTTGTACTTCTCCCCTTTTACATGGTTTCAATACGCTCATACAACCAAAGAAGCTTTTACTCCTCAGGAATATTTTTTTTCATCAAGCTCAAACCCAACATCAGTGTTATCTTTCTGTAGTTACATAAACAGTCAAAAGGTGTTTTGCAGCCACTGACTTTGTTTTGGATTTGTAACTGCCTGCACAGAGGTACATTCTTAGGGGTCTTAACCTGCAGGGAATCTAGGGAGGAAGTGTAAAAAAAGGAAAGAAAAACATGGCTATGAATGCCAGCTTTGTTAATGGTCCTAGCTGCTGCCCACAAAATTGTGGGAAAATATCCAATAATTACCCTCAGATTTGAAGACACAAAAATCTTCAAAAAAATATGGCTCTGTCATCAGATGTATATTCACCTCCTATAAGGTTACAAGAAAAATACCACAGAGACATACCAACACATGTCCATGCACATGCATGTACACACACCCACACACACACACACACACACACACACACACACACGCACACACACACACACACACACACACACACACACACACACACACACACACACACACACACACACACACACGTACCTGATCAGAGAGACTGGCCCTCCTTGTCCCCTCTCTCTCAGAGTGTGCTCAGGACTGGAGGGGACTCTGACAAATACTAAGTAAAAAACGTCCCTCCCTGCTCTCCTTTCTGTCTTGCCATCCCCCCTCTCCACCCCACTTTATTTTCTCTCACTGTTGGTTCCTTCCACCCCCTTCTCATCCACCCGCCTGCACCCCTTTTTACTCTTTCAAGCATGACCCAGCACACCCCACACCCCCACTCTGGAGCCTCTTTTTCCACTGGTATGAGTGATGTGAGATGCAGTGGCTGTGAGGGATTGTTCCCATCTGTGTGCAGCTCATTCTGTCCCTTTTTCAGCTGAACCCCGTTATTTATATTCAGATTAGCTTTCCTTTTTTTTACCCTTTTGGCTCAAAAGCTTAACTTAACACCTTAATAAAATGAAGTACAGACTGTTTTTCCATTTAATTTATCTCATTTTTAACTTATATACTTAACTGTTGTTATTTGTGACCCCAGAAGTGATTGCTTTTGCTTTGTAATCCATCTATCATTAATGTATTGCAGACAACAATACACTCAAACACTATTTAGACTGATAATTGATAACCAACACCAATTATGTCTTACAGTCTTACCCACTTAGTTAAGATCGCTGTGCAAGAGACAAAAGAGATTTTAGTAGGGGTGGGTCAAACTTTCTTCAGTCCTCTGCAACAAGCTAACATCTTGTAAAGGGTTAAATGAAAACATGTGCCACAGTCCTCTTTTGTTGTCTGTCTGGTCTTAATGTGGGCCTCTTCCTGCTCTGCATCTTTCCTTAAACATGAGCTCCATCTTGATCTGTGTTTTTTCTCACTCTTACCCTTTATCTCTGAAATCCATTGCAAATTCTGCAAATTATTTAACCCCTTTTCCTTCTCTTCATCTGTTCTCATTTTGTTATCAAGATATAGCTTTCTACGATGGTAGTGTGTCTAATCATCTGGTAGCTTAACATACAGCAACGTAAAGAAGGATGATATGTCTGGGTCTAATTTGTTTGGAAGTTTAACTCTGTGCTTCAAATTCTCTTCACATGGAACTATCCTAAAAAAGATAACAAACTGGTGGTTAAACAAAAGCAACACTTACACAGTGTTTCCTTTGGATGTGCTATTTCACGCTGACACCTAACTTTCTTGCCGTTGTTTCCTTCAAAGATCCTCAGATGGTTTGAATTACATGTTCAGCTTTATTGCATCTTCAGCCTGCCTCTCCCTCTGTATCTGCAAATGACCAGAAGAGGTTTTTAATATGCAGAGTGGGCTTTGGTAAACCCAACTGCAAAGATTTAAAGTTGGATGGACTTACGGAAACACTTTACAATAATGGAACCGTTTTCTTAGAGAAATCCTGCTTAATTCATGTTGAAGTGATGCATGACTCATGATGAATTTCTGTAAGACTGAATTATTAATTCATGTTGTTTACCATGAACTTAGATCCTGTCACTATGACTTCATGTAATGACAACGTGTTTATTACATCATTAGTTAAGGTAGGTAATTAACAGTTACTTCACACATCAGTTCATGTATGACCAAATTTGCTGGACATACAAGTTTTTTTAGGATAATTGCATATGAACAGACTCTCAGACTGAATTTAAAAAAGTCATATTTCTGAGAACAAACTGAATGGGGTGTGTTTATATGCATAGGCTTTACATATATACAGTATATAAACACTGTCCAGCAAATTTGGCCATATATGAACTGATGTATGAAGTAACTGTTAATTACAATACCTTAAATAATGATGTATTAAACACATTGTCATAACATGGAGTCCTAGTGACAGGATCATTAGTTCATGGTGAACAGGAATTAATAATTAATTCATACAGGAATTCATCATGAGTCATGCATTACTTCAACATGAATTAAGCATTATTTCACTAAGAAAACTGTTCCCTTATTGTAAAGTGTTACCGGACTCACTGGCCTTCAAAAATACCTTTAAACCCTACAAGCCACCACTATGAGACTAATACCTCTGTTTCAACAAATGTCAACATCAAATCAAAAACAGTGTTAGTTTGCCAACCTGAAGGCTTAAAAGTAAGTAAAAATAGATTTGCTAACTCTGTCAGACTCTAGATCCATCGCTGTTTTTGAGCATCCTTGCTCTCAACTGATTGAAGTTGGAGAAACCTCTCCATGTCCAGAGGCCACACATCAGCTTCTATTTAAGAGGGCTGAGGAGAAAATTGATGGTAAATATCCTGAGGGACATTTGATCTTGTTCAATACATTATTTTGGTGTTCTGTCCCCCTGGACATGCCTCGGCCAATTTGGGATTGGCATCAAGCATGCAATCTAACACTCTTCAAAAAAGTAGATAAAAAGTCTTCACATAGGGGAGAACGGGGTTGGTTGTCACACGAGTTGGTTGGCACACTCGACATATCTCGCCACCACAGGGCGCTGTCTCTCAAATTGGGGTATGGACATTTCCAGAATTAGGATCAGAGCTCACCTACATAGTCTTCTCTGGAGTAAGACAGCTGAACTTGAGGTGAGAGGACTTTTTGTGTTTTTCATGTCAAATTGTAAATATTCAGCTCCTTAGTATTTTTCTTCTAGGCTTTTAAACGATGGGTTTATAACAAAACAAGTGTTACCCTTACAAAGTGTGAGGGGAAAGCTATAGTTTAGATTTTTATTAGCTAGCTAAATAGTTGTTAGATGGTTGTTAGCCTTGATGCTAGCAAAAAATTCCAGTTGGGGTTGGTCGTCACATTCTCTTTGGGGTTGGTTGTCACATGTAACAACCAACCCCTATGTTGGCAAAATCATGCATGGTGAAATGAGTTGGAGTGTGCAGACCCTACATTTACCCTCACTGTAACTCAGACAGTGACTGCATGTAGCCTAGTTGAGTCGGCCATTATTGTTCGGCCTATTTGTTTTGTTCTTTATGTTGTTATATAGGCTGGCCTAAAGATGTGTTTCCTGTTCATGTTCCTTGATCATTTGATAGGCCTATCACTTGTCAGTGCAATTAAACTTTCAAATTTAGTTCTGCCTTCTTGACTTTTTTAAAAGATTTTTCCCATTGAAATACCATTGTGACAACCAACCCCATAGTGTGTGACAACCAACCCCATAGTGTGTGACAACCAACCCCATAGTGTGTTGCAACCAACCCCATAGAGTGTGACAACCAACCCCATAGTGTGTGACAACCAACCCCATAGTGTGTGACAACCAACCCCATAGTGTGTAACAACCAACCCCATAGTGTGTGACAACCATCCCTGTGATGGGGTTGGTTGTAACAATGTGTCAGAGTGTCTATGATAGTTAATTGCCTCTTTGTTACAATGAGTTGGGAAAAGAGAGGAATACACATTTCAAGCCAACACCTTAAGCTTCAATTTAATGTAGGAATGACTATTGAAGATGTTTTGATGATGAGCAATCATCAAAACAGTAAAAAGTGTGACAACCAACCCCTTTCTCCCCTACTCAGTTGTAGAAAATCGAATTAAGAATATTTGTTCTAAGAGCTGCATCATCTTTATGAATGATCAGATAGCAGATCCCTTGGCCTAACCAAAGTATCTTGAGGAACAGCAAAGTCTGCTTTACAAACTGGTTCAGTGCCCAACATATGCTACACAGTAAGGTGGTTGTTACATTTTCTATCAATTGTGTCTGACGTCTAACAATAAAAGTCGTTGTACATCAAAAAAGCAGAGAAAAGAACAACCAGATGGCTGCATTGCATTACAGCTGAGCTCAATGTCTGTGTTTAGAAATTAACGGGGCCAAGTTTGTGATTGTTGATGATTGGAATTTAGAGGATTGAACACTGCCATGAGTCTTACACAGACGAGACGAACAGATACATAAAGAAATGTTTTCTTTACTGCAGCTCTAGGAAACCCTTTTCTTTTTTCTATGTGTCTGCAGGCACACCTCATGTGAATAGCAGATGTCGTATAGACCAGGAATACTCCAGCCTTTTGAAACCTACACCAATCATATGTTTCACTAAATGTGAATTAACATAAGTAATGGGCTTCATTGTCAAACAGTTAAGCTTGTGAACACCTGTGAACTGAGCCAGGATGAACTTCAATCCATCTTTCATTACTGAGGACAGACAACCTTGAGCGTTTTGGGGTTATTGCCTCTTGCACCATAACATCAAAGCACTTTTTATGGGAGGTATTCAGTCTGACAAACACGTAACCGTGTGAACAAAGATATACATTGACATAAATACAAGCAATATAAAGAAATGTTAAATCCCACGACACCAAAGGGAAGCAGATACCACTTAAAGTGAGAGCAATTGATTCTCTGCTGACCAGAACTTCAAAGTAAGAGGCCCAGGTGGACTCTGCACAGTCCTCAACAAACTCAGCCCTGAACATGCTCACCCCCGCATCTGCTGTCTGGGCCATGAGTAACTCTGAGAAGGGATCAGAAGATCAGAGGACCGAGTCTTCTCCACTCAGGCCGTGAACTCTTCACAGGAATGTCACTGGCATTTTCATGCCTAAGATTACCTCTTGGGTCACTTTAGAAAAAAAGACGGCATGAATAACTTAACAGTATACAAAACATCTACATATCTTTCCTTAGTCATTCATTAATGCATGTATAGCCAAAATGAAAGCAAGACATTGAGACAAAATTCACTTTGTTTTAATGCCATTGTTTTTTTGCCTGAAAAAGACCAAAGAGTGCAATTATGTATGTATGGCAGTCAGATGTTCTTTCATGTGGCTGTCATACAGATTCATATGGCATTGATAAATTAAAAAAGAAAACAATTTCTTACCACAATAAGGAGCCAAATAGTCAGTGTGGACGAAGGAAACAAACAAACATAAAATGGTATCATAATTTACATTCTAAAACCGTTTCTGAGATCAGCAATACCTCATTCATGACGCAGTCTGTATGAAGGTGATGTATCTTTTACGTCATAGTTTCTCAATTTCTAAGCCCTTTTTCATCCCCCCAATACACACACACACACACACACACACACACACACACACACACACACACACACACACACACACACATCTTTTACTCACAGAATGTTGTATAGACTGGTATTCCTTTCAGAGACACCAGCTTCTTTTTAATTCTTGATCAATACATTCCTCAACGAAGTTCCCAGTTCAATATTTAATAGCTCATCCTGTCTCAAACTGATTATACATTACAATGTGATTCATGCACACATACCAATGTACCCAATGTACGCACACTCTCAAAGACAGGATACTGACTCTGATAATTAACACATATAACATGTGTTAAGAAAATGCATTCACTGTTATGTAAATGAAATAAACTAAATATTTGCTCAGCTAGATTTAGTTCAAGGCGTCCATGGACATTGTTTCTCCTGGAGGTAACTTGAACCATGACACCCAAGGGCACAAGGGGCAGCAAAAACCATGGGATGGAAAGCAGATGTCCCTGCACACAGACACACACAGACACACACACACGCACACACACACACGCACACACACACACGCACACACACACACATGTTCATCATTATACCATGCATGCATGATAACACTATGTTAAGCCTCTCATTCTTTCCTCGTATGCTGATATCGATTTAAAACTTTGGGTCTTATATACAGTATTTATACTCTGGTGTCATCTTGACAAAATGTACTTTTTAACCAGTGCTTACTCTGCTGTGGAACACTCCATTGGAAAAAAGTCTGACCTTCATAACTGGAGTTAATCTTTAAACCTTTCTCTGTGTCCTTACATTGGTCATCTTTGTTGACATGTGTCCATACCATCCTACCTATGAATCATTTATTGGTGTCAGTATTGATTCCAGTGAAAACGATGCCCTCTAGTGCCTCTGACAAGAACTGCCGAGGTACAAACTGAGGCAGCAGATGGGAATGTAGTTATGTAAAAAAGAAAGAACAAGAAGGAGAACACTAAAACAGACTGAACACTTAAGTTAAGGCTTAGTCATGGGGTGGTTTGTAATTGTTGGACTTTGATTTGTTAACTGAACAAAACATGTGGTGAGACAAATGACATGGCCTTCTATCTGCAGCATGTACTGTACAGTGTTCCTTTTTTGATGCAAGGTAGTTCCACCACCACTACTAGGTCAAAGGAGAAGTGTGTAACAGTTTGTGTCTACAGCTAACCTGCGTGCATGAGAAAAACACAACAGAGTCACACTTATAAAGGAACACCTCCATGGTGTGGCGAGAGGTCAAAACCTCCATGGTGAAGAAAGTTAACATGACATACAACCTACTGCACATAGAACCAATATTACCAAAGTGATATGCATTTTATACATGTATGTGTTTATTAGTTATATTTAAAACATAAGCACTTTCTTCTGCTTATTTGATTAAGACTGTAAACTCTACATTAAATATGTGTGTCATGCAGGTGAAGAAAAGCACAGACACATTTTATTCAGTGGCTACAGAGGATTTGAAGAGGTCTAATGGTTTTCTGGGATCAAATTTAGGTGTGCCCTTTGAACAGGAAATCTGAAAAGCTTCTTTCTCTGCCAACTCTTAAAAAGAAAACCGCCTTAGGACAATTTCAGGAAATGTAATCACTGTGAATAGATGATGACTCATTAACAAGAAATCCTATCCATTTATTTTTGACTTACAGTTGATTTACAGTTACATCTTTTTGGAGTAGTTGGCCATGTTTCAATTAAAAGTGCTGTGGTTTGTATAAATCTTATTCCTGTCTTAACTTGTGTGGTGGATGTGTGTAACCAGAGGAGGCTATGGAAGACTATCTTCTCTCACATACCGCTAAACTCGAGTTGATACTGCCTGTTTCACACAGATGTTTTTATATTATTATTATTATTTTTGCTTAAAGCTCTTTGGAATACCACTTACAGTTGTCAGTTGGCATTAATGGATGATGTGAAAGGAGTAGTCTGTGATTGAATGGATGCATCAGTGCCTGTTTAGTTGAATCTCCCTTTGCATTTCCAGTCTTTCATATCATTACCGACCTCTCATTATTGAACTTTATTGCAGAACAAGTCAAGACCATTATTATTGCTTTGTATATTCATTCATGTGTGTTTATTGAAAGATCCTGAACACACATGAGCTTATATTTGGATCCAAGGAGTGGCCAATGGAAGGCCCTCCAATTCGCATGGTTCTCAATGAAACAGGGAATGGTATGTAATTATAGTGCACTAATCTAAACGTCTGTGATATGTTTGTGCAGCATGATTAAATCCTCGTTGCAGCAGTCAGCAATTGTCACAGCACCACCTAGTGGAAACAGGAAACAAGATGTTTTATGCCAAAATTCTCAACTTCCTAAAACCTTCCAAAGGTTTGTGAGAACTGCCTTTGAAAATTCAATACATTTTCACTAATTGTTCTACAAAGTTCCCTCAAGGTTCTTATTTTCTATTTTACATTTCTGAAATTCCTTACAAGTTTCCCAAATTACATTTTGAATTAGAAAAACTGTTCACCATTAATTTGATCTCATTTCTTTCTGAAACTTCCCTAAATTGTTTATAAAATTCCTACATTTACCAGAATTTCCTTTTATGTTTTTTATAATTAGATTTTTATAAATGAATTAAAAACTCCAAAAATGTTCTGTTGAAAATTCCTAAAACATGATGAAAGTCTCTAAAGATATGCTCTAAATTTTCCCCAAATCTTGTTGTAATTTTAACAAAAAACTTCCCCCAAATTCCACATACAATACCTAAATTGTCCATTGAATTTACACCGCATTTCTATTGACAATTCTCCAAATTATATCAATTTTATCAGACATACCAAAAAATACTATTAAAATTTACCAGATATTCCTGAAAAAAGTTTAAAATCAATAATTCTTCGATATGTTTGCTGTACATTTCTAGTATTGAAATTGAAATTCCCTAATATTGCTGAAAGTATTTTTAAGAAGGGGGACCAGAGGGTGTGTTCCAACTATAGGGGGATCACACTCCTCAGCCTCCCTGGGAAAGTCTACTCTAGGGTGCTGGAGAGGAGAGTCCGGCTGTTGGTTGAACCTCGGATGCTGGAGGGGGCATGGGAGTTTGCCCAACCAGTCCACATGTGCTTTGTGGACCTGGAGAAGGCTTATGACCGTGTCCCCCGAGGTATCCTTTCGGGGGTGCTCCGGGAATATGGGGTGGATGGCCTGTTGCTACGGGCCATTCAGTCTCTGTCTTGTCGGAGCCAGAGTCTGGTTCGCATTGCCGGCTGTAAGTCGAATTCGTTCCCGGTGTGGGTTGGACTCCGCCAGGGCTGCCCTTTGTCACCGGCTCTGTTCATAACTTTTATGGACAGAATTTCTAGGCGCAGCCAAGTGGTGGAGGGTTTCCGATTCGGTGGCCTTGGGATTCCGTCTCTGCTCTTTGCAGAAGATGTCGTCCTATTGGCTTCATCGAACAGTGACCTCCAGCTCACACTGGGATGGTTTACAGCTGAGTGTGAAGCAGCGGGGATGAGAATCAGCACCTCCAAGTCTGAGGCCATGGTGCTCAGTCGGAAAAGGGTGGCTTGCCCTCTCCGGGTCGGAGGGGAGTCTTTGCCCCAGGCGGAGGAGTTTAAGTATCTTGGGGTCTTGTTCACGAGTGAGGGGAAAAGGGAGCGGGAGATTGACAGACGGATTGGGGCGGCGTCTGCGGTGATGCGGGCGCTGTACCGGTCTGTCGTAGTGAAGAGGGAGCTGAGCCAGAAGGCAAAGCTCTCAATTTACCGGTCAATCTACGTTCTGACCCTCACCTATGGTCCCGAGCTGTGGGTAGTGACCGAAAGAACAAGATCGCGAATACAAGCGGCCGAAATGAGCTTTCTCCACAGGGTGTCTGGGCTCAGCCTTAGAGAGAGGGTCAGGAGCTCAGACATCCGGGAGAGGCTCAAAGTAGAGCTGCTGCTCCTCCGGATCGAGAGGAGTCAGATGAGGTGGTTTGGGCATCTGGTTAGGATGCCTCCCGGACGTCTCCCTGGGGAGGTGTTTCGGGCATGTCCGACTTGGAGGAAGCCACGGGGAAGGCCCAGGACACGCTGGCGAGACTATGTCTCTCAGCTGGCCTGGGAGCGCCTCGGTATCCTCCCAGAAGAGCCGGTGGAAGTGGCCGGGGAGAGGAGTGTCTGGGCTTCCCTGCTGAGGCTGCTGCCCCAGCGACCCGGACCCGGATAAGCAGAAGAAGATGGATGGATGGATGGATGCTGAAAGTATCTCAAAATTTCCAAGTAGGATCTACAAGTTTGTTTTCAAACTTCTCAAATTCCTCCCAAATTTTCCCTTTTCCTGATCCAAAACTTTTGGACTTTTACAGATAGAAAAAAGCTACTTGAGAGTTACAGCAATGAATTACAAACATTAATTCCAGTTAGAATTGACAGTAAAGAGGCATTTTCATGTACTTCCTTCACTCTAAAAGACAGTAAACAAAAACAATATTAATATCAGATAGAAAATATCAGAATAAGAGTTCATGGTTCAGAAAACATTTAGTACAGAGGGTGATTTCTGTATGTTTGTTTGTGCATATCTTTGTGTGTGTGTGTGTTTGTGTGTGTGAGGTATACGCTGTACTTGTGGATAGGGATTTTTTAACTGGTTAGTGAAAGGTGTTATTTTGGAGCCGAGGGATCAGAGCCAGCAGAGGAAGGAAGGAGTCCTTTTTCCATTTCCTTGTCCTGTTTATGCGTTTAGCAGGCAGACCAGAGCAGAGCGTGGAGAATGGTGGAAGCTGCCAACAGGCTGCTGTGACACACTCTGTGCCAGGCCTCGTTTATGTTTCCAGAAACCCTGACTCAACCAGTTAGAAATCAGTTATAAAAACAACACAAGACTGTTCTATAAGAACATGACTATCAGGCAATAACTGGAAATTTGAAATGATCAAAGAATGAAATGAATAGGGAAAAAATCCTAAATATTTGGAAGTGCTGCTGGCATGGTATTGACTGAACCTTTGTTGGTCCATCACCTTGACTAATCCTAAAATATCACATCAACTGTGTGATGTGTTCCCATGACAGTGCACAGTTGTATCTATGATGTTGAAACTGTAAATCCTGATGATTTTAGAGATCACTTAAACGTTTACCAAGCACGTCTGTGAAGGTTCTCATCTAGGTCATGGTAATTCAAAGCTTGATCTGTAAGGCAACAGGACATAGTAGAAATTCTTGAATTCTTTCCAAGAAAAATTATTTTCAAGAATTTCTAACAAGTCCAGTTGCCTTACCGATCAAGCTTTGGTTTACCAAGCAGCACCCTTAGGGTGACAGTTTTGTTTTTTGCTTAAGTAAGTTTTGGATTTCTGTTCAATTTAATAGCGATCTTTGGTTAGTCTTCCTTACCACAAATAGTTCTAATTCTGCCTTTTCACTATTACTCAGCTTTGTTACTAATGAACTATGTTAAATACTCAAGTCTGATTTGTCAAAACCCATTGATCAAGACCAATACTCAGAGTCAACCTGTTGACAAGACCTGTTTGCTTTGTGTTGTGGTCTTGTCTCACCCTGTTTGGATTCTATTCGGCATAACCATTGGCTAACTGCAAAACATCCTGCACATTTGATGTCTTCTGTCCTTTGGTGTTTGAAATAGTACATATAAGACCTGTTTACTTTGTGTTGTGGTCTTCTCTCACCCTGTTTGGATTCTGTTCGGCATAACCATTGGCTAACTGCAAAACATCCTGCACATTTGATGTCTTCTGTCCTTTGGTGTTTGAAATAGTACATATAAGACCTGTTTGCTTTGTGTTGTGGTCTTGTCTCACCCTGTTTGGATTCTATTCGGCATAACCATTGGCTAACTGCAAAACATTCTGCACATTTGATGTCTTCTGTCCTTTGGTGTTTGAAATAGTACATATAAGACCTGTTACTTTGTGTTGTGGTCTTGTCTCACCCTGTTTGGATTCTATTCGGCATAACCATTGGCTAACTGCAAAACATCCTGCACATTTGATGTCTTCTGTCCTTTGGTGTTTGAAATAGTACATATAAGACTAATACACGTTTACATACACCAGATGTGCTTTGTGTGTGGTGTGTCAATAAGCAAATGTTTGATAAGTTAACATTTTGAGCATTGCTGATATACCGCTGAGCATTTTATGAATGTTTGCATGATGACATTATAATTTAAATCTGATGATTTAATATCTTGCAGAAATTGTATTACAATGCCAAAATAACATACAAATGACTAATTATGTACACCTCTGGAAACTTTTCCTCAACAACTTAAAGTTGGAGTCGCTGTAAAGGAACTTTACTCATTGCTTTGTACAGTTAACTCATGAAGAAACTTACTAGGCCTTTATAAATGTCATCCACGCCTTCATATCATCACGCATCGATTACTGTAACTCCTTATACTTTGGCGTCACTTCATCCTCATTATCCCGCCTTCAAATAGTTCAGAATGCAGCAGCCAGGATCCTGACAAGGTCAAAAAATAGAGACCACATAACCTCAATTCTTGCCTCCCTACACTGGCTTCCGGTCATTTACAGAATTCATTTTGAAATCCTTCTGTTTGTTTATAAAGCACTTTGGCCCCCTCCTGTCTGTCCGAACAGCAAGGACAAAGAGATATGGGGACAGGGCCTTCTCCATCTGTGCCCCAAAACTGTGGAATTCTCTTCCCCCCCACCATCCGATTCTCCCCCTCTGTCAAGACTTTTAAAAGTCGTCTCAAAACGCACTTTTATTCATTAGCTTTTAACTTCCCCTATCCACACTGGCTCAGATACTCACTGCACTGTTACTTGTATTTCTTGTCAATACTGTTGTTATTATTACTGTTAATTTCATTTTTTTAATTATATTGCTCTCTTACCACTCCTCTTTCCCTCTCTCTCCCTCTGTTTGTGTGATTTTTATTTTTCCTTTTCTCTTTGTGTTCCTCATTTTCTGTTGTAAAGCACTTTGGATCATCTGTGTTGTGTGTTAAGTGCTATATAAATAAAGTTGATTTGATAAATATAACACTTAAACAAATTGCAGATTACATAACCCATAATCATGGTATTTTTTATGATTTATGTTTAACAGAAAATGCCACAGTTATCTTTCCTCTGCTCAAAACTCCTTTATGTGTGTCATCCCATGTTTTTTTAACTAGAGGGCGCCCTTTCCATCCTCTGATAAGGAACAACTATCTCCACTTTCCCTCCTGTTCTCCACCTTGCCTCTGTTCTCACAAAGTGCCCTTCAGTTGGAAGGGGGCGGGGGGCTGAATTATTTTCCCTGTATCTGCTCTACTCAGATGCTTGCAAGAGGTCCTCCCCCCAACACATACAGACAGACACATATGCACATGGACAAGCACACACAAGAACACACACACAGAATGGTCTCTTTGGCTCCCCAGGTACTTTGTGGGTTTTAAGCTTCCAGGCAGAGTGCTCGCTGTATGTAGACCCCATCACAATGATACACACATTTACATGCACACATTTACAGGAACGTACTGAAATCATACTATGATGACATTTTTCACATTTTCACTGAAGGCTTTGCATGATCAAAATCCAAACTCACTTTCCCTCTGTTTTTTTACACTTTAGTCCCTGCAAAGCAGAGTGATGGATTCAATAAAACACACACTCTTTTTCTATGTTTTTGTGCATCACCATGGAGCACTAAACATGTTTCCACCAAATGTTCTGGGTTCAATGATTACCTAGGGCTGAGGGACGGGTGATGGAAGAAGTGAGCGAGCGAAGATTATGGAGGAGGTCTGGGGTCGGTCTGGGATGTGGGCAGCATTTGAAGAGGAGGAATGTAGCAGACAGTGGGTAAACATCGCTTGAAAACACACACACATGCACATGCAGACGCATTGAAACACACAGAGTTCCATGCGGCTCCTGAGTGTTTCATCGAGACTTTAAAACAGCCTTCCTCCTCTCTGTCCAAACAGGTAAGTGTCACTTTGTTGCTGACTTCTCTCCTGCGTCCCTCTTGTCTCTTGCAGAGCAGGTAAAACTGGAATCATGTTAACAGTGACGTGATGTTTGCCTGCTTAGATAATTACAGTAGAGTTTATGAGGTATGATTGCATCATCTCTTCACAACCTTTTGATCATTTCCTGACAGATATCTGTAAAGAGAAAGACAAAATACTTTGCAAACATGCTGACGAAGTTGTGCTTCCAGATGATGCAAACCTTTCTAACATGCTGCTGAGTCATACAGGAACTGAGAGTCTCTGTGTGTTTGTGTGCATGCGTTGACTTTTTTGCGCACCAGCTTTGTGGGAAATGATGTAACTAACAACAGATTTGCAAGCAGGGGAAAAAATGCATTCTTCTCTCCAATGCTTAGAAACTTGTCCGCCGATAATTGTGTTTGCAAAAGCTACCATCTAACCATCTGAGAAGTTTAGTTAATGTATTTGTCATACATGGCTTAAGAAGACACTGCATTTCAAAGGTGACCTCCTTTGACCTTGTAATAAAACTATTTATTTTAATCTTGCATTACCAAGCTTCAGATAGAACACTTAACCACTTTCCATCAGTTTTTCCCTATCATACAAAATTGTTTATGTTTCAATGTATACTCCAACAATTAACCATACAATTGCATTTAGTTTAGCTAATGTTAGCATACTGCTAACATGTTGGTGTGAGGCTCCTTGCCCACAGTACCAGTTTCTTATTATGACCTGAAAAATCATTACATTTATTATCTTTGGATAAAGTACAGCTTTTTAGTTTAAAACCTGTAAACTTAAAGGGTAACTAAACCCCCGAGTTTCAAGGAATTACATCTACCCAGGAATTTCAAAAAACGCCATTGGAACGTCAACATATACAGGGCTGGAGTTTGAGGTATGTGGTGAGGTAGGTTATAAAGGGTTTGATGACAGACGCAAGTACCAAATGATGTCACCGTGAACTCAGCCAGCCACTAGTAAAACTCCATTGCAGTAGTCCGGTGTGGACCTGCAGATGGCAGTCAATTCAATTTTGCTTTATTGGCATGAACAAATGCATGTTATTGCCAAAGCACATAAATTCATACACATACATTACATATATATTCATTACATATTATATTCATTACATATTACACACATTTTCAACACAATTTGAGGATTTTTAATACTTTATGCTCATCTACCGGGATCAAGACCCACATTGATTAACAGCACTACTAAATCCCTATATAAATATGTTCTCAGATAAAAAAAAAAAAGTGGTTTGGGGTTTAGTTACACTTTAAGTCCTGCACTGATTTAAAATGTGTCTACATTATAGCGCTAGAGGAAAAACATCAGGGTCAACAATTCCATTCCATTTCTTGATGTGGTGAACATTATTTTTGGTAAGCATGTCCAATCCAAAAGTGAAGCTTTTGCCTGGGTGTGTGGCACTCATACAAAAGTTGAAATGCATGTAAAAAAATCAATGTCAATCCTGCTGGTGGGGCTGCACAAAAAAGGAATTTCAGTATTTGTGAAAAGTTTTATATTATAACTTCCTGTAGTTGTTGGGCTATTTCAGCTTCAAAAGTTAGTGACATCATCACCATGTCCAGAGCCAGCAGTAGCTTTAGAGTTCCTATCAAACTGAGGCTTCATCCTAAAACATCCTGGATTCTCCATGTCCCATAATTAATCAAAATAGCATGTACCATTAGGCCAAATACTCACATCAGGCTGTATACTGAATGCCCTGGAGGCTCTCTATCAGTAATCTGTAGTTTCCATGCCCTTACCAAAACACCCAAATTAAGTCTCATCTTGTTAACTCAGAGTTATAAGTGTGCTCATCATGATTTTGAGGCTTAAAACTGCTTCGCCTACATTCAACAGCTTATTCTCAATATTTGCAGAATCACCTCAGGCGCCAGTGATCTCCATGACTCTCCTGTACTGTATCGTGTTGGTGCTGCTGTGTGTTGTTGGCTCTGGCTCAGCCACTCTTTTTGAAGGCACGGACTATGGTGGTATACCCCTGTGGATTAATCGCCTAATAGGTGAGCCCAGCGTGCTTAGTATACAGGGACGGATGGATCGAGCCTGGTTCAGGGCTAACAACCCCCAAGCCTGCCCTCAACAGTGTGATTGCCCCATCCAGTGGCCCACTGCGCTCTATTGCGACCACAGAGGCCTGGCAGAGATCCCTGATCCTCTGCCAGAGAGGACTCAATACCTGTTTTTGCAGGTAGGAAAAACACTGGCACGGGCTCTGAGCGTGTGTTGTCTTTACAAATGTCTGCCTGGAACCTACAGCGGTTTTCATTTCCTGTTCATATTCCCACAGCAGCTGACCTCCACTGCAGTAGGCTGAGTTTACTTCACTTAAACTGTAGTGTGAAAAGAATAAATTCATCAGGTTTTCTTTTTCCTTTTGTCCCCAGGGTAACAATATATCATCCCTGTCCTCCTCATATCTTGCCAACATTACTGGTCTACGCTGGCTCATTCTAGACCACAACCAGCTGGAGAGCAACACACTGGACCAGGCCTTCCTACGGAACCAAACCCAGCTGTACTACTTTTTTGCCAACCACAACCACCTGAGATCAGTTCCCAGTGAACTACCAGTAGGACTCAGGCAGCTTCGTCTGGCCCATAACCAAATCAGCAGCATCAGCCCTGAAACTTTGCAGAAACTGCACAACCTGACAGTACTGCTACTGCAGGGAAACAGACTGAAAACCATCTCAAAAGGAGACCTCAAAGGTAGTGTGATGTGTCATTTCCTTTCTAAGTACATGATGGGTGGAAAGACAGAGAGAACAGCAACAGCTTTGCCCTGATCATGTCTTTCTGTTAATAATGTCACAAAAACACAGTTGTTAGAATCAACCAATGATTTATGAGGAATACAAATTATATTCTTTCTTTTTCCTTTTGATGATGGCTACAAATATTCACAGGTTTCTGGAACAATGAAGTCAACAAGTTGTTTGTTTCAACATTATTTAGTTTTATGTCTTTCATTAAATATTCAATGCATCATATAACTCTACATTCTGCCTTTCTTTTATCTGTATATAATATTTAAACACCTGAAAAGAACAAGGAAAAGCTTAACAGAAGTCATTACTTAAAACTATAAAACTTATGAACCTCAAATCTTTGCATTATGAAGTGCTAAAATATTTACTATTATGACAGCACGACACCTCCTTGGTATATCTGAGGTTTTTACTGTTTGTGTTAAAGTTACAGTTTTTTAGATACCTACCATGTGATAAAAGGTCAATTTTTAGAGGTACTTTCTTATGTGATTAGTGGCGTTTGGCCTTGTGACTCATTTTAAGTTAATATTCATTCTGTCACACAGTGTTTGTCTTTCTCTTATCTTGCAGGTCTTGTCAATCTGAACCTGCTGGACCTCAGCGACAATTTGTTCTCATCCGTCCCCAGACATTTACCTCCATCTGTCCAGCAGCTCTACCTGTCCAATAATTCCCTCTCTGGGCTGGATGAAGACAGCTTTGAGGGATTTCTCCAGCTGAAGTATCTTCGTCTAAGTCACTGTGGTCTAAAGAGCCATGTCATCAACCCTCAGATCTTCAATGTCTCCAGCTTGGTTGAACTGGACCTTTCCTATAACAAACTCACTACAGTTCCCACTGTCCCCACCTCCCTGCAGTACCTCTACCTGGAGGCCAATAAAATTCAAGGTGAGGTTCATACATACACAAAGCCCCTGTGTATGTAATCAACTTCAACATCAACATCAAAAGAAAGAAAGAAAGACAGAAAGACAGAAAGAAAGAAAGAAAGAAAGAAAGAAAGAAAGAAAGAAAGAAAGAAAGAAAGAAAAATATTTTTGCTATACAGACTTATCTGTGTTCAATTTCTGATTGCTCAAAGCTCCACAGCAACAGTCTGTTATTTCACCAAAGGAAACCGTTGCTATAAACAATACACTGTTTTCTATGGTTGTGGCTCTAATGACAGACTCTAGCAGACTAACTGTTATCATATCAATCTCCTCAAATAGTCCTTTTAATTTACTGTAAGTTCATTGCAAAAAAAAAGAGAAGAGACAAAAACAGCAGAAGTCAAGGCAGATCAAGACAAATGGAGGCATGGAATATTGCAGTTAAAGGACTGATTTGGAAAAGAGAGAGTTTAGGCTCTGGCAAACAAACTTAATCAGGTGCAACATGGATTTATGTTGCCTTATTCACCTTGTTTTACATCACCACCAGTAAAAATGTTCAATTTGATATGAGTAAAAACAGCTAAGTTGGCTAATCTTGAGAAATGTGCATACAAATGTGGATAATAAAAGCAAAGTTAGCTTTGTCTAAGAAGACTACAGAGTCAAATGATTCTATGATCACAGCAGAAAATGTGAGTGTAACAAACTTTTTTCAGCGAACCAAATAAGATCATTTTAACATCAACAAAGCATTTTTCATGATTTGAAATTTATTTGTTTTAAAAACATTCAAATAAAGACAGACAAATAATGACAATACACTAAAATAAAAAAAAAAAAAAAAAAATACAAATAGAATAAAACAAAAGACAAAGCAGAACAAACAACAAAAAAACAACAACAACAAAAAAAACAGACAAAACTAATTCAACCAAAAAACATAAATTTGACGGATTATTTACAGCAAAAAAAAAGCAGTGAGCAGAATAGCTCGTCTAATGAGAGAGAAATATCATACTATATACATACCGATATATGCAAATTCATAATAAGCTCAACAAAGCTTTTAATAAATAGATATTTGATTTAAAATAAATAATTTCTTATATAATAAGCCGAGTAATACAGTTAGGGCTGTGGTCAAGTCACCAAAACCCGAGCCCAAGTTGAGTCTACTCAGTTTTCAAGGCGGAGCTGAGACTGAGTCGCCTGTGAAGAATCTAAATCTGGCTTGCTGGAGTTCAACAATGTCTTGTTTCTTATTTTCTTATTTTCTTATTACATACATTATACACAGTTAAGCAAATGCAGAATGCGCAGTTACACTTGTGCGTTTGTGTTCTGCTGCAAGTTGAGCTCAGTGACAGCTGACATAAATGATCGGGGTGAGGTGATCAGCTTAAACTGCTGATCCCTGATTAATAAAAATAAATGCATAAATCGGCTGCGATCCAATAGTTGTGAATAGGTTTGTGAAATCCCTGGTACCTATGCAAGTATTCTCATGCATGGAACAACGTCCTAGTGATAAAGCATACCAGCAGGGGAGAGGGGAGAGGAGAGCAATCATGCCCTGGTACAGTATGAAACAGTGCCTAATGTGAAAACTCCCTATAGCAACCATCATACATTACTAAAAAAAAATTAAAATAAAATTCCTTGCTGGGCTGCATTGTCAAATAGATGATGATGATGATGATGAATGGCTTATGTGTTCAGGATTGTCATTTGTTGACATATACAAAAGTGCCCCTCACTGATTGAATACAAGGTTTGATTTGAACCATTTTTTATACATCCAGCTCCATGCATACACTTTATTTGTGAATGATAGGAATGCCATGAGAAATAATAACGCCAAAAGATTTGTACAAGACACATGAGAGAAGTATGAAATCAGATGGCATTAATCATCAAATCAGGCCTGACTGTTGCTTCTGAGAAAGAGAGTTGGCAGTGTGTACGCAGAAAACGTGAGCACACTGCGCCTAATGCATGCCTGAGGGATCAGATCTCAATATGTCCTGGATGTTTTTAGGTCTGTACTTCACTCTTTCCACTTATCATTTTACCCTGCAGGATGCAGCTTAATACCAGGTGTAAGCATGCACATGCACAAAGAAGTACATTGCAGTAACTTTTCACACCATGACTAGAGGTGTAACTGACTTCACGTCTTTGAAATGTTAATTTCACACACCTGTGCACACGGGCATACAGTTTATAACCGTACACTGTACTCAGTTATCATGACAGCATGGTCAAATATTATTGAGTTATGTGGCTGACCGCCTGGGGAGGCCAGAGACCCTGACTCTGCTATGAGGGAGAAGAAGAAATGTGGAAAGTGTGATCTGTGAAGAAAACCCGTTGCCGGCCCTCATCAGTGCACATGGACACAGCAGGGGCTGAGGGTGGGGCAGCTTGTAGGCAAAGCAAGTCAGGGGGTGGAGGCAGAGAGGATATAAGACACATGGAAAGAGAAAAGTAAGAAGAGAGTGGAGAAGAGAGGAGAAGGAGGAGGGAATATTGGGTGGCTGGTTTGAAAACATCTGCAATGGATTCAAAGGTATGAGTGCCAGAAGAGTCCGAAGCACATGCCGTTCCCCTCTTCATCATCTCTTTTTTTCCCCTTCCCTTCCCTTCCCCCCTCTCTCTCTCTTTCTCTCTCTCTCTCTGTCTGCTCCTCGACACTAGCCTCTATTTTTTTTAACATATATGATTCATATCACAGTGCAGCAGACTTGCAGCCAGAAGCAGTATTTTGTCTCACATGACCATCTGGCAGCAATGACCTGGTGTGCAAATTTGGTTCACGGGCTCTGGAAAAGTGAAAGTGTGTTCTTGTTTCTAAATCTACAAACCAGACTGAGAGACGACAAAACTCTTACAAAAACACACACCTCATCGTCTAGCTACTGCGGTTCCTGTCTGCCAAAGCCCACAGTCTGGGCCCAGGGAGGCTCACTACTGAAAAGAAGTGAAAAAGCAAAAGAGGGTGTTGTGGTTTCCTCGTGCTTAGTTTTTTCACCACAGCACCTGCAAGAAGTCTAATGGGAAATGCAGACTCCATGAGAGGGAGAGGCTGCTCAGAGCCTATCAGACAACACAATTCTTATCATGTGATTAAACCACTTCATCTTCATAATTTACACGTGACGAACACATGGTCCATAATGTGAAATCAGAGCTTTCTGGACTGCTTTATTATCCACAATGATTCAACACGACAGCAATAAGCAGATTGCTGTCACTCTGGTGAACAATAAGTCTTTCAAAATAGAATATGGTCTTAATTATTATCTGTTCTGTCTGCCCTTTTACCCCAGGGTTCAACTTGACGAGTTTCTGCAGAGAGGTTGGACCAATGTCCTACTCCAGGATGAAGATATTACGACTGGATGGAAACAAGATGACCCACCTACAGCTGCCGCCCGACTGGGTCTTCTGCCTGCGAGTGCTTCAGAGTCTTTACATCTGACTGCGCCCCATGGATATGCATAAATTAAAGAATTACTGTATGTGACAGGCCAGCCCTGTTTATTGGTGCAAAGAAAAAATGTCTGTTAAGCCAAAAACTCAGAATTAAAGCTATAAGCCAGAGAGGAAGCTTCTGACTCCTTGTGTCTTAATGATGTAGATTCACTGCCAGGCACTTAGGAAAGAACAAAAACCTTCAAAAGATACTGAAGTTTGAACTTGCACACCAAACCAGTGTTATTTTATCATAATGCCAAAGTCTTGATGAAAACATTTCTTTTACCACCAGCACATTCCAATGGGCTCCTCTTACTTGTTCCATCTTATTCAAGTTCTGCTTCCGCATGCCGTACATCTGTATGTTATTACTGAATAGGAACAGTGACAAACTATCTGAACTCTGACTGAACAGAATAATGAGTTCTGTTTATACTGTCAGAGGGAAACATTTAGGAATGGCAAAATTCAGTAGCTTTTTGTCTACGAATCTGACTCAGTTAGCTGGACTGTGTTTAATTGCTACACCAGTACAGTCATGGTGTTGTTATAGGACAATGTTTAACCAAACAATAGACAGTCAACTTTATTCACACAGTAAATATCTCATTGATGTCCAATTTCCATGAGCCTGAGAATTAAATTTGGTTGGGGGAAGCAATGGAAAAATAAAAGGGTTATTAATTATATTGTGTACTTGTGTCTAATTCAAACTACAACAACAAGCTACTGCAATACTTAAAATACTGTAATTAAAACATCAAAAATAGCATGTTTCACCCATGTCCCATTGTAACAGATGTTTGACATGGGTCAAACTAGAAAACTAAAATACATGTAAAAAAAAATAATTTCAAACATGCTTTCCATCATATCAATTATTTGTATAATGCTGATTTATGTGTAAGTATTCATAGAAGGTGTGACATCATGATTGACAGCTCTATTAACAAATGAATCTGCCGCTTTCTACATCAGAGTAGCAGAGTAGAAGACGACAGCAGGAGAAAACATAAATACTAACATAAATGTCATTGAACTTTCCATAAGTGAGGGTGTCTGCTTTAAAGGTGACATATTATGCTCTTTTTCATCAAAATATATTGGTCTAAGAGGTCCCCAAAACATGTCTTTAAAGTTTATTGCTCAAATAAAACACTTTGAAATCAGATTTTGGTCTGCCTGTAAACCCCTCTTTTTCAGCCCTGCTCAGAACAGGCTGTTTTCTGTGTCTGTGACTTTAAATGAGAATGAGCTCTCTGACCACGCCCCCTCAGGAAGTGGATGAGCCCTCGGCTCTCCAGCATGTTGATCTTATGTTTACATGTTGGCTGATCACAGACCCGCGTTACTTGAACCCTCTGAATTTGATCCAGAATCTGATCCTGATGGAGAGGCGCCTGCAGCAGGACCTCTCTGAACCATTGGTCACAGATTTTGTGTTTCTTTTTGTTTTATTTGTCAGTATGTCGACGTGTGTCTTGGTACACAGCTACGAAAATGTACCTATGTGGCTATGCTAACTAGCGCTAGCACTTTTCCATGAAAAATAAAAATCATCCACTAGATCTTCAAATCTGCAGACGTGGGGAGTAAAACCGACCTTTGTGTTTATTAAGACAGCCTACAACTAGCATGCCTCCCTCCTAAGCTCCTTGTTAGCACACATGTGTGCAGGTAATAAGGTAACAAGGAAGGCTGCACATTTTTAGTCCATCTCCAAGGTAATCCCTCCCTTCATTTTGACAGAAAAGTCACCTGACCAAAACCTCCAATCACGTTTGCTGGGAATATGTTGAGGCACAACACCTCCTATCTGCACATGTAAAATTTTCAGATAGGAGGTTTTGCGCTTTGGCCATCGATGCCTCCCTCCTAAGCTCCTTGTTAGCACACGTGTGCAGGGAATGAAAAACAGAGGAGGGGTTGAGTTGTATTTTATACAGTCTATAGGCTGAACAAGCTCCGAACTCTGACTTCTGTTACAGACCGGATGTCGTTGTGACGTATGAAAAACACTGAAAACTGAAACGGCTCGTTTCAGCACACATTTACAGGAAGGTGGAGAAATCAGAACAGGGGCAGAATGGACTTTTTTCATTTTCAGGGGGTTTGTAGACATGCCAGGGACACATATTTCAGGTAGAGAACCATTAAAAAGTCGATTTTGCATGATATGTCACCTTTAAGTCAACATGAGAATCTACTATGCTCTAGATTGCACCAACCTGAGGGATCTTTGTAGTTTCATTGGTTAGTTATATATGTGGTTTTGATGATGCAGAGAGGTGGGATGTCAGTTCTGCAGCTCTATCAACTAGATCACTTCTCCACATGCACACCACTAGAACCAAATGTGAGCACCTATCATGACAGTATTTTGGCTTCACTGTTTCATGATGGGGAGAGATGGTGTGTTGTCCATATTTATACACAAAAAATGCTGATGTGTAGAAACTAAGCAATTTGTACCTTTTGTCATGATGTCATCTCAGTTATCATGTTTTATGTAGGAGCTCTCTCTGGCTGATGATGGAACTGATCTGACACACCCCAGAGACAGCCTCTGGGGATAAAAGATTACAAAATGACTCTCCTCAAGTACAGAATTTATTTTTTTTTTTTGGCGGGCAAACTGAATGGAGAGTCTACATTTCTCCGAAATGACACCATCATAGAGGAAGTCCCATAAACTTAACAATGAATGTCATTATATTCCTATTTACTCAAATGAAATACTGGTATGAGCATGTGTTGTTTTTCACACAATGACAACACCTTAGATCTCATAACTGTGACAACTCATGTTTTTTTGTTATTGCATTAAAAGCTGTGAAGTAGTAATAATGATAGTTTCAATCATTCCAGATTAAAGCCATCAATGATAGATTAGGGTTTATCAGTCCTTTTCATGATATTAATCCTAAACATGGATCACTGCTTACAAGAGAGGACAGACGTATCCAGTATTTTATGACAGAAGGCAGTAAAGTCTAAAAAAATGTGTGTGTGTGTGTGTGTGTGTGTGTGTGTGTGTGTGTGTGTGTGTGTGTGTGTGTGTGTGTGTGTGTGTGTGTGTGTGTGTGTGTGTGTGTGTGTGTGTGTTTGTGTGTTCAGTGTTTGGTACTGAAGTCACTGCCGTGTTTTCCAGATGACACCATGTCTTTTAGAGGTTATGAGTGTTTTTGCTGGTCTGATCAGACTCGTGTTATGTCACATTTACTGGAGGCAGGACTCATTCACAAAGGTTTCTTTGAGGGATGAGTATTCCCCAAATATTTTGGTTTGCCTGCTTAAGTGACTACGCACAGACAGTCTACTGGGTAAAGTACTGAGTCATGATGGAAAGCTCACTTGCTCCATGCCCTGGCTGCTGTGAGGCTGTAAACACAACACTAGAATCCCGGGAGCTTCATCACACTTTGTAAAAATGTTTAAAACATTGTGTACTTTTCCTTTAAAAATTAAGGTTGAGCTAGGTTAGCTTGTAGCTAGCTTGGACTGTCCTTGTATAGCACTTTTCTACTCTTTCTGACCACTCAAAGTGCTTTTACACTTAAGCCATTCACACAAGATTCACTCACTGATGGCAGAGACTAATGAGCTAATCTCATTCATACACATTCACACACCGCTGACCATCAGCAGGAGCAATTTGGGTTTCAGTGTCTTGCCTAAGGACACGTTGGCATGTGACTGCAGGAGCTGAGATCCAACCATCAGTCGTCTGATTGAGAGACTACCGAATCTACTCACTGAGCCACAGTGAATAAAAGTAAATAAAAACCTTTTCCTTGACTTTTAGAAAGGTCAGCAACAGAGTGTTGTGCTCATCTCTAGCTGCTCTGACACTTTTCTTGTTTCTATTTACTTTAAGCTTCAGTAACGCAGATTTTTGTGCTTATGGTTTTCAGAAAACCAATGCAGAACCAAGCATTTTAGATTAAAAATGTGGTCAGTGTCAGCTTTTTCTTGCTGCTGTCCTTCAAATGAAATAGTTCAACTTTTGGATCACCACCAGGCTTGTCACTTCTCCCTTCCTGACCAGCAAAAATCAAGATAGGGACAGACTTTGGATGTTAACTTTGTCAACAATAGCAGAGAGGGTAATGGTCACCACTAAATTGCAGTGAGATAACTTTTGTAGCCTAGCAACAATTAATTCCACTCAGAGATGCTCTGTAACTGAGGTTGTAACGTTAATGGACACAAGCCCTAAAACCTACCTTTAATGAGGGAGACCTAAGCGTACTTCTCACCACAAACTCTATTTCCCCTTGACAATTTTTCTAGTTTTGCTGCACTTTTGGTCAGTCCTGTAAATCAGTTGTCGTCACACATTTAAACCAGACCTGCTGCATTCCTCATTACAGATCAAATGGAGATCTTTTGAAATATGATACATAATCTGTTTTATTGGACTCTCACAAGTGTTTCCCAACCAACCAGACAGGAATTGCTATCTGGCATGAGGAGGAACATTTGAGCCAGATGGTACATGTGAGCACCTGAAGGCTGCCTGGCACTTCACACAGGTATGAACCTAGCAAATGGGACTTTCAGTTTGGTATTAAGGCAGATATTGCACCAATAAGCAAACAGCTTATTTGGGTTTTTTTCAGCCATCCCTTCATGACTCATGAAGTTTCTAAGGTAAGTTGATTCAAACAAACTTAAAAATGCTTGGACATGGAAAAATTACTTCTGGTAAAAAAAGAACATTTGATCTGGAAGAGCTCGCTTTCTTGTCCAGAAAAGGTTCTCCAATGTATATCTTTTTGCAGAGTCCTGGTTTAATCTTTAAATTTCTCTTTCATGAAAAATAAAAAAGTAACAAAGACAGTGATTCATGGTGGTTTAGATGTCATGTCTACCATAGAGTTACAGTTATTTTTGCAGCCATTAAAAAAATATCAAAACTCAGACTGGTGGAATCATTAAAGCTCCACATCCACTCGTCTCCTCTGAACTAAACTCAGTCTTGGAAAACCTGCAGTCAAAACAGTCTGAAGAGAAGCTCCCCGCAGTGCCATAAAGGCAAAAGAAGAGTGAGGAGCTCAGGACCCCTCACATATCACATCTCCCTGCCTCTGCTCTGTCTAAGCACAACACTGTAGACCCCAGTTATACACTAACAGGTCCAAACATCAAAACGATTTATTAAACTGTATCAAATGCTGTAGATCAGGGGTTCTCAAACTTTTTGGAGCCAGGGACCCCTCACAGATGAGAAAACTGTCCAAGGACCCCCTCATAATTGTAACACAGATTAAGCACATGCTTACTACCTGTATGAGCCATTTTTACCTATGTTGTTTTTGTTTTTTGTTTTGTTACTTGCACAATCACCACAAGGGGCACTTCAGGTAAAGGGGCAGGTAAATGCTACAAAAGGGGCACAGGTGAAGTAGTGATCTTGGGAACGGGAAGAGCACATGGTTTTTACCGCTCCTCTTAGACCACAATGTTATTTTTCATCACGCATATCACCTTCAAAGTAAGTTGTCTTTACCTGTTTATTTTTTTGGAGCAATAAACGGCAAGAAATAACGCAACAATAACCTCAGATTGGACATTGGATAGTCACTACACTACCATTTGCACTCTTAGATGCTCTTGGAACTGTTTGTATTGTAAAACTTATCAATGTAAATACTTCAGACCTGTAACATAGTGATAAACAGACAACACTTTAATTTAAATCATGTAAATACCACTTTTATAAATTAAAACAGAGAGTCATTTCATTCCTTGTGGACTCATCATGACAGCATTTATACTTTTCAAGAAACTTAACAGTAGCAAGACTTGCATATCCCTTCAAGTCACTAAATGGTATCATAACAATGGTGTATATGCTGTTTTGTAATGACACAGCACAATTTTATAATTTATTAGAAATGTATTGAAATTATTTCACGGACCCCCATGCTATGGTTTGCGGACCCCCAGGGGTCCCAGGACCCCACTTTGAGAACAACTGCTGTAGATGGCCTGTGCAAGCACTGTCCACATTCCAGATGAGTTTAGTTTATTTTTCAATTCGATGTATTTTGTTGTGCAAGAAAAAATAATGTACCTTACGTGTATATGTGTGCATGTTAGATAGAGATTAATGCGTCTGGGACCTGTTTACTGTTTACTTTTCAAGTGTCTGTCAGTATTATCAAAGCTTTACTTATCAATATTTTTTTTGTAACAATCATCAATTGATTTTATTATAAAGACTGTGTTTGAAGAGAAAGGGGTCACTAACCTAATGTGAGTGATGACCTGCTGCAGTCTTAAACTTCCTTGTAGTGTTATTAATTCTTTCAGCTCATTGTTTTGGTTTTACAGCCAGCAACCTCTTTGTTTTGGTTCACTCTGATCACCCTAATCGACCTTGTTTCCAGCTGCAGTCGGCGCCTGTTTAAAATAACAAAGCTCTGATAGGCCAGTTCAGATATACAGCTTCAGGAATGTTCAGCTAGGAAGACTATCTTTGCATTCACAATACATGCCTAAAGGTGTTTTTCAACTAGGGACTTCACCCCTGAACTACGTGCTTTTTGACTGGAGGAACCAGGATCTAAATTTAGTTCAGGGGTAGTTCATCTCCCCCCCTGAAAAGCCCCTGCTTGGGGGGTAGTACTTTCCAAAAAGGCCCGGGACTTTGGGGGGTAGGGCCTGCAATGCTGAACATGTCTGATAGGTAGGTTAACTGCAGTGTTTTTATTCCACCAACCATCCACAATAACATCACACACATCTGGGATTCACTTGATTTTTTCTTTCTTTCATTTGTTTTTATTTCTTCCATCTGTTTTATGTAATCTACCCGGGACTTCAGCCCGTAGTCGAAACACAGACAACAATGGGGGCAGAGGAACCTTTTAGTTCTGGGAAAATTAGTTCTGGGGGCTAAAAGCCCCAGAACTCCTGGTTGAAATCCACCTTTGGCATTAGGGCTGTCATTGGTTAATCAACTGTAGCATTCATAGTGTCTTGTCCAATAGCAAAGAGGCACACACTGATTTTCAGCCAATCGCTTCTCTGCTCTCTTTTTAATTCTGATTCTTTCTCTGCCTCTTGTTCCTTCACACTGTTGATTAGTGCGCATCTCAACATCCCCATCTCCAACTGGTCTTCACAGAATCACCAGTCTTCATCCATCATTAATCTGGAGATAGCAAATCATCAGCTGCCACCACCACCATTGTCTGGACCCCAGAAAGTCCTTACGCCACAGATCTCCTGTCAAGTTACATTATTTAACATATGTTGTGATAAATGTATTTTAATTCTCACTCAAAAGCATGAATAATGGACTTACATTAAGCAAATGGTTTGAAATATGTCACCAAAGGAATCATTGTTCTTCAGCATGAGCCAGTAATATGTCATTGTTGTGCTCACAATTTATTTGTGCTGCCCCCTGGTGGCCAAAAAACTCAATTCAAAGCAAAATGTATTGGTTGGTTCAGAGAATCTTCTTGAATGATTTCTTGCCAGTACCTGATATGACTTTATTGTTTCACCAGTGATTCCAACAAACTTTACTTAAGTAGCAAAAGTAAGATGACTTTAATATTAGAGAAAATAGACAAAATGTGGAGGAGCTTATTAATGTGCCTTTGTAACAATAAAATAGCAAGGCTCTTGGCAAATGTGATCAGCATTGTTGTGATTAACAATCCTCAAGGTAGCATGTTGGCACTTTGAGTAAATTCTTTCGACCTTGCGTTACCAACCTGCAAGCATCGGCTGGTTTCTGTGTTTTTGGAGGCAGGCAGGGATGGAAAAAGAGCTAAAAGATTAACCCTGAATTAAAGCAATTTTCCCTATAGTAAGTTTACTTTAGATATACAAAAGTAAGACAGTGTGTGTGTGTGTGTGTGTGTGTGTGTGTGTGTGTGTGTGTGTGTGTGTGTGTGTGTGTGTGTGTGTGTGTGTGTGTGTGTGTGTGTCCACTGAGTGATTATCATAATTAGCATAAATATAAAATGACAACGCCACAGAGCCTGATGTTCAAACCAACAATACAATTCTGCAGCTTTACATTTGAGTGAGTCAGGCTCTAAAGTCACATTGTTACAGAGATCATAGAAACGAATACACCCTCACACCTCACCCACCATCATTGGTGCTTTTGGTTTGGGTCATTTGGCGTGCTAGTCTTTGGGTGTATAAAACAATGACATTTAAGGGTATGCTGAGGTCAGTGGCAGAGCTAGACTCTCAGCGCAAAGGGGACGGAGCAACCTCAAGGGGCCCTTCTGATAGTCAAATTCACAACTGTAAAACAGCTGATATATTTTCTCCCCTAATTATCAATAAAAAACATAAATTCTAACTTATTGATCCAAGACAGTCCATAAAAGGCAACAGGTTTCTAACCTTAACCCTAATCATAACCCTAACCCTAATCATTACCCTAAATCTAATCACAACCCTTACCCTAACCCTAACCCTAATCATAACCCTAACCCTAATCATAACCCTAACCCTAATCATAACCCTAACCCTAATCATAACCCTAACCCTAACCCTAACCCTAACCCTAATCATAACCCTAACCCTAACCCTAATCATAACCCTAACCCTAACCCTAATCCTAACCCTAACCCTAACCCTAATCCTAACCCTAACCCTAACCCTAACCCTAACCCTAACTCTAATCCTAACCCTAACCCTAATCATAACCCTAACCTTAACCCTAATCCTAACCCTAACCCTAACCCTAATCATAACCCTAACCCTAACCCTAATCCTAACCCTAACCCTAACCCTAACCCTAATCCTAACCCTAACCCTAATCATAACCCTAACCCTAACCCTAACCCTAATCATAACCCTAACCCTAACCCTAATCATAACCCTAACCCTAACCATAACCCTAACCTTAACCCTAATCCTAACCCTAACCCTAACCCTAATCATAACCCTAACCCTAACCCTAATCATAACCCTAATCCTAACCCTAACCCTAACCCTAACCCTAATCCTAACCCTAACCCTAAACCTAATCCTATCCCTAACCCTAACCCTAATCCTAACCCTAACCCCAACTCCTAATCCTAACCCTAACCCTAACCCTAAACCTAACCCTAATCATAACCCTAACCCTAACCTTAACCCCAATCCTAACCCTAACCCTAACCCTAACCCTAATCCTAACCCTAACCCTAACCCTAATCATAACCCTAACCCTAACCTTAACCCCAATCCTAACCCTAACCCTAACCCTAACCCTAATCCTAACCCTAACCCTAACCCTAACCCTAATCCTAACCCTAACCCTAATCATAACCCTAACCCTAACCCTAATCATAACCCTAACCCTAATCCTAACCCTAACCCTAACCCTAACCCTAATCCTAACCCTGATCCTAACCCTAATCATAACCCTAACCCTAACCCTAATCCTAACCCTAACCCTAATCATAACCCTAACCCTAACCCTAACCCTAATCCTAACCCTAACCCTAATCATAACCCTAACCCTAACCCTAACCCTAATCCTAACCCTAACCCTAACCCTAATCCTAACCCTAACCCTAACCCTAATCATAACCCTAATCATAACCCTAACCCTAACCCTGATCAACAAAATATCAACTATTGATTTATCAATTGTTAAAAATTTACTAGAACACATTTTTCTTTTTATTTTATATCACATGGAACAAACAACATGTGGTCTTCTATTTCGTTACTATCAGGGAGATGTTTTACTTTTAAAGCATGTTTCGATGTGAATCAGATGACTACAGGTGTTGCACACAGCGGAGACGCTCAGCTTGGGGCTGTGGCTGAGTGACAGGTCTTCACAAGTGTTTTTTTTATCCACCAGCGGACTGATTATGACCCGGTTGTGCTCCCGGCTGACACTTGACCATGTTCACATGCTTATTTTTCTCAATAACAACGAGTAGACAGAAAACTGGACACTAAGGGTGTAAAACATGTTTCTGTTCCGATCCCTTGTTGAAGTCTGAGCCTTCACTTTTATGACTGTATGTCCGCAGAGATTATGAGCCTGCTCCACACGTTGATATTCAGGGTGTTGTCCCTTCTTGTACAGCGCATTTGAGTTGTCTGACCAGTCCAGTTTATTGTTCAGGTGAACACCCAGGTACTTGTAAGATTTCACAATCTCAATGTCCGTTCCCTGGATGTTCACTGGTGTGGGAGGAGGGGACTTGCGTCTTCTGAAATCCACCACCAGCGCTTTAGTCTTTCCTGCGTTGAGCTGGAGGTGGTTTCTCTGGCACCAGACTGCAAAAATCCTGCGTCAGCTCTCTGTACTCTCTGTCAGGCCAACAATGGCGGAGTCGTCAGAGAACTTTTGCAGGTAGCAGCTCGCTGTGTTGTGGGTGAAGTCTGCAGTGTAGAGGGTGAACAGGAACAGAGCCAGAACTGTATATGGATTTCTGGGGATTATTAACTGAACGACAATGGGAGGTTGCTTTAAATTGAAAATAGAAGTGTGTGTGTGAATGTTTTTTAATTACAGCATTGACTGTGGACAGGGACAGACATAGGCTGTTCCAGTCCTGTTAAAAAAGTAGCTCAGTATATGGGGCCCCCTGCTGAACGTGGGCACTGGGGCGGACGCACCCTCTGCCCTGGGTCGCTCCGCTTATGGCTGAGTTACACAAATGCAACCATATACGATAAGGATTTGATTTTTGACTTTGTTGCATTGTTTGAGCATATTTTGTCATGTTCCCTGACTACATGTCCACACTCCCAATTTTTTTCAGAGGTTTTGATCTCTCAGCTGTGGAGAGTCTGTGCGCTACAGGCACAGAAACCATTTCGTAATCCAACACAGGCCTGTATGGTATTGGTTGTGGTTATTGGCTAGATGACAGAGGAAGCTGTTATTTTCATTTAAAAGCCTGTTTACAGGCCAGACTAAGACCTCCCGCCCTGTCATTAGACACACAAACACACACGCATGCTAATTCTGCTGTGATATATTAGCTTTAACGTCCAGAGAAAGCCTCTACTTAAGACGAGACACATAACTCAGGGTGCTGAGAAACTTATCATTGAAAAATCTATGGAAGCAATTAATTTTTGAATACATTTCTGGAAATAGTGATGGCCAAGAGCTTACAGCAATAAGCCTCAGATATACAGCATAGTACACATAATCTTAAAATATCTTTTGTTCTTCCGACAATCAGATTTAGCCAAGAAAATGAGCAATAGACACATTTTTGATGCAAATACTAAATCTGGCTTGACATCCTTATTTACAATAAGTGTGACATCTAAGAGTGGAGAGAAAGAGAGAATTTTCTGTGCGTGTTATCCACCCTGAAACCCCAAAGTAAGTCTTCCCACGGTCTCTGCTCAGCTGGATTATTTCCTCAGGACCATATTTAGGCAGTTGATAGCACAATTTAACCAAGAGTAAAGAGGGTGGTTGTGGTTTTCCTATTCTCCTTACTCAGCCAACACTTTCATTGACTTGCTGACTAAACATTGCAAGAGGTAGGGGGTGACAAGGGGGGTCGGTGATTGCATCAGAAAGTTAAAGGTGAAGATATGGAGTTCAAGGTCCACACTGAATTCTGTATGTGATATACTGAACAGGGGTTAAGTATGATATATGAGTTTTACTACTAATGCAGTCCATAGCACACAAGAGGTATTTGACTGAATACCAGTGCAAAGTCTCAAATGTGAAACATATGCAGTTTGCCAGACACAATATGGACACATGTATGAATCCTTGAAAATCTACCATTTATCAAAACATGAAACATGTGGGAATGTGAGCTTGTGCTTCCTTTTTATCTTTAAAAGCCATTTTGGTTAATGTTTGAACCTCTAAATTAGTATTCAGTGGGAAACATTAGGTTATGTTAAACTTGTTGAACATATGAAGAGACTAAATTGTGCTTTTTCTAGAGTAAAAGGATAGGAAACAGGGTTAATGAGTTTATTAATCCTATGAAATTCCTATTTGATTAGTAAATCTTTTACAAACAGCAATCATCCAATCATAGAGTAGCAAATGTAACAAGGAATGTCAGGTCAGTCAAACTCCAAACTTGAGCATGGAATGGATTGTGTTTGATGTAATGCAGGGCAGATGAAGGCCTGTTTTGTCCGATATCCAGGTGGCGACCTGATGGTGACTTGCTTTCCAATAAACCTTTTGGAGAAAGTACTTTTCAGTTAGTTGTAAGAGTAGTATGAGGTCATTCATTAACATGTGATTCCAAATAGCTGTCTTGGGAGCCACGTTGTTCAGTGTGTGCTTGATTTGTCAGATTTATGAGGTACTGCTATTTATTTGATTGACAGAAACTAATTTTGAAAGTAACTGATTACAGAAATATTTTTCACCTGACTTCACAGACAAACAGTGGGCCTTCCAGCTACCTGTCTCTGATAATGAACGCTTGTTGTGTTGGTATGCAGAGTTTCCGAACGGATGGTGTAGCCAAGAGTGAAAGAATGAAGGGAATCTTCATGAGGTTATAAAGATGTGAAAAGAACCTACAGTCAGGTTTGTTTGCCCTTTCAATCCTCTAGAAACACACTGCATGGTGTGAAGTGTTTATGGGACTGATATTTTAAAGAATATGTATTTGTACGACACCAAGTTCATTGTGGATGGGAGAGAGTAAGGAAGCATCAACTTTTCAAAGTCTTTATAAATTCATATTGTCTCTGAATTTGCAGCATGGTTCTCCAAAGAAAGATTGTCTGGGCTGTTGAATATTGGTTGGCCTTGTCAGCCAAGGTAGCATTGTCCATGGAATTTTTACAAACTACAGATCGCCCAGTCACATGTTAATGAAAGGCAGCGTTCTCTTGCGGCCATAATCATTATAAAGAAAGCTAAGAAGAAAGTCTGGTGACATGTTTAAAAAGCAATAAAGTGTGGGCAGGGAGGAGGTCTAGACAATCAAACAAATTTACTCATGTCCAGTATGAAGCTGTCAACACTGGCATATAACTTAGTTGAGTAATTTTACTTCTATTAATTAATATTTCCAATATTCCCATTAAGGGGGGCTCATTTATATCAATGTGGGACCCTTTGATTGGCCTATTCCCAGAGGAAAATGTTCCTGCTCAAGGCTTTCTCTTCTAAGTCTCAGGAGACAAAATTGAGATTCTCACTTCAGCCTCATTCAAGTTTCAAATTGTTCTCATTAGTTTCTCCTAAAATTCATTAGGAGAAATAGTTAAGACCATGACATGAGTCTTATTTGAGACTTAAATGAGAGATCTCATTAAGTGCTAATTTTCTTCTTTTTTTTTAAAATATATTTTTGGCCTTTTTGACAGGACAGCTGAAGAGAGACAGGAAATGTGGGGAGTAGTGAGCGGGGGAGGACATACAGGAAATGATCAACTGGCTGGGAATCGAACCAGCGACCCCTGCGATGAGGACTGTAGCCTCTGTATGTGGGTCGCTTAGACTGCTAGGCCACCAGCACCCCCAAAAGAATCCACCCCTTTAATTGTAATAATCTGGATAAATCTGGTCAGCCCTTTTGCGGCCCATATTTTAAATAAATGGTCTGTCATACCTGGAGATATGAAATCTCTATCTTTTGCAATTTCTCTCAAATCCCCTAAATCTTTGTGAAGTTGTTTTGTTCCAAACAGACTTGTAAAGGAAGGACCATATTGTGAAGTCAAAGAAGAGATCATTTGACATCTAAATATCAATCAGTCAGTCTGTCCCTTAAGCGCCTTGAATTTGAGGAAAGTAAAAATTGCGCATTTAAAAATCCTAATGCCGCTAAGGCGATGACATCATGCAGGTTGCCGGAGAAGTTGCTAAGTGCTGTCCCATTCCTAGTTCTACAGTTTTGAACCCTTACAGCCTCCTGCCCTCAATCACTTTACAGGTTACGTGAATTAAGTCAAGAAGGGCTTAGGGTTTAGGGAGGACATTGAGATTGGGCCCTAGTGTTTCAGTTGTTCCCCCTCCCTGGTGTGTGTTGTTGTTGTTTTTTTCCTTGTCCTGTTCGTGTCTGTTAGGGCGTGGCTCTCTCTCACACACCAGTGAAGGACCATATTGTGAAGTCAAAGAAGAGATCATTTCACATCTAAATATCTGATCTTGAAGTGGTTCAAATGTTTTAATGAGAATTGTAAGTTTTTGGACACTTACATTGCAATCTTAATTTTGCAGGGCACTATAAATGTTCATGGAAAGATGAGCTCAGGCTCTTTCTTTGCTCCATCTGAGCTCAACTTGAGACACAAAAACTGAGTCTGACAAAAACAAATGGATGAGGTTAGATTGAGACAATTGAGAGAGCTCCCTGATTTCTCCACCTGAGCTCAAAAGGAGTCACAACACCTGAGAAATACCTGAGAATCATTTCAGATTTTGACCAGATCTCCTTTTGAACTGAAAGGGAGACTAAGCTGAGACTTTTTACAACTTTTTTTCTGGAGGAAAGAATGAGAAACAGGAGACATAAGCTATAGTCTCATTTTGCTTTCAAACAGATCTCATTGTTGTCTAGGAGATATAAATGAAACACTTTTGAGATCTCCTCTCTAAATTTATTTTCCTATGGGTTTTGTCAATTTGGTATAAGGAAGTGTTGTACATTTGCAAGGATGGGCACCCAAAGCTGGGGTTTTTAGTTTACTTTGGATAAGATGAACTGGGTGTGGCCTGCAGAGCTTGAGAACATACAGTATACACTGAGTGTAGATGATGCTGTATCATGTTGTTTCAGCAGTGCAATGCATCAGATAGAAGGCTGTAAATGTTGAGGAGAGATCAGTTTTCCCCCGGCTGTGTTTCCTCTGGGAACATTTCTTACTGAAGTCCATGCTTGTTTCCTTTAAATCAAACAGTTTAATCACCCAAATGATTGTGGATGACAGAACGGTCTGTTCTTGGAAAATTCTCAGCTTATTATACAAACCAAGTCATTTTGGGCTGGAGCCTGAGCCTGTCTCGCTCTCTCCATCTGTTTGGAAAACAGCTGCTTCAGTATTTATTAGCAATGAGGACTGCTTCTTAAAGATTTCCTGAAATTCAAGCAGGTTCTCAGCCCTTCAAAAGCCTGTTCTTGAATCTACAGGTTGAATTCAGCCCTAAAAAACAGAAAATCCAACCATGTCTGTCCAGACGATCAGTATCTAAGGGCTGCAGACCAAACAGTTACATTCCACAGGCCATCTGACCTAGATTTAACAAGCAAAAACCAAACCACACAGTTTAATCCTCAATGTTAGCTTCTTAAGCTCAAACAATTTGAAACACAATACAAAAAGTTGCATTCCTGGGATGGCATGCTCAGTGGAGGCAGAATCATAGAAGGCTTATAACTTGATGGGCACAAACTCAACATGCAAAACCTAGAGCAATAAACACTGTCTTTAAAGGCGTCATGGGGGCTGGTTTCCTGTTAAAGCTTGAAGTCACTGTTTAAGAGACAATAAATTGAATTAATCTGTGTCTTAAAGGTTTACTGACAGAAAAAGTGCTATCATGCAAGCGGTAGGCCTATAAAGATTTAGGTTGGTGTGTTTCCTTTTCGTTAGAGCGATATTAAGTGGAAGGTACAAAAAAGTTTCAAAGTGAAAAATACAATCCAGTTTTATTTGTACAGCAGATTTAACACAAACTTCAACTTTATATGCCTTACAAAGATACCTAACATTAATTCACCATGAGCAAGCAACTGCAGAGTCCTTGAGCTGAATCAGACTTATTAGTGAACAGCCATCTGCATGGATGGGCCGAGGTGAAGTGAGGGAGAAGAAGAAAGACAGAGAGACAAACAGACATATAATTAAACAGGGTGAAATTAAATATGTTTAATAGTAGTTCAAAGAACTTGCTAATATAAGTGGGACAGATGATATCAATTGTAATTGCTGCGGTCAAGCAAGTCCAAGGGAGCAGACGATCTGAAACAAGGATCCGCAGGAATCTGAGAGGCAGGGGAGCTCAAGACTCCTGAGATGAACACATGCATTAATGGGATATGAATGCATCCTTCTTTGCACACCCACAGAACAATGGCATGCACAAACAAAGGCAAACATGCAAAGGTATTGGAACAGTGAGGCCAATTCCCTTATTTTTTCTGTAGAATGGAAACATTTGGGTTTGACACCAAAAGATGAGCATGAGACAAGAGATCAACATTTCAGCTTTTATTTCCAGGTATTTACATCTGGATCTGATACACAACTTAGAAGATAGCATTATTTGTATACCACATTTTTAGGTGAGCAAAACTATTGGAACAGATACACTTAAAATACATTAAAGTGAATAAGAATTCATATTTTGTTGCAAATCCTTTGCTTGCAATAACTGCATCAAGCCTGTGATCCATTGACATCACCAAACGTTTGCATTCTTCTTTTGTGATGCTCAGTCCCTCCAGGATTTCGCGGGATTTTTTTGTGATTGTTGCGGCCCAAAATGCCTGAATTTGCGACAGCTTTTTGAAAAAATTGTGGTGAAAGTTGCGATTTTTTATTTATTTTCCCCAATAACATCTCAGGGGCAAGTAAATATGCTAAATTACAGTAGTTTTTAGAAAACATTCTTGATGTGACCACGGTGACTGTATTTTGATTCACTTGATTCACAGAAAAATGCCATGAAAGGGCTGTATTTCACATTTACGACGGTCCCTAAATGCACCTCGCAGCGACAGAGGCACAGTCAGTTCACGGCACTCTGAAATGAATCTGCATCTTTGATGATGAGGAGTTGATCAAAACTTACTAAAGGTGTCTGATGTTTCACCAAACTGGAATAAATCAAGCTGTAGCTTTTTACGGTAATAGCGGCAAAAACGTCAAATATTAAAAAGACGTCCCCGGTTGTGTCTTTGTCACTAACGCACACCGGGGGTAAAAATCATCAATGAAGATGAGACAGATGCATGGAGGTGAGGAGAGCTGGTTCATAAAGCACACCTGCTGCAGGTAGGTGACCAAGCAAACACTGAGCCCTTCAGATAATAACTCTAGTATCTATAAATAACAACGTTGTCATGGTCACTTGTCCTGCCTGCTGTCCCCTCTTTTCACCTGTTCTCCGTGTGTGTTTTGCTGTTGAAAAGTGCAGATCAAGTGAGTTATGTTTATGTTATAAGGAAGTAAGTTGATGATGAAACCGATGATGTACAGGGGCTGAGATTAAAGTAATTGGTCAAAGTTGCGGTGATTGTATAAAATTGCAAGGCCGCGAAAAAATCGCGCTGATTGGTTGAATTTGCGTTGATAGTTGCGATCGCGAAATCGCAACTTCCTGGAGGGACTGGATGCTTTTCCAGGCTTTTAACGCAGCCTCTTTCAGTTGTTGTTTGTTTTGGGGGGGTACTCCCTTCCGTCTCCTCTTTAGCAGGTGAAATGCATGCTCTATAGCAGTGGTCCCCAAACTACGCCCGCGGGCCGGATACGGCCCGCCTCCACATCTGGCCCGGCCCCCTGAACAATAGCCTACCAGAGACAGTTTTTTGGTTATTATTTATTTCACAAATAGTGTTATTTATTTCCCGACTTTTTTCTGTGAAGATCCCAGAGAGGGTTATTTGGTTATTATTTATTTCATTAATAGTGTTATTTTTTATTTCCTGACTTTTTTTTCTGTGAAGATCCCGGAAAGGGTTATTAATATTTGGTTATGTGTGGCTTTCTGGAAAACAATAAATGTTTTACGTTTAGGCACCCCTGCGATCGTCACACTTTTTCTGTTACAAACTGACCCCGGCCCCCATCAGAGAAGGGAAAAGTTATGTGGCCCTCACAGGAAAAAGTTTGGGGACCCCTGCTCTATAGGGTTTAAGTCTGGAGATTGACTTGGCCAGTCTAAAAGCTTCAACTTCTTGCCCCCTTTGTTGTTTTTGCAGTGTGTTTGGGGTCATTATCTTGCTGCATGAAGAAGGATCTCCCTATCAGTTTGGTTGCATCTTTCTTTAAATTGGCAGACAAAATGTTTCTGTAGACTACCAAGTTCATTTTGCTGCTGCCATCATGTGTTACATCATCAATGAAGATTAATGATCCCATCCTAGAAGAAGCCATGCAAGCCCAAGCCATGACATTGCCTCCACCATGTTTCACAGATTGTCTTGTATGTTTGGGATCATGAGCAGATCCTTCCTTTCTCCAAACTTTAGCCTTTCCATCACTTTGGTAAAGGTTCATCTTTGTCCCAGAATTTTTGAGGCGTATCTTTGTACTTTTTGGCAAAATCCAGTCTGGCCTTCTTATTCTTTTTGCTAATGAGTGGTTTGCATCTTCTAGTGTGGCCTCTGTACTTTTGTTCATTAAATCATTAATCTATAGTATAGCAATAGTTTTGCTCACCTAAAAATGTGGTGTTCCTTTACAAATAATGCTATCTTCTAAGTTGTGTGTCAGATCCAGATGTGAATACCTGGAAATAAAAGCTGAATTGTTGATCTCTTGTCTCGTGTTCATCTTTTGGTGTCAAACCCAAATGTTTCCAGTCTACATCAAAAATAAGGGAATTGGCCTCACTGTTCCAATACTTTTAGAGGGGACTGTAAGTTCATACATGCACACACAGACAAACTTACTGCTAAAGCCCATAGAGAAAATAAATGTTTTAAGACTGCTGTAACACGAGTCTACAGTTTCAACAGATCTCAGATCAGGAGGCATTTTTTTCAGAGAACAGAGAGAACAGTATCTCTCAGAAAGATACTGAGGTGCCACACCATTTAGGGGATCAACAAAAAGTACCATAAATACTTTGAAGTCAGTTCTGGTTGGACAGCAAATGGATGTTTTTTTTTATTACTGGGGAAATGTGTCTTTCATCAAGCTCGTAACCAATCAGCTATCATCTGTCAATGATATAACCTCTGGAAGAAGCAGCAACTGTTTGGGAATTCCAGGGTAGGTAGCAGTTAGTGATAACCTGAGAAGCAATAATGACTTGGATGTCCATGTGGGGATTGCAAGCTGCACTTGCAGGCATATCTCTGTTCGAAGACATATACAAAGTCCTTGGATTTTCACAAAGACTTCCTGCAGCACAACCAAAGCTCACTTAAAAACTAGTAGATGATAATATATTTTCACTACTTACAGAAACCAGAACACTTCTAACACCAAACCCAGTCATGGGCCTAAAAGTTATCCATTGTTACGAAGGATCTGTAAACAGAGATCATTAAATTATTTAGTCACAGCTGGCAATCTGACTGCAGCATTTTGGATGAGCCAGAGTCTAGAAAACACAAGTTTAATTGTTTAATTCCTTGAACAAATGATGAGCCAAGTAATGAAGTAAAAGCCTACTTTTGTATCATGATAATTATATGTTCTATATCCAAAAGCAAGACATATAATTCCTGGTGTTTCTCTGTCTCTTATTAAAATGACGTCTGATTGGCTGAAGGGCCTCCCCTTTTGTTTGTACTCCTGTTAATGATTATTTTTCCATCACATGGTATAGACATCAGTAACGCCTCACACCAACAATCCGTGATGTACCCCACTTTTCTAAAACAATTTTATGATATCACAGTACAGACATGATACACAACACATCCAACCAAATAATAAGCAGATATTTCCAATGATGTCACCCCTGCAAGAAGTACAAAATGAAAACTCCTACAGGAAATGAGGTCACTTTAGTAGATTGGTGGAGTCACTAATATCATCCTTGGCCTCTCTTTGAAATGGTAGCAGAATGGATGAGAGAGGAAAAGCAGCCACCCAAAAAGTGACGTGTGTGTTACATACACCCATCTCCCTCCCTCACTCTGTGGGTCCTATTCATCAAATTTCTTTCCTTGTTGGGAACAGTTTGGACCAGATGTTTGGCCCAGCTGAGCCCAACATCCCAAACGTGGGGACAGCAGCGAAGTGGAGAGAATTTATGAAAAGCAAAAGTAAGTGAGCGAGACAGTGGGAAAAGCAGGCACACGTATGTACATCTGTGTTAGAGACTGGTCCCAACATATGTTCACCTCATTATGCTCCGGCTGCAGCTCACTCTGCTGGAATGCAGGGAAACAAACACATGTCCAAGTTCTATCCCTTGGTGACACATAAACACACACACATGCGTGCACACGACAGGTCCTACACTCTGTTAATCACAGTATCACAGAGCCCCACTTCCTGAAAACCCTCTACAACAACCCCTGCATACCCCAGCTGGACCTCAGTAATCAGACGGTTTTTACTGATGCTGTAGGGGAGTACATTTCCTCCTGGACATGTTAGTGACAGAAAAGCTGGGGAGATGCCGCTAATGAAAAGCACATGACTGGATAGGAGTGCACTCATCTAAACAATAGCTTGGTGGGTGGGAGACAAAGGGGAGATACAATTTCAGACGGGTTTTCTTCACCAGAGAAGGCCAATCCCAAGCATTTCTCAAACTTCTCATACTGAGAAAAATGTTTTTCACACACACAAATATGCAAACATGCCTATGCACCCTTCCTGTATTGTTTAAGAGAAACATCCCCATGAGATCCTGCAGTGGAACAAAATGATAACAAACTGTGACACAGTTCAGACACATGAAAGAGCCCACGATCCTCCAAAGGGAATTAAGATTAAACCTCGCTTGGCCTGAGCAGGCAAGCAGAGGGGGAGAAAAGAACCACTGTGACCTTCAGAGGGAAAAAAGCCAGGGAACAAACCCAACAGGCAGATTTGTCCACCCAGAGAGAGAGAGAGAGAGAGAGAGAGAGAGAGAGAGAGAGAGAGAGGGAGAGGGAGGAAGAGAGAGAGGGGAGGGCTAGGGACGGAGAGAAACAGGGGAAGAGAGGAAGGGGAGGGAAAAGAGTTAGAGAGGTAAAGAGAAGGAAAGACAGAGAACTTGTGACTTGACAAAAGAGGGCAGGTACCAGAGGCAGGTAAGAGACATTCTGTGTTGTTTCCAGGGAGGGGGGGCTGCTTTGGATGAGTTTTTAATGATACGATTAAAATGCAGGCAGGGTTAGGATTAGGTGTTTTGGTGTGTGAAAAAGAGAAGCAGAAAAAGCTGATAAATGTGTGTTTGCACAAACTGAGTGGTGATCCTGGCTCAGGCACCTCAGAGCATGCTGGTGTGTTTCTATAGAAACACTGTGCCATGAAGAGTGGTACTCTGTCCTGCAGGGAGCTGCAGTAAACTTGGACCATTCCCGTGCATGCACCGAGACCCCAGATTTTTTTTTCCCAGCAGCAGTGAGGTTATAATATGAAGAAATCCCAATCCCGTTTATGTATCTCTTTGATGTTGTCTTGAGCTGTTGAAAAGAATCTTTATTTTAGCAGCTCATCAGATGGAATCTGAAGTCATGTGCTTTAATTCCTCTTACTGGCATTAATGTTGTAATTTTAACCATTTTGTCATTTAAAAATCTGATGGGTCATGTTCTTGAATTAGGTCTGACCAAAGATGACAGTAAATTTAAAAAGGAATACTCTCAGGCATACAAATCGTTCAAAGTAACAGGTTGTGGGGATTTACTGTCAAGAGAGGAAAGCCAGGAGTCTTTGAAGAGTTTGCAGAGTGTTACAGAAAAACAACTGATCTCGCTTGAACTAAAGACAGACAGATTACCTCTGAAATGCAATTTTTTTTTTCTGATCTCTAGAAACAGTTAATAATAATAATAATATTTTATTTTTTTATAATCAAATCACTTGTTTTCCCCTTGCTCCCACCATCTACAGTTGTGCTCATAAGTTTACATACCCTGGCAGAATTTATGATTTTTTGGGCCATTTTTCAGAGAATATGAATGATAAGAGAAAAACTTTTTTTTCACTCATGGTTAGTGGTTGAGTGAAGCAAAATTTGTATCAAACAACTGTGTTTACTCTTTTTATATCATGAAGACAACAGAAACTACCCAAGAAACCATAAATTCTCCCAGGGTATGCAAACTTATGAGCACAACTGTATATTACATCCATGTAGCCCAGATGTAGATCATCAATATAGATCCAGTCCTTGCACTGGCACTGCAGAGACTGCCACACCCACATGAGGAAATATGTTGGCAATATACTAATACAGCATATCTGCTGGTGATGAGTGTTACAAAAGGAGGGCAGATGCTTCATTAATATTTCCATTGCATGTTTTCCCAGTAATTTCAACATCCTATATAGGACTATTTCAAGGATGCTATAAGAGACAAGTTAGAAAAAAGATTACAGTAACTTTAAACTCTGATTGTTTTCGGTTGTATTAATGTCCTAAGAACAAGGATGAAATAAGTTTCTCTGCAAAACTGTAAAATAAAAGTGAAGATGGTGTGTATCTCCTATTAGAGATTATGGGAAAATTACAAACTTATGTAAAATAAAATAGTGAATGCTTTCAGTTTATCCTCAAACACTGAGTCTTTGTGCACTTCAGCCTCTTGTGGTCAAAACAAGAATAACAAAAATACACTTTTTATTGGTTTAAGAAACATTGGGAAACTTTAAATGATTTTTATGACACCGTTAAAAAGTTGTTCCAGAGCATTTCTCGACTTTGTATGATTTTCATTAGCTGATTAGATTTTCATTTTGACGTTGCAACATCTGTAATATCACCATAAGCTGTAGGACATATACTCAATGGACAGTGGCGGACAAAGTACACAGCTTCATTACTTAAGTCAAAGTATAGATCCTCAAGGTCAAATATTACTCCAATACAAGTGAAAGTTACTCTGTCAGATTATTACTTGAGTTAAAGTACTGGAGTACTTACTTAAAAAAAGTATTCAAAGTACTTCTTAAAACATTGTATTTTCACAATACATAAGTGCAGTCAAGAATTCATAGAAGTACATCATGTTTATCTAGAAAACATTACTTGAAATCTCTAAAAACTATACCATGGAATAAAAACAGCAACTAAGTTACTACAAGCACAGACAACTTAGTTTGAAATGTTCATCTGGAATGAAACAAATGTTAAGTAGCTCAACACACTTTCTCAGGTTGGACAGTGAATTTTTGTTTGTTTGAGCAGAGTGGGAAACAGGGAGAACATTTCAAACTATAAGTATCATTCATCATTTGAAAAACCTCTAACACAGGCTGAAGATATGGACATGGGTGCTCAGGTGGAGAACTATAGCCAGCATTAACACCTCTACATGAACTGCCTGATCTGAGTTAAAATTTGCTCTGTGTTTGCTCCATGTTCAACCGTGGAGACGCACAATATACAGGTATGACTAAACCACTGAGACAAACAGAACTACACAAACACATTTTACTGTCTTAAGGATCAGATTTCAGAAAAGAGAAGGAAATTCATGAGCTGACTTCAAAGCTAAAATAGTGAGGAACTAGAGCACTGATAGAAATGTAGTGGAGTAAAAAGTACAATAATTGTCTTCTGAATGTAGTGGAGTAAAAGTAATAAGTTCCCCCAAAAAATAATACTCAAGTAAAGTACAGGTACTCAAAAAATGTACTTAAAGGCACTGTGAGGAGTTTTTCACCACCTGAGAAACAGACTGAAACCAACACTTTTGCCTCTTTATGACCTTCAAAAGCAAACAAAACCATAAACAGCAAAACTGCTACCTTCTCTGTTGTCATTTCTAATGCCTTAAACCACTCAGAGGGGGTAGGTGTCAGACCACATGATTGACATTTGGCTTTAAAAACACAATTTTTCGGCTGTTTTCATGGCAAACAATCACATTGAGTGATAAATCCGTCTGTTAAAAGACAGCAGGGTGAGGTTTTTGTTGAAAACACTAATTTTGCATGTACAGAACAAGAGATAAGAGGTATCACTTTGTCCACAATGGGGCGCCAAAATTGATATAAATCCAAAAGTTCCTCACAGCAGCTTTAAGTACTGTACTCAAGTAAATGCACTTTGTTACTGTCCACCACTGTCAGTGGGTCATGTGTGGTGTCTTTAAAAGAGAAATCACATGAAAGGCTAATTCATTTTTAAACTTAAGCCAAACCTATTCTGTAATAAATGAAAATAGTGATCTGTCATGTGAATCTGGTCAATGTATTTTGAAGGTTTTGTCATTCTGACATGTGCTACTGGGATCTCTAAACAATAGTAAGTGGTTATGATCTCAAACTTATGAGACTTACTAATCCAGGTCACAAATAACAAACCAATGAGTCAGCCTTCTTTGAGTGTTCAGTTGTTTGCCAGACTGCTGGTTTAGGCAACAGCAGCATGCAGAGCTGGTTTGGGAGAGGCTTGGAGGTTCGGAGAGCTGAGAGGGAAAAGGAAAGGCACTGCCCGGCATAGCGTCAGAGAACAATGTTGATATGTTTTTCCAGGCAGGAAGATGCTGGCACTTTGCCCTGGTTCTGCCTCCTGGTTCATAGGTGATGTTTATCAATTGGTGGCAGACATGCCTTACTGAAGCAAAGTGATTTGAAAATAATGGTGCATCTGTGCTGGAGCCTTGTGTACAGTGTTTTGACAGCTGTGTGGTGATTACTTACATCAGGCTTATGATGGCAGTGTACTGTGCTGAGAAACGAATACACGCAAAAATCCAAAACTTCAGGATCAAGGCACGAGGAATGAATTAATCTCCACTGAAACATAAACGCCTGTGGTGCCAGGTTAAACATCTGCATCCTCTATTTCTTTTTTTTTTTTTAAAGAAAGCTATCAGTTATTGAAGACGCCTTTAATGAACCCACCTCTGCTTCACTGGTTGATATTGAGAACTCTTGGATGAGTTGATATGTGTAAACATTTAAAAAAATATTAAATTTCTTCAATCAAAGCAGCTCTTGAGAGACAAACTGGCTTATCATTAAACTACTTCATATCAGAAATAAATTGTTCTCTAAAAGTTTAGAGACCAGTAAAACATAATCAACCCTCTATGTGACATTTATGTGTTCACGATGCTTTGACAGACACATATTGCCTCCATCAGTGTCTCAGTGGGACTTAGCTCTGTTTCCTTTGAGTCTTTTCATGGGTGAAGGAGCTTTAACCTTAAAGACCTGCAGTTTTCCCTTAACAACTTTCCCTCTGGACCAGTGTTAACAATGGAGCCTTTATCCCAAAACCATTTGCTTTCCTCTCCCTCATAAGTACTAATTTCCTGTATCAGTAGCTGCCCCTCCTCCACTGCCCACTCCAGTGCTCACTCTCTTTCACTTAAACAACCGAGTCACAAGCACCCATCTTCTTCTTGTTTAAACACTGATATCTTATCCATACATCTGACAGTATGACAATAGGTTATTGCAAAGTGTCTATTGGGTTTTTCTAAATCATGCACAGTTGCAACACCCTGAAAGAATCTGAAAAGGTTATGTGATAGTTTTGGTAACAAGGCTGCTCTCTTGGTGTTCGTTTGTTATTCGTTTTTGCTTAAGGTGATCAGATTTTAAGCTGAAGCAAAGGTGCAGCAAAAGTTCAGGCAGTAGCTTGTTGACAGTATTGGTAACAGCTTTGCAGTGCATCAATGATTATGATCTAAAAGAAACCTTGTTTGGAAGGTTTTACTTCACATGCCAGCTCATGCTTTTTTTTCTAAAAGGAAGTTCATAGCTAAAACACTTCTTCTCTGTATGAACCATTTTATCTAAAGCTTTTGTAAGGAATGTTTCACTGATCATGAAACTGAGAAAAGATTTACATTGATGTCTCTTTATGACCGTAGCAAGCCAAAAAAGACCATCAACAAGAGGACTTGCTATTTCTAGTTATAATTACTGTCTTAAACCACTGGCAGGGTGGGGGTGGAGGTGGATGACAGGCGTTTTTTTAAATGGTTAATGTACACACTTACTATGCATAGGCCGACAAAATCCCTTTGTACACAAGGGGTACCAGAACTGACACAAAGAAAAGGTTCCTCATGGGAGCTTTAACATGTACCTTTGTTCTGGCTTTGTTGTAGGACCATGAAGGCCGTCGTTGGACTCTTCTCTGCACTGGCTCTGTTCCTCCTTATGGGGGCAGTGTTCACCCAGAGACCTCGATCAAAGAAGCCCACCAGGCGCCCAGGCACCACTAGGAAGCCTTTTGTCCCCCAGCCTCCTGGACCATCACAACCTGAGCCCAAGGAGCCCACAGACTTCCCCCCAGTCATCCTGGGCCCACCCTCCATGTATCCCGACTGCCCCCGAGAGTGTTCGTGTTCCCCAAGTTATCCGAATTCTCTCAACTGTGAGAACCGGAACATCCGTGTGATCCCTGTCATCCCACCCAGAACCCACTACCTGTATCTGCAGAACAACTATATCTCAGAGGTGACTGCAGAGCCATTCCTAAACGCCACTGATGTCCGCTGGGTCAACTTGGCAAATAACCGAATCCATCGAATCAACAAACAGGTCAGAGGGCTTCTTTGATAACATCCATGGTTTGAAAATACCATCAAACTTTAAAAGATGCTCCAATACTGCATTTTCCCAACTGGAGTATCTGCCTATTCAATATCACTGCAATAAAAATGGAAACAAGTTACAGTTTGCTCACTTTGACCAACATAACATTTTCTGGTAACTTTAATTTACCTCTTATCACATTAATTGGTTTACTCCCATAATGCATTTTAGTCTGAATTAAAGGCGAATACTGATAACTCCATAAAAATGTGGCTTCTCTATCTCTTGTGCAGGTGTTTGAGAAGGTCCCAGCACTTCTGTACCTCTATGTACAGCGTAACGAGCTGAAAGAGGTACCTTCAGGTCTCCCAGCAAGCCTTGAGCAGCTCCGCCTCGGTAGGAACCGTATTTCGAAGATCCCTAGCGGTGCCTTCAGCAAGATGGGGAACCTGACTCTACTTGACCTCTACCACAACCAGGTGAAGCTCTTTTTAACCCTTGTATTATGTTGAAAAAAAATTACATTCATTATGTTGCGGGTCATTTTGACCCGTACTGTGAAAATCCACTCAAAAAGTTAAAAAAACAGGTTAAACCAATGACAACTCTAATTTATATTATATAAACATTTAGAAAAGAGACATACAATAAATTATTAATTCCAACACTATACTAAAGAACTATTTAGTTCATGTTTTTTTAGTGGCTTCATGTCTTCTCTTGTGCTCAGAGATGCATCTTTGTGCATTGTGCTCATTACAAGAACATTCTTGTTTCTCTTTGGGCAATATGAAGCAACTGTTGCTTTCTCAGTGAAAACAAATTTTGATGATGATGATTGCTGCATTCCTTGGTTTTCATCTGATGGAGAGACAACGGCAGACTCGTCCTCTGACTCCTCCTCATCGTAGGAAAATTGACAATCTGGATCATCAATAACATTGTCCTCAGTCTCTGAAAGATACTCTGTCTCTGAAATCTCTTCCTCTTTATCACTATCCCAGTTCAAAATCTGTGATAAAGCTTCTTCAGCTGTAATCCTTCTGGAGCTCATTTTTGGTGTGTTTGTCAAAGAGGTGACATGAGAACAGTGAAAAGGACAAGGGAGAGAAAGTTCCCCCTCTACACACACCTGGGTCTCTGGGTCTGAATGGCTATTCAAAGGCACTCAAAAAAAAGTACATCTAAGAGACATGTTTATTTGATCTGAACAGCTAATTTACGCACAGTAAAGCATCTGGGTCAAAATTACCCTTAACATCATCTTTGTATACAAACTCTGCACAGACATTCCACTACACATCAAAGTGTCCAGATTTTACACACCAGTTCATGACCCTAGATGAGGAAAAGTCACAAAGTTTCATGAAGAAAAAGAAAGGATAACCAGTACTTTGGTCAACACAAAAACTGAAAAGGGTCAAATTGACCCTTAACATAATATAAGGGTTAAAACAGCTCATCAAACTATACTAGCTTGGACGTTTCACAGTTCTGGGTCACAGATCAGATCATTTTAAGATCTGCCAAGAAAATAAGATATTTGTAAAACAACTTTTCTACTTGTGTATGAGTCAGAGAAAAAAACAACAAGCAGGGAGTACGCATTTGAGGACTATACTTTCAGTTTTCGGACCAAACACAGCGCTGTTTGATGTGGTTTATGGAATATGGTTGAGTTTACAGACTATAAAAGGCTGTTGGACAATTTAGCTAATGATGCAAGCTTTTGATTTTGTCATATACAACCTGCAGCTTAGAGGGGAGAAAAGTTGATCATGAAAGTAGCCAGACACAGTAACTTCTCAACACTTTACCACTGGTGACTTGTCTTTCAGCTGAGTGACAGTGATGTGGGACAAAACACATTTAAGGACTTGAAGAGTCTCATGCAGCTAAATCTGGCTCACAACGCTCTGAAAAAGATGCCTGCTGGTGTACCTAACGGCCTCATACAGCTTTTCCTGGACAAGAACAATATAGACGACATCCCAAAGCAAGTATACAGAGAACACTCACGGTGTCACAAAACTAATAGCCACTAATGCATCTATTGACAAACACTTGTAGGGTAGGTAGGATGTCGTTTTTTTTTTACAGTTGTCTCTCTCCTCTATTGTCCTCATGATAGAGACTACTTCAAAGAGTTCACTCATCTAGCATTTGTGAGGCTGAACCGCAACCAGCTGAGTGATAAAGGACTTCCTAAGAATGTGTTCAACGTATCCACCCTACTGGATCTGCAGCTGTCCCACAACCAGCTCGCTTCTGTTCCTCGCATCAGCAGTCACCTGGAGCACCTGCACCTTGACCACAACAGCATTGAGAGTAAGCATTCAGCACCACATTTAAGGATTTGTCACAGGGAGTAGAAATGTGTCTGCAGATTCAATAAAACATGGGGAAAAAATGATCCTTTTTAAAGACCTTTTGAGTACATTGAGCAGTCAATTCTTCTGATTATTTCATTAACTGATAATCAAGTTTATTTATGTGTTCTAATCTAACTTAACCCTAAAATCAGTCTTTATTTAATGAATGTTAAAGAAGTCTCTCACACCGAGTGACCTTGAGAGAATTATAATCCAACTCCACTGCTCTGGGAAGCTTTTTAAGCTGCTGCACAAACCAACTTGATACCAGATGCTTAACATCTGGTATCATCATGGCCCAGATAATACCTCATTACTTAAAACAAAAAACAGAGAGTGAATAATATACTTATGAGTATCAGCTGGCCTGATACATGACTACAGTACCACTGATGCCATACCCTGCTTGACAAATGTAAGAAAGGAAAAGTGCTTGTAGACACACTGGCCTTTAGTATGATGATGACGATGGAATGTTTTGGGAAACTCAAATAGGTTTTTCTGCACCCTGGTGCCCAAAGAATGACTCGTGCAACTTTCATGTTTTGAAATGGTTGAATCTTTGTTGTTTTTCAAACTATTTTTGCTCTAACTTCAGCTGGAGGATTGTTAGATCGTAATGACAGAGCAAACAATAACTTTGTCTGGTGAAACTTTGTCTAGTCTTGTGTACTGAGTAATGAAATGGAGACAACCACAATTAAAATAAAACAACAAACTCTAGCATCTACTGACAAAATTATATCTCAGATGATTGTATAGTCTGGTGTCTCCTTTGTCTACGCCAGGGGTGTCCAAAGTGCAGCCTGGGGGGCAAATGCGGCCCAAGGTCCATTTATTTATGGCCCCAAGCTTCCATATTAAAATGTGTTATTTATAGCACAGGAATGAATCCCATTCTGAATCATCTGTACATTTGTAGTTTCTTTAAAGCGCACACACAAAACTAAAGTCAATCCAGAAACGTCTCAAAAAGCTTCATATGGACTACTTGTATAAAGGCAAAGCTCTGGGAATTCTGCAAGACAGCAATAAAGAAGAAACACAAGAACGCTTAAAGTTGACAGGTTTTCAAATTAATGTTTTTATCATGATGTGAAAATGTTCTTGATGAACACTAAAAGTTCAGAAGACACAAAAGAGGACACAAGACAAGATCAAAATTATGAAATTGTGCAGAAAAGGGAAAAATTTGGTGCATAAAACTAAACTTAAAACAGAACTCAGGAAAATAATTATTTTGTTCTTAAAATGTTGTCTGCTGGTCAGAAAAGTCTTAAAAACAACATGAAAAAGAAGTGTGATGTAATCCAGATCGTGATCCTGCCATAGAAAAATAATGATACAATATTTTTCTCACACTGCCCGACCATTTTCCTCCAGAAGATAAAGTTTGCTAATGTATACATGGCTTGTGGAGAACTGAGGACTACCTAGTTACTGATTTATTGAGAAAAAAATTAAAATAATTGTTAGCAAATGGAGATTTCATATATAACTTTTATGATTCCTAAGTCTCTGTAGGAGCCGCTGGCCCTGAGGTAGTCTGACAACATCAAAAGTTGCCCTCTTTGAAAAAAGTTTGGACCCCGCTGGTCTACTCTGTCACTTCTGTGCTATGTTCATGCAGCCTAGAAAAAAGTAGCACCCGTCAGCTGTTTATGTTAAATTTCACATTCAAAGAGAAAGCAGTTTTTCAGGCAGTGCTGTACACAGTTTGTCTGCTGCATGTTGAGACAAAGCTGAACTAGTTTCTAGAAAAGACTACAGAGCTCAGATTTAAGCACACAAAGTCAATAAAAGAAATCACCAAACAGAGGCAATTTCTAATGTGAGGTGTTTCCACAATAATTTGATAATATATAACTATCTTCATGTGAACTACTGTCTGACCTTTTGTTCACTCTTCAGTTTTCTACATCTCCCAAGTACTAATCAAATCAAGATTAATATAATGATGTTAAATATGAAGTAAACACTCTTTTCAGTTTGCACGTGTCCTGCTTGTTGACGGAAAAACAACATTTTGAGGACTACATATTCATGATTGTGTGTTTTCCTAACAGGCATTAATGGCACCCTGATCTGCCCAAATAGTATTGATGCAGTCATGAACGATCACAATCTGGTGCCCAGTCTAAGGTACGTCAAACGATGTTACGACTTGGCTCTCAACAATACAAACTGGCACAGTGACACTCTTTGACAAGAAGTAAACAGGAACAAGATAATACGGGCAGTAATTATTGTGTTATTGAAGAACCTGTTCTGATGCCTCAGGTATCTGCGTCTGGACGGGAATCACCTGAGCCCTCCCATTCCAGTGGATGTCATCATGTGCTTCAGACAACTTCACTCTATCGTCATTTAGGGGGAGACTGTGCCAAGAGGCCTGGGGATATGCGCATACACAAACACCACACACACCCACACACACACACACACACACACACAGTCAGTATAAACAAACTGTTAGTCTAAGCAAAATGTGCTCACAGTGGAGATGTGTGATTGAATGATGAAGTGCACACAAATGAAATAACTGTAAAGCTTTGATAGTTCAAGCTTTTTACATATCATTGTTGCAAAATGATTTTAGGATATCCTGAGAGATAACTCACTATCTTGAAAGGGGGGGAATACTGTTTTTTTGGGGGGTGGCTTTTTTATTTGTTTTGGGGGTTTTATTACAGTTTATCAGTCATGTTGGTTTATCAAATAACAATGCAAAAGGGTAAAACAGATGGATGTCAGCAGAACCAGTTCAAAACAGACCTACCATATAGTTGAAACAGTCCAATGTGCCTGTGATTTTCAAGGTACTCCATGTAAAAATGTCATTTATTTCTTTTGACTCTCAGTCTTCTGTATATTATTCTTCTGTATAAAGAAGCTTTGTACAAATAACAGAAAAATTAAACTTTTTCTCTGATCATTTGATCATGTTTTATGTTTGATTCTGTTCACAATAGAAATGATATACTAAATAGATAAATAAACTGGGATTAGCGTGAGATTATTTCTGAAATATTCTGTGCAGTTCATGACCGTCAGTAATGTTCCTGAGCTTTGTTTAACCCTCCTTTTAATGTTTGTTTCTCTGGAACAGCAATAATGTTCCTGGGTCAATTTGACCCGGGGTATATTCAATTATCCAAAAGTGTCAGAACCCCAAAGAATACCAATACACATTTTTTTTTAATCTAATTTTTAACTCCATTACTAACCATTTAAATCAAGATTTAGTCCATTGGTGTTTTTTCATTTTCAGATCATGGTTCAATGAGGATAGCTCACTCATTTTTCATGAAAATTAATGTTAAAACTTTTTGAAATGTACATTTGAAAGCCCTAAATATAAATACAATAGTTTTTATAACAGATTTTTGTTTATCTTAGTTTAAATTTTGAATTTTTTTTTTTTATGTTGATAAATTAACAAGACACCTCTTCTGTCACATGCTGCCCAGATTGTTATGCTGCATTTAGCTGGTTTGGAAGGCATAAATGACCTAAAATACACTTTAAAAAGGGGCAATTTGACCCGCAACATAACAGGAGGGTTGAAGTAAGTCTCTTTCTTTGTTATAATGCAACAGCCCAAGCAAATGCTTTCACACATGAAATGAATGTATATTGTTGTTTGAATCAATTACAAAATTACACAGGATGAGATTGCTTTGTATTCTGCAGCTGCTGATAAAGGTCTTATCTAGTTCACATATAGCTACTGCAGCTCCTTTGCAGTGACAGTGAGCAAGTGTCAGAAAATAAACATAATTTGGCTAATTTTGAAACATCATTTTAAATTTATGTACGCTGGCTTTACATTATTCTTTACTCTGACAAGTATCAGTGAAAATAGTTGTTTGCTGAACTGTGAGTATATTATCAGCTTATTTTAATGAGCAGGCAATTGTGCAAAGGGTAATGCTAAAAGCAGATATGTTTGTCAAATCAGGGGATCCTTATGTTTGAATAACTCAGGAAAAATTACATTATAACTCAATTTCCAACACTGCTGATAAATGACTTCACCCATAGGAAAATAAATTTAGAGAGGAGATCTCAAAAGTGTTTCATTTCTGTCTCCTAGACAACAATGAGATCTGTTTGAAAGCAAAATGAGACTATAGCTTATGTCTCCTGTTTCTCATTCTTGCCTCCAGAAAAAAAAGTTGTAAAAAGTCTCAGCTTAGTCTCCCTTTCAGTTCAAAAGGAGATCTGGTCAAAATCTGAAATGATTCTCGGGTATTTCTCAAGTGTTGTGACTCCTTTTGAGCTCAGGTGGAGAAATCAGGGAGCTCTCTCAATTGTCTCAATCTAACCTCATCCATTTGTTTTTGTCAGACTCAGTTTTTGTGTCTCAAGTTGAGCTCAGATGGAGCAAAGAAAGAGCCTGAGCTCATCTTTTCATGAACATTTATAGTGCCCTGCAAAATTAAGATTTAAATGTAATTGTCCACAAAGTTACAATTCTCATTAAAACATTTGAACCACTTCAAGATCAGCTATTTAGATGTGAAATGATCTCTTCTTTGACTTCACAGTCTGGTCCTTCCTTTACAAGTCTGTTTGGAACAAAACAACTTCACAAAGATTTAGTGGATTTGAGAGAAATTACAAAAGATAGAGATTTCATACAACAGGTATGACCGACCATTTATTTAAAATATGGGACGCAAAAGGGCCGACCAGATTTATCCAGATTATTACAATTCAAGAGATTGATTGGCAGAAGCGCTGGTGGCCTAGTGGTCTAAGCGGCTCACATACAGAGGCTACAGTCCTCGTCGCAGGGTTTGCCGGTTCGATTCCTGGCCGGTCAACCATTTCCTCTCTACACCCCACATGTCCTGTCTCTCTTCAGCTGTCCTGTCAAATAAAGGCCAAAAATATATTTTTAAAAAAAGAAGAAAATGAGCCATTAATGAGATCTCTCATTTAAGTCTCAAATAAGACTCATGTCATGGTCTCAACTATTTCTCCTAGTGAATTTTAGGAGAAACTAATGAGAACAATTTGAAACTTGAATGAGGCTGAAGTGAGAATCTCAGTTTTGTCTCCAGAGACTTAGAAGAGAAAGCTTTGAGCAGTTACATTTTCCTCTGGGCAATAACTTCACAGGAAACCATCAGTTTTATCACGATGGTGTTCATAAGTGTCCTGCACAGACACTTTGAGTGTCATCAGTGGGGTCATTTAAACAAGATTTGTTTTTGTATTTGGTCATACTGTGGACATAGTCTTATTGAATTTGGTAGTTTGTGGGATTTATAATACTGCCTTAAGTTTGTGAACATGTCAAGTTCAGCTCTACAGTAAAAACTTTCAACACCTCAGAAACAGCTACTAAGACTCAGATTTAGAAACTTTTGGCAGAATTTTGTATTAAAATAGTAAAAGAGTGGGATATTATGAACAGACATTATTTTGAGCCTGTATATCTGATATATTCCCCAGCTGATGAGGTAATTCCACAGGGCCTGATTTGCTCGGAGAGCATTGTAAGGACCTCTAGTGTTCAGAAACAAGTACTAAAGTTTATTTGGCTGGTAAACACTCACAGCTATTTTAAGCAGTTTACAGACAGGTCTTCGAAACAGGAAATGTAGAATTTTGCACTTCCCTGTTGACACTTCTGTAATTAACTGTTTTTTTTTCCTTTTTTCCAATTGAACAAGTTATTCTAGTTTGATTTGACTTCCTTGTTCATTATTCTTTCCCCTGCGGATTTTCAGCAGTCATCAAAAATCACTAGAGCAGCTCGAGCAGGTTCTGTTGGTGTTTCCAAAAAGAAGTTGACTGACAGCAGTAGAATGCCTGCAGGCGAGAGAAAACTCCTGGAGGCAAAAGTGTGTGACGGAAGAATTGCAGTGTATAGGCCTACTGTATACTGTGAATGAACATTTATACAATATTTAGGAGCAGACTGAGATTATTTAGGTTACAGGTCTATAAACAAGCAAAAAAAAAAACAAGCGTGAAAACCCATCTTTAACAAAAAACTAAAGCTCAACACATTCCAGGCTCATTAGTCCAATTACTACATCTCAACAAGGAAGAATAATTCAATGCTTCAGAGTAATGACGACACCGCTCTCATGAACAGCTCATTAAATAATTATAGCTTACATTAGTGACAGCGAAGGCGTTTCTCTTCAATGACCAAATCAGTCGTCACAAAAGAGGAAGTCCTCTATCATTCCTTTTCCTTTCTTCCAATCAGGTATTGAAGCATCCACTGGAAGTTCCTGTGGTTCAAATACAACTTCCTTCTCCTGTAAACCAATCTGTGTGCATGTAATGTGCATGTGTGTGTATGTGTCTGTATGTAGTGAGCCATGCCTGGTAAAATCCCCATCGATCCACTATAAGAGGAGGCACCATGGACACTCAAAGGCACATCTCTCCAAGGACTCCTCATCAGATTTACAAACACACAGGTGAGTCTTCAGACAGGTGATGGGACCTGAGCAACCCAATATTTTGCATATTTTTGTATTTCTTTTAGACTTAATAATTGATAAAATATATATATATCAGCTTCAATTATTTATATCTGTACTTGTAAAGACATTTCCTTGACCGTCAAAATGTGTCTGTTAGCTCTCTCACCAGACAACCACAGTGATGAAGATGGTGTTCGGCTTCTCGCTCTGCCTTTTCGTCCTCCTCAACTGTTTGAGTGGACTCGTTGAAAGTGGGACACTGCATCTGAACAGCTGCTCTGTCAGTGCTCACACACACGAGCTGCGCAAGTACTACTCTGCCATACGATCCAATGCGGTGAGTTTAACTGTGGTGTAAACTTAAGAACTGAACTCTAAATTAATCACACAAATCAAGCTCAAAATGTAGCTGCCTCAACCAGAACTACACATGCTGACACAAAAAAACACACTTTAAAGATAAACTATTAGAAAATGTTTGGAGGAAACATTATGAGAATTGTAAGTTGGATGAAAACTTAATAGAGACTTTTTTTTCTGTCTGATTTTGCATCACAGATCGCTGCAGACACTGAGATTGGAGTGAAACTTCTGGATAAAAAACTAATTAAGGGTGTTCAGGTGAGTCTTGATAATGCTTTTCAGCATGTAGATCTGGATACTTTATTTCTGTCCTTGTTTTCAGATTCAAATATTGAATATTTCTCAGCCCTAAGCCAAAACCATAACTTGATCAAATGTGTGTTTGAGTGCTGCAGTAGTCTGACCTTTATTTTTTTCTGTATCAGGAGGGGCAGACATGCTGTTTCCTGCGTCTTGTGCTGCGTTTCTATGTTGAAAGAGTGTTCAGCAACTACGCCTCCTCTCAGCCACAACAGCAGCGCTCCTCCAGTGCTTTGGCCAACGCTTTTGTCAGCATCAGGAGAGACATACATAAATGTGTAAGTTAGCTGCTGAATACATGTCATAACTGAATCTGATTTGATTGAAAACATCAATAACATGTACAAATAATGATATTTTCTTATGTGTTTAGCATTGCCACTGCGCAGAAGAGACACAGAGGACAATCGACTCCCTGCATGCTGAGTTTGATAAGGTATGTTGAGTTTAGAACTCCTCATAAACACTGCCTTCTCTTTGTATCTCTTTATATCATGTGTTCACATTTTTTCTCAGTATTCACTATATGTGGTTTAAAGCTCAATATTATATTTTGATTCTTTTTATCTTAAGTAATTTTGGTTTCCTGCACAGATATCTTTAAAAAAAGATCTGAATTTCATAATGTATTCCACCTTATTTTTTTTACCTTATCTTATACAATTATCTAAATGCCACTTTTTTGACTGAGTATCCTGAGAGGTGGGCATACAAGAAAAACTGATAAAGAAAACACTGAATGCTTTACAGAATGAGTTGTTTGTGTACAGTGTTGCTTGTTGTTTCTCACTGCTCTTTCTTCTCTTCTTTGAGCAGCTGGAGATAAACCAGGCAGCACAAAAGGCCGTGGGAGAACTGGACACGGTGCTGGAGTGGCTGGAGGCTCTGAAAAGCAACACAAGATCAGAATGAAGAATACGATGACACGATGGCTTTACAAAGGTCACTGTTGTAAATGTAACCCTTGACCTGAAAATACTTGTTGCAGAGTGAAGTTTAGAAATGTGTGAACTTCACCTCTGTTCCTCTGTACATTTCCATTTTTTTAAAAACTTGAAATAACTTAAACATGTTATCCTCTTACCAGTGGACTGTATGTATTTTTATACTTTATTTATATTTCATATGACACAATACATTAATAATAATATTTATCATAAATGGTTGACTTTTAGGACATGTCTGTGTGCTTCTACTGCAAAAATGTTATTCAGACTAAAGAGATCAAATTGACTGTTTTAATTTTGTTTTTATTTTGATATGAATAAATAATTTAAAAAGACATTTACCTACTAACTTTCAGTGTTTTCTTTTTAAAAAGTTGTGACATCTAATGTCTCAATAAATGTTTGTGCTGTCTTGGGAAAATATTTGATCATTGTCTTTGATTCATATCAGAGTTTCCCAAAACATTTAGCAGACGCTTTTATCCAAAGCGACATGCATACAAGAACAAGAACAACACAAGCAAAGATCTAGACAAGAGGAAACAAGATCAGTACGAGTAACAAAGTGATTCAGGTCAATTTGGATGCAGGTACTGCCAAGCAGTGTAAAGGCAATGCACAAAATGAAGTAAGGAATTTAAATAAGGAACATCTACAATGAAGCAACCAAACCATTTAAGACCTTCCATTATCCTCATCAACAATTAACATCACCACAATAATGACCAAAGTACCAAGTGCTGGGTCACTCCAGACCTGAACACAGATTCCCAGAGTAGAGCAGGACAGTGTGAGTCAACTGTAGCTGGAAGACATGATCTGCCACTGGGGACAACAGTGGAGAACAGTCTAGCTACGTGCATAGTGCTTCCTAAAGAGCTGGGTCTTTAGCTGTCTTTTGAAAGTCGAGAGGAGTTGGACAATTCATTCCACCATTTAGGGGCAACAGAAGAGAAGAGTCCAGCTAGTGATTTTGAGGCCTTGTGTGCTGGAAGCACTAGGCGCTTTTCAGAGGCTGAGCGTAGCGGGCGAGAAGGGCAGTAGACCTGAATGAGGGTTTCCAGGTAAACTGGAGCGGTTTTGGTTGCTGCTTTGTAAGTCATGATTAGAGTTTTGTATCTGATGCGAGCTGCAACTGGAAGCCAGTGTAGCGAAATGAGCAGGGGAGTGACATGAGCTGTCTTAGGCTGGTTGAAGACCAGACGTGCTGCTGCGTTCTGGATCATTTGCAGAGGTTTAACTGTGCATGCAGGGAGGCCTGCCAGTAGAGAGTTGCAGTAGTCAATGCGTGACATTACAAGAGCCTGAACCAGAAGCTGCGTTACGTGTTCTGTCAGGAAGGGTCTGATCCTCTTGATGTTATAGAGGGCAAAACAGCAGGACCGAGCAATCGAGGCAACATGAACCCTAAAGGTTAGCTGGTCATCGATCATGACACCCAGATTTCGGGCAGACTTAGTGGGCATGAGGTTTTGAGATCCAAACTGGATATTGATCTGTGTGTCGACAGTGGGACTGGCTGGAATGATAATAAGCTCAGTCTTGGACAGGTTGAGCTGTGGGTGACATTCCCTTATCCATTTAGAAATGTCAGCAAGGCAGGATGAGATCCCAGCTGAAACGTAAATGCACTAGAATATTAAAATGAATTGTCTAATCAAGCTTCAACCAATATCTGGCTGAAAATAAACATCCATAACTATCAAAAATCTCTGTTCAAAAACAGCTTATTTTACAGGTCAGAGTATTTCTCAGGACTGTGTGGGAGTGTCCGCTGACTCTTTGATTGAAAGGTCAAGAGAGAGTTCACAGCCTGCATGTTTGAGCTGTGGGACTCCAAATCTAAAGACATAAAAACTCCAGAATCTAAAAATGTATTCATTTCAAATGGTCTCTGAGTGCTGAGTTACAAAATACTTCAGAATCAGGATTTATATATCATTTATTAATTCTATCACTTTGTAGTCTCCGGGGCATCAGGGCCATGGGACGCCTGGAGCAGCGGAGGCTGAAGTGCAGGAGCTCAGCTCTCGTCTCTTTATGACCTTCAATAGCAAACAAGACATTCAGCAGCAACACTGATATCTTCTCTGTTGTCATTTTTAATGCCTGAAACCGCCCTGGGGGGTAGGTTTCAGACCAGATGATGGACATCTCGCTTCAGAAACAGCCTTTATTTGACTGTTTTCATGGAAAATAATCACATTGCCTGATAAAGTTGACTGTTAAAAGACAACAGGATGAGGTTTTTATTGAAAACACTACTTTTGAATGTTTAGGACAAGAGATAAGAGGCTTCACTTTGTCCACAAGGGGGCGCCAGATACGATACAAAACAAAAGTACCTCACAGCAGCTTTAAATCCAGCTCCATTATAGCAGGTAAAGTACATCCTGACAGCTTGGAATATTAATGTCAGATACTGTTCCCAGTCTGTTCCATAGGAAAGGAGGCTCACACATCTTCCAAATTCATAATACTGACTTCTTTCCCCACAACAGATAAGTCCTGTGATTTTCAGGCTGATTCATTCAAATGAATGGGGGAGATGGATTTTTTTACCTATACTGTAGCCAGCCACCAGGGGGCAGACACACTGCTGAAAGCTTCACCACCAGGGCCGTATCCGGCTCCCTTGGTTCATAAAGAAGCAGCAGATCAGCAATGTATTTTGGGCCTAAACCATTCAGTGCTTTATAAACCATCAGCAGGATTTTAAAGTCTATTCTCTGACCGACAGGAAGCCAGTGTAGGGATCTAAGAACTGGAGTGATGTGGTCTACTTTTCTGGTCCTTGTTCGGACTCGAGCAGCAGCATTCTGTATGAGCCGCAGCCGTCTGATGGACTTTTTAGGGAGTCCTGTAAAGACACCGTTACAGTAGTCTAGTCTGCTAAAGATAAATGCATGGAGGAGTTTTTCTGCATCCTGCTGAGACATAAGTCCTTTAATCCTTGATATATTCTTAAGGTGATAGTAGGCGGACTTTGTAATTGTCTTAATGCCCAGAGGAAAATGTTCCTGCTCAAGGCTTTCTCTTCTAAGTCTCTGGAGACAAAATTGAGATTCTCACTTCAGCCTCATTCAAGTTTCAAATTGTTCTCATTAGTTTCTCCTAAAATTCACTAGGAGAAATAGTTGAGACCATGACATGAGTCTGATTTGAGACTTAAATGAGAGATCTCATTAATGGCTAATTTTCTTAATTATATTTTTGGCCTTTTTGCCTTTATTTGACAGGACAGCTGAAGAGAGACAGGAAATGTGGGGAGTAGAGAGCGGGGGAAGACATGCAGGAAATGGTCAACTGGCTGGGAATCGAACCGGTGACCCCTGCAATGAGGACTGTACCCTCTGTATGTGGGGCGCTTAGACCGCTAGGCTACCAGCACCCCAAAAGAATCCACTCCTTTAATTGTAATAATCTGGATAAATCTGGTCAGCCCTTTTGCGGCCCATATTTTAAATAAATGGTCTGTCATACCTGTTGTATGAAATCTCTATCTTTTGCAATTTCTCTCAAATCCACTAAATCTTTGTGAAGTTGTTTTGTTCCAAACAGACTTGTAAAGGAAGGACCATATTGTGAAGTCAAAGAAGAGATCATTTCACATCTAAATAGCTGATCTTGAAGTGGTTCAAATGTTTTAATGAGAATTGTAAGTTTGTGGACAATTACATTGAAATGTTAATTTTGCAGGGCACTATAAATGTTCATGAAAAGATGAGCTCAGGCTCTTTCTTTGCTCCATCTGAGCTCAACTTGAGACACAAAAACTGAGTCTGACAAAAACAAATGGATGAGGTTAGATTGAGATAATTGAGAGAGCTCCCTGATTTCTCCACCTGAGCTCAAAAGGAGTCACAACACTTGAGAAATACCTGAGAATCATTTCAGATTTGGACCAGATCTCCTTTTGAACTGAAAGGGAGACTAAGCTGAGACTTTTTGCAACTTTTTTTCTGGAGGCAAGAATGAGAAACAGGAGACATAAGCTATAGTCTCATTTTGCTTTCAAACAGATCTCATTGTTGTCTAGGAGACATAAATGAAACACTTTTGAGATCTCCTCTCTAAATTTATTTTCCTCTGGGTGTGGCTGCTGAAATTAAGGTCTGAGTCTAAGACTACACCAAGGTTTCTGACTTGGTTTGAACATTTCATCCATAGGTGAAAACATGTTAAAAAACGTAATTGAACATAATTGAAAATGGAACAAAGTTGAGTTCTAATATTTATACATAGTTTTTAGTATTTACAAATGGTCTGAAATATCATAGGTAGAAGGTTTTTGTTAATTTGGGTTCCATGGGCCTTAAAGTGTTAAAAGGTGTTTTGTGTTTAAATATAGATTCATGTTTTTGATTATTGTTAGCCCCACAGGGCTGCCTTTAGGTGGGGCGTAACCAGTGGTGGAGCCAGACAGTTTTGACCTGGGTGGCCGAACTGGGGCATTGACTGTTAAGGGGTGGCCAGGTGTGGAAAACATTAGGGGTTACCCCCAACCTGTAGGGTTACCTCCAATAATCACATCTACTTTAACTTCTTTTTATACAGTAATTTTAAAAATGTTACATTTTTGTAGATTTCTAACGTTAACATTAAAAATGTAGCTTGACAGAATATGAACATTGAATTGTTTGATTAAATCCCTTTCTGTTAAGTGTTGAAAGGTGTTTTGTGTTTATACGGATTCATGTTTTGGATTGTTGTTTCACCCCACAGTGCCGCCTTTAGGTGGGGTGTAAGAATAGTAAACTCTACTTCAGACTATGCACTGATAATCACTTGGGACAATTCTTAATGTAATTGGTTTTAAATACCAGTGTTGCCTGATATCAATGAGTTTGGACCAGACAAGTGGACATTCCATAACAACTGAAAAAAAGTACTGAAGGGAAAACACCCCTTACGGTGCCAACCCTGAGTACAAAACCACTTTATGTGGTTTCTCCCTATCATTTTTTTGGCCCATGCATATGCAAACTCTATGACACAGAACGATTAAGATTCCTACCAACAGCACCTACTAGAGAGAGTAGCACAGATCATGATAATACTTGAACTTTAATACATTTTTACTTAGGTTTATAACATGTATATTAAAATAATTGCCTTTCTTCAGAGTTTTTTTAAAGGAAGTGTCTTTTAAAATGTATTTTAGCCTATAAATTAGGTCTGGTATCTGCCAACAAAACATGCACACTGCACTTTTACCTGTACCAAATGCACCCTGTGATGACAAGTACGGCTGTTTTGACCTGGTTGATGCTGACACACTGAGGAGGGTGGTAACAGAACTGAAACCCTCCACATGTTCCCTTGATCCCATTCCTACCTCCCTTTTTAAAACTGTTTTTAATGCTGTATCGGAAGACATACTCACCATACTAAATTATTCTCTACAGCTGGGTGTCTTCCCAAATGATTTTAAAACTGCTGTAGTGAAACCTCTTTTAAAGAAAGGGAACTTAGACATTTTATCACCTAGTAATTTTAGACCAATTTCAAATCTCCCATTTTTAAGTAAGATTTTAGAGAAACTTGTTTTTCATCCAGTTAAATACCTTTTTAAACTCAAATACCAAATTTGAAATGTTTCAGTCAGGTTTTAGAACACATCACAGCACAGAGACCGCCTTACTAAAAGTAGTAGATGACATCAGAAAAAACCTTGACAACAACAAACCTACAGTCCTGGTGCTACTTGACCTCAGAGCTGCTTTCGATACTGTTGACCACCAAATTCTTTTAAACAGATTAAGTGAGTGTGTTGGCCTGTCCGGTAGTGTTTTTAAATGGTTCACATCCTACCTCTCAAACAGAAATTTTTATGTAACAATCAACAATCAAAACTCCGAACATCATGAGGTTACCTGTGGGGTACCGCAAGGATCAATTTTAGGACCGTTACTTTTTAACTTGTACATGCTTCCCCTGGGCAGTGTCATCAGGAGACATGGCATAGATTTCCACAGCTACGCTGATGACACTCAGCTCTATGTGGCCGTGTCTCCTGATGACACTGGGCCGATTGACTCACTTTTTAACTGCATTTTAGATATTAAAACCTGGATGTCACATAACTTTTTACAGCTCAACCAGGAAAAAACGGACATACTTGTCATCGGCTCAAAGGCTCAGAGAGAGAAACTGGCCTCCACACTAAATGTTCATGGACTTAATCCAAGCCAAGAAGCAAGAAACCTAGGTGTTTTATTTGATTCTGATTTTAATTTTAAACCACATGTTCGTTTTATCACCAAAACAGCCTTTTATCATTTAAAGAACATTTCTAGAGTGAGGCCGTTTCTCTCTCTGAGCAACACAGAGAGACTAATGCACGCTTTTATAACCAGCAGGCTGGACTACTGCAATGCTCTCCTTTCTGGTCTTCCAAAGAACACAATTAACAAACTGCAGTTAATACAAAATGCAGCAGCTAGAGTTTTAACGAGGACCAGAAGGAGAGCACACATTACGCCTATTTTAAAATCTTTACATTGGCTGCCTGTTGCTTTTCGTATTGGTTTTAAAATTATTTTACTAGTTTTTAAGGCACTGCATGGCCTTGCACCAGACTACATCTCAGAGATGCTTTTAGTATATAAACCAGGTAGGTCTCTCAGATCCTCAGGCTCCTCTCTTTTAGCTGTTCCTAAGAGCAGAACTAAAACATTTGGTGACGCTGCTTTCAGCCACTACGCTCCCAAACTATGGAACAGCCTGCCGGAGGATCTGAGAGGAGCTGATGGAGATATTGAGACTTTTAAACGTAAACTAAAAACGTATTTATTCAGTCTGGCTTTTATGTAGGGTTTAACAATTTTATTACCTACCTTTTACTATAATATTGATTTAAATGTTGCTTTATTATTTTAGTAATTTTAACTGTTATCTTATTCTATTTTTATGTATTTATTCATTCATTTATTTAATTTTATTTATCTACTCAGTTTTATTGATATTTTTCAGCCTTAGTTTTATTTTTCAACTCTTATCCTTACCTTTTAAATCTATTTATCTTAACTATTTTTATTTCTTAATTTTGATGCTTTAACTTATTTTAATTACACAGGTGTGCATTGGTCTCTATTTTATTTTATTTTATGTTGTTCTTATTTTTAATTTGTATTTTTATTAGTTTTATTATTATCGTTATTATTATCTTCCCCTAATATGTCTTGCCATTGTTTCATTTCTGCTTCTTTCTTGTTTTCAATCGCTGTAAAGCACTTTGGGTTGCATTTTATTTGTATGAAAGGTGCTATATAAATAAAGCTTGATTGATTGATTGATTGATATATCTTGATCTTGCCGTGTGATTGTATTGCCTGCTTGTTTTATTTTGCTGCCCATGTAAAGCACATTGTAACCTGTTTTTTTTAAAGTGCCCTATAAATAAAGTTATTATTAAATCTAATTTGAATGTGAGCTTCATGCAGAAAGTTTAAATAGAATAATTTTGTTTTCCTTTTCCAAAATTTAGTTTTACATCATAAATACTCAGCAAAATGCATGTTGAGTGATCGATGCTCAACATTTCAATGCTACCTATACTGCTCAGGTCAACAGCCCTTATTTTTGACAGCCCTGTCGGCATCTAGCTTATGATTTCAGAATGTCAAGAACAAAAAAATGAAAAAGGGTTTTCAAAATGCAACCAGTCAGACCTTCATTTATTACAGCTTTGTTTGTTGGTGCCCTTTCACATACAGGAGGTGCCGTTTTAAAACTGTTTCAACTCGCCCAGCCTGTGTCATGGGTGGAACCCATGACCAATGCATGACATTGGAACAAAAAAATCCCCTCCAATTGTTTTCCTTAGGAGTAAGAAATGATGATTTCTATCTCTACCAGCCTATTTAATTTGGCTATAAATAAGGACACTACATGAGCTCAAATATGTGCACTGATCTCTACTCAGCTTTTCAACAAGCTCCAACCAAGGATTCATCTTGAATTCAGAGAGACTCTTCATCCACTGAACGAGCAGCACGTTTACTCCAAAAGACCTGTAACTTTACTCTGCAGATTACACCAGCTAATGACTCCTCCGTCTCTCCTCCTGTCCGTCCTGGTCTCCTTGTCGGCCTTCACCACTGCCACCTGCAGTCCTGTGTACATCAACCGGTTCTGCCGGTCCATGTCTAACTAAGATCCAAGACATTTCCAGACAGACCAGAGCGTGGAGAACTCTTTTCCAAGTAAGTCTTCAAATAACGTGCAACTTTCACAATAAAGCATATGAGCTTCTAGTGAAGAACGTGCGCGGCCTTATGTAAATATGGAGAGAATATTGTGTCTTTAATATGCAATCAAAAATAATGGATTTGAGAACAAAAAACAATTTTGCAAACAAAATTATGATTTGAAAAATATGAAATAATGCTATGAATAAAGGAAATATATTTGTGATTAAAAATGTATCTTTATAAATCCACTCTTTTTTTGTTACAAACAAAATTATTATTCTCACTAACCACAGATTTGTTTGCGTTTCCAGTTTTTGCGTTTGCGTTTCCAGTTTTTGCGTTTGCGTTTCCAGTTTTTGCATTTGCGTTTCTACATAACTGTCATGGGCGGGACCTCCCCTGAGAGATGCAAGAAGCCTCCTGATTGGTCAGTCTCACTCAGAGAGACGGAGTGACAACTTCCGCCCCAACAAGTTGTTGCCGCTGTTATCGCCCTACTGGTTTCTACCGTTTCTACGCTAACTGGTTTCCGTGATCCAGCTGTGTTGTATTTACTTACAGACAGGCGCTGTGTTCTGCTTCAGACACAAGATTCGCCACACATTTACAAACATATTAACAGAAGTTCTCGGGTCTCATCTCACATCTACTGCAGCAACAATGGTCGGATCAGTGAGCAGTGCATCACAGCTACCCACGAAAGTCATTAAATATGTAAAAAATAAAGTATTTTCAAACTTAAACGGAGTTGGATTCGTTCCCACGAGAGCAAAATGTGATTAAGTCAAGAGACCGCTACCTAAGCTCGTGAGCCACGAAGCTCACTTTGATTCAGTGATTCTGACAGGTATCCATCAACTACTTCATCATCCAGGTCACAGCCAGGGAACATGTTAGTCTGTGTTCACCTGAAACAACTGGTTTCCTTGAGTTCATATCAGGAAATACTGGACCATGTTTAGCGAAAGTTTCCTCCAAACTACGGCCTTATTAACCTCTGAACTGCAGCACACTACTACACCTCACTCTGTGACAGGTAAATACTTTATAACGGTGACCATCTAACCCACAGAACTCGGTTAAAGTACACCTTTAGACGGTTTACGTGGAGCCGTGGGAACACAGTGCAGGAGGAGTTTTCAAGTCGTGTCTCAGTTAGAGTCTACTACAGGAAGAATAACTCGGGTGAAGGAATCAAAAGATCACAGCCATCTACAAAAATACAGCTAAGAAAAGACAAAGGACAGTGTTGCTCCGCAATGTATTTTATAATCACTGTTTAAAACATTATTGAACTCCACGCCAGGTAACACTTTACCTGATGTTCGTCACTTTTTGCCTTTGTGAATATGTGTAGGTCTGAAGTGTGCTGTAAGGCAGCAGCTAATAAAGCATCTCTACCTACAAACACCTTACTAAATATATTGAGGTATTTCCTCACACAGACACAGAGTAATCTGTTGTTTTAGACGAGCACAGACCAAAATGTTACCCCACGTGAGCGTGTATAATATTTCAGTGACAGAACTATATTATCTCAGTAGAGTTCGTGGCATAGTGGTTGTGTTTGTGGAATGAGACTTTTGGCCTCGTGAATTTTGTTCGCGTAAGATCGAGTCTGTGTTTTTGTTCGTCTTTGCATATATTTTTGTAGATGTCTGTGATCCTATGATTCCTTCACCGGAGTTATTCTTCCTGTAGTAAACTCTAACTGAGACACGACTTGAAAACTCCTCCTGCACTGTGTTCCCACGGCTCCACGTAAACCGTCTAAAGGTGTACTTTAACCGAGTTCTGTGGGTTAGATGGTCACCGTTATAAAGTATTTACCTGTCACAGAGTGAGGTGTAGTAGTGTGCTGCAGTTCAGAGGTTAATGAGGCCGTAGTTTGGAGGAAACTTTCGCTAAACATGGTCCAGTATTTCCTGATATGAACTCAAGGAAACCAGTTGTTTCAGGTGAACACAGACTAACATGTTCCCTGGCTGTGACCTGGATGATGACGTAGTTGATGGATACCTGTCAGAATCACTGAATCAAAGTGAGCTTCGTGGCTCACGAGCTTATGTAGCGGTCTCTTGACATAATCACATATTGCTCTCGTGGGAACGAATCCAACTCTGTTTAAGTTTGAAAATACTTTATTTTTACATATTTAATGACTTTCGTGGGTAGCTGTGATGCACTGCTCACTGATCCGACCATTGTTGCTGCAGTAGATGTGAGATGAGACCCAAGAACTTCTGTTAATATGTTTGTAAATGTGTGGCGAATCTTGTGTCTGAAGCAGAACACAGCGCCTGTCTGTAAGTAAATACAACACAGCTGGATCGAGAAACAGGTACGTTTTGCGTAACATATCTGTCTATTTTCTGTCTTATTGGTGCTATTAAGGTTACACTTGTCGTTCGTTCTTCCAGTGTTTTTTTCCCCTAACCGTTTTAGACGGCGGTATCAGACATTAACACCTAACACGCTGTGTGCTCGTCATAAGTGACTGACTTTATTACCGCCCGGCTCATAATAACAGTTACCTCAGTAAACTGCTTCCTGATGCTGCTTTCTGGTACCAGCGACAGTGATAAATAAAACAGGATCAAACCCTAAGGGTTGAAGATCAGTGAAAATATGGCCCCTTTTATGCTTTTAGTTTCTTTTTACTTAACTTAAAGGAGGAATGACCCCTCAACAATCCACACACACGCCTCCTGATTTGTTCTGATAGTATATCTAATGAAAAAGTTCGTTTATTTATTTATAAACAGGCCGATAACTATGAAATTGGGATAACTGTCACTAAAGCCGGGCGGTAATAAAGTCAGTCACTTATGACGAGCACACAGCGTGTTAGGTGTTAATGTCTGATACCGCCGTCTAAAACGGTTAGGGGAAAAAAACACTGGAAGAACGAACGACAAGTGTAACCTTAATAGCACCAATAAGACAGAAAATAGACAGGTATGTTACGCAAAACGTACCTGTTTCTCGATGTTGATATGTCTCCCTTCGCGGCAACAGCTTGTTGGGGCGGAAGTTGTCACACCGTCTCTCTGAGTGAGACTGACCAATCAGGAGGCTTCTTGCATCTCTCAGGGGAGGTCCCGCCCATGACAGTTATGTAGAAACGCAAATGCAAAAACTGGAAACGCAAACGCAAAAACTGGAAACGCAAACGCAAAAACTGGAAACGCAAACAAATCTGTGGTTCGTGAGAATAATAATTTTGTTTGTAACAAAAAAAGAGTGGATTTATAAAGATACATTTTTAATCACAAATATATTTCCTTTATTCATAGCATTATTTCATATTTTTCAAATCATAATTTTGTTTGCAAAATTGTTTTTTGTTCTCAAATCCATTATTTTTGATTGCATATTAAAGACACAATATTATCTCCATATGTAAACAGCTCGGTCCTTTCCTCCCCTCCCTGTTAGAGTGACTCACGCCATAAACAGCATCCTGAAGTTCCTTCTCGGCACAGATCCAACAGCGCTGGCCGCAGACACGGCTCCGCCCCGCCAACAGAGGGAGTTCGCTTCTCCCAACACATTAATAGAAGAAAGACTATTCAAAAGCATGTTGTTTTGTTGTTGCTATCATTGGTTGATATAAACATATGCACAATATAAACTAATAAAAACGTTAAGATAGAAAATAAAATCAAATTTTCCCTCAAGAGTGAGAGAGGATAACCTCTAACAATGACTATTTCACTGAAGGGGCAGCCCACGATGTTTAACCATCTCTCTTCCAGTCTCCTCCCTCAGGTATGTGTTCTAATTTGGCTGTATAAATAAGGACACCACATGTGTACTTTCTTTTATCCAACTCTTCATTCAGATCCAACCAAGAACATCTCTCCTCTCAGGGGTCATTGAGTCTCTCACATCCACTGAACCAGCAGCATCTTCACTCCCGGGGGCCAGCACTCTACTCTTCTCTGCCTTCAGATCATTTTGGCTGCTATGGCTCCTCAAGCGTCTCTTCTCCTGATTGTCCTGGTTCTGTTGTCTCTCTTCCATGCTGCCTGCACACCGAAGCCTTACTGTAAGTGGCATCTTTTTTTAGGATTGGTGGTTTTTCTTGTGGGCTCAAAAATATGCAGAAGTCTTCCTGAATCAATACGAACTTTGTGAGCAGTTTTGTCATTAAGCAACTCAGACTCACCTCACTCACTTTGTTGATTTAGCAACTGAAAGCAATTTAAATTTATTTTATTTATTTTTTTAACAAAAGATAGGAATGAACAGTATTAGAAAATAATCATTATATATATACAGTTGATCATTTCAAAGGTTATATAAGGCCATTTGAATTGTGTTCTGGTTGTTGTGTTGAATTGTTGCTTCTCTTACACATGTACGGGTCAGTTTCTCATCAGATATACAGTTGTGCTCATAAGTTTACATACCCTGGCAGAATTTGGGATTTTTTTGGCCATTGTTCAGAGAATATGAATGATAAGAGAAAAACTTTTTTTTCACTAATGGTTAGTGGTTGGGTGAAGCAAAATTTTTATCAAACAATTGTGTTTACTTTTTTCATATCATAAAGACAACAGAAACTACCTAAGAAACCATACATTCTGCCAGGGTACAGACCCGTCGCCAGACCTCAGTCTTAAGGGGGGCATATGAAATGCATGGGAGGGCACAATTATTATTAGCCTACAGAACGTATATTTTTAATAATCCTATACTCTATTCGCGCAGCACGTAATCATCAGGTTAAACATAACCAACAGCAATATGACCATGCAGGTATAGCCTACGACATCAGTCCTCATCATTTAAAGCAATACAGTACATAGAAGCAATGTTATGAATATCCATAAAACACTTGACTATACAACATATTAGATGTAACACCAGAAGCATCTCTCAAACATTGCATTTTAAAGCAGTCAACAGAGGGATATGCATTGCCACTAGACACACACACACACACACACACACACACACACACACACACACACACACACACACACACACACACACACACACACACGCACATACACACGCACAGAGACTTTGAACCTACCGGTACTTTGAGAGGAGGCGGCGCTGTCCTCTCTCCAGTCCCTCCTGTCAGTACAGCGGGAGGCGGCGTTTCTCCGAGCTGAACCTCCTCATCAATGTGTCCTTCCACTCGGACTTAAACTTGTGAGTGAGGTCCTTTTCAAAAGCAAGCTGAATCAGCTGGGCCTTGCGTCTGTGCAGCATACTGCGCCGATGCTCCGAGAAGACGCTTTTCAGCGTGGAAAATGAGTTTTCACACATTGCTGTGGAAGCTCCTAAAGTCAGGGCAAGGGTGTAGGCTATGAAAACAGTCGGCATAGCCTGGAGTGCACCGTTGAATGTGCTGAGGATGTTGGCTATTGTCCATTTTCCATCTTCGGGGGGAACCACGGTGTCAGTCATTTCCTTCACCAGGAACTCACGAGCCACAGTATATTCAGATTCAGACACATTAGTTCCAGCTAAAACCAGGAGAGGGGTTATCTTTGATCGGTCCAGGAAATGATCCTCGGCCTCTGGGTTCAAAGCAGCCAGTGCGCCAATGAGCTCGCTACTGCGCTCTCCAAAACGCGCATCCATCTCTCCCTGCACAGCATCTATAACACTGTAAAATAGTCTCTTGAACTCAGTGTTCTCGTCTATGTCACTTTGTGACTGACCAACTGTTTCCTCAACTGCAAATCCGTGGAGGTTCTTGTTAATTGTGCGTCTTCTCTTGCTTGCAATGGGGTCGGTCACCGGCACAGCCTCGGTGGCCGTGGCTGGAGGAGCGCAGAGATCCCACAGTGCAGAAAACCCGTTTTCTGTGCGCAGTTTCTTCACGCAGTCAGAAGCGCTGTTCACAAGTGTCACCGCAGTGAACAAGTCCATATTTTCGGCTTGTAGTAGTCTGTTAGGCGGCTCGAAAAGTGACAATAGTTTCATAGTAAGGTGCGCAATGAAAAGAAAACTGCGCTGCGTAATGGCACGAAGCAGCCCCGTAGCCTCGACGCGCACCTCCGCTCCAAGGCCTCGCGTGTTTTCCACCGCGGTCAGTAATGTGGCTATGTCATGAAAACTCTTCACCACAACTTTGACCGTTGCCAAGTGGCCAGTCCATCTCTGGTCCAAGAGACGTTTTAGGGTCTCGCCTTTGTAAAGAATAGCCACGGTTGGCTTCCTGATGAAGTTGTACAGCATGTTGCATACTCCAAAAAAATCCTCGACAGCTGCTTCACTGGACATGGCATGAATCACAACCAGATGAAGTTGGTGATTAAAGCAGTGAATATATGGTATTTTACGATTCAGCTTGTTTTGGAGCAATTTCTGCACACCACCATGCCTGCCAGACATGAGTGATGCGCCATCATAAACCTGACTCAGGATTTTGTCCGTGCTGAGTCCGGCGCTGGTGAGCTCATCAATGATGACACCTGTCAAAGCCTCTGCATTACCTTTCTCAGATGTGGCCATTACCAAGAGGCGCTCACACACACCATAGCTTTCGTCAACAAAACGCACAACTACAGATATATTTTCTTGGCCTAAAGGATCCCGTGTGCTATCCACTTTAATTGAATACCAGCTATCGCCGATTTGTCTCACTATCTCCTCTGTCACAAGTTTGCTCATCATTTCGATAATCTCGTTTTGTATCTGTGGACTGGTATAGCGTGCATTCTGTGGGATTGTTTTTATAATCCTCGTCAGTTCTGGATCTTTGCGCATGGTGTACTCGAAGAGAGACAAGAACAGCCCCATGGAGCTATCATCGTCCAGCACACTGGCAAAACCAGCATTATCTCCACGTAACGGCAATTGATTCACCACTAAAAACTCCAGCATATCAATTACAGCTGACATGTAGTATCTGTTGCGAGCCAGTTGCTCTGAATTTAAGAGAGTGGAAATCTCTTTCCCTGTCTCTCTACGTTTCTCTGAATCTCTCCACATTGCCTCACAGGCTAAATGTTCTTTTGAAGCTGCATGCTTATTTAAGCCCTTGCCTGTTTCAATTGCATGTTTCCAATCATTAAATCCCTTAATGGAGAAGGTCGCGTCCGATGATACAGATTTGAATTTCCTGCAGGCATAACAAAATGCGGTGTCCTTCTCCACCGAGTACTCAAGCCAGTCCCTGTTCAAATACCAGCTAGAGGAAAATGATCGTTTTTTTGAACCAAACATTTTGACTGGATATTTCTTCAACACAACCTGTTTGGGTTTGTCCGTGCCGAGGTCACTCACACCCACTGATCCAACAGGCAGTTGTGGCCCAAATATGGCCCCAGTCGCGGTTGCACCTGACTTGTTAGCCTCCGTTCCGTGGCCGCTGCAGGTCCTGCCAGGCCCAGGGTCGGGCTCCACGGAGCTACTAGCAACGGGCTGAGGCTCATACTGTCGTCCAGGGTCTCCTTCTCCAACGACAACATCAGGTGGGCTTTTCAACCACTTACGAATATCCATTTTGATGATTAACCAGAGATGAAATAGTAAGCCGGCGAAAACTCAAGCTTCAATTTCAAAAATGCGCGGTAAATGTTTAGCGGCTACGTCACGTAGGCTACGTCACGTTTTCAGTAACGCCGTGATAGGCTGTAGTGTGGATTCCGATCAATCAAACAAAATCACACAATTTTTTATTTACATTTTTATTGTTTTAATGATAAAGAAGCAACATTACTGTTTCTCAACACAAAATTAGCTACTATGATGATATAGAATAATTTTTTTTTTTTTTTTTTTTAAGAGATCTGTGCCTCAAGTGGGGGGGCACAAGCATTTCGGGGGGCGGGCCTGGCCCCCTATGGCCCGCCCATAGCGACGGGCCTGCCAGGGTATGTAAACTTATGAGCACAACTGTACAAAAACACAAGTGGTCATGCTTTAGAGGTATCTATATGAGCTGCCATTATGTGAAAACTTAGGATAACATCTATCCAGAGCCGGGGAAGTGGCTTTAAGTTGGGGGTGCTGTAGAAAGGGGTGCAATTATTTTTTCTTTTTACAGGCTGTAGCGCACATACATTTTATTTTTATCTATCTGGTTTGAATACAAGCTTTCAAGAGAACTTTTCATTATAAATTCACAAATTGCAACTTCCACACACCGTTGTACAGCAAAGTGCATGCAAGCCAAACCTGGTAAAACAGGCCCAAAAGGCAGTAAAGCACATTGAAAAAGAACTCATCCAAATACATTTAGTCTTTAAGCAGACACACACATACACAGGGCCCAGGCATCGGGTTATTTTAAAATGAATAATTATTTAAAATTGCTATAATTATTTCTCAAATCTTCCTCAGGCATTACATTTTCAGAAAATAATACAATGAATAAAAACTGATTTATTGTGTTGATTAATGTATTTGTTTCAACTTATTTATGCATCCAGAAACAATTGTGTGATGCCTTTTCCAACAGTGGGTGCTGCAGCACCCTCAGCACCACTACTTCCCACGGCCATGCATCTATCACACCCAAACCATGAAAATGTCCTGATAGTTAGGCCTCCAAAAAAACATCATAACATTTCCTTTACGTTATAACATGAGGAAAAAGAAAGGGAAGCTGACAGTGGTGACTCACAGGACAGAACACAGTATTGCATTAGTCAGTTGTATGCAGACCTCAGCAGTGTTCGGTAAGGCATCATCAAGTTCTGGCAAAAGGAGAAGAGAAGGCCTATTGCGTGTTTCTACAGTTCCTCTTACGTAGAAACTACATTTCCTGTAGGAATCAACTTAAACCATAAGCTCTTGATACGTGGGTGAACAGAGCCTTCAAGTATCACTCTCTGGCTGAAACATAGCATGTGCTTTTTAAGATTATTCACTCTGACGTGTGCCTGCCAGTGTTCTTGCTGATACTTGAGGGCTTTGCATTACACATTTTCATTACATGAAAAGGACTTTTAAATGTTCCTTTGATGTTGACTTTTAAATGAGAGCTTTCTGTTTTTACGCCCCTAAGCTGTGGAACTCTCTGCCTCTGGACATTAAAACGGCGAGCTCACTTAAGACTTACCTTTTAAATCTAGCTTTTAATTTGGAGTGGTTTATTTTAGCCCTGGACTGCATTACTTTTTATTATGTTTATTATTATTTGAATCAATATTATTTAAATCTTTGTTTTAACATTTATTTATCTTATTTATAAAAATTAAGTATTTATTTATCTATTTATTTCTTGTATTCTTATCTTGTTAACTCTACCTTATTTTTAACCTTTCTTTCCACTCTTACTTATTTGATTAATTTTACTGTATTGATTTTCTTTTATTTTTATGTATTTTATTTATAATCCTGCCTTTTATAATTCTACCATTGCTGTTGTTTTCTGTCTCTGTTATTCTGTGAAGCACTTTGTGCTGCATGTTTTTATGTATGAAAGGTGCTTTATAATTAAAGTTGAGTTGAGTTGAGAATTAGAATACAGTTTTAATAGGTGGTTATTTTGTACCGACAATACATGGCATTAGTCATCACTGTGATCATGATTCTAACTGCACCCTTATGTCTTTGTGCCTCTGTCAGGTGAACCAGAGTTGGGATTCAACATTGGGAGAATGTGCAGCAACTCTTCCTCAACCACATCAGCACTTCTGTCAGCATCAACAGAGGCTGGGATTACAATGGGATGCCAGTATTATTGCCCCCTTCAAAGACCTATAAAGCAGAACAATCCTCCAAGATCAATGCTTGGAAGAAGATGGATTCAGAACTAATAACTGCATTTACAGGTTGACCCTAAATTATAAATGTGTTTTTATTTTAACGTCTGCTTATCACATAGAGGCATCTGCATGAATGCCAGCTAAAAACTCATCACACAAGCTTTAAATTACAGCTGACTGTAAAAAAAAAACAACTTATACATTGGACAGCAGGGGATGCTAAAGAGCCAATAATTTCCTCATTGATATGAGTGTTACATGCCATAGTTTTGAGGTGTTTCTTTTTCTCTCTGTGCTCCCAACAGGTGCTCCCAGCCTTACTGCAGCAGCTGGCTTTAATTTATGTGTTACTCTTCTTCATCCTCTTGCCACTTTTGGGGTCATAACATTGAGTACCTCACGGTTTCAAGCAGTTATAGACAGTTGATCCTACTCACACATTTACTGTTGAGAATATTTCAGTATATTTCTGTTATTTTTTTTATTGCTGTTCTTCAGTAAAACACTTTGTGGCCTTGTAAAGAAAAGTTCTATAGTGTGGTGTAGTGTACCACTTTGTGGGAAGCTCAATGAGGGACTTAGTAAAGTAAAGATAGTCTGTTATCTACTGTCACCTTTGTTCATATTAAACTCAACTTAGGATGTTACAACAGCTATGCTGAACTTTCATTTTGTAAGGAAACACTACCTTCTGACTAAACAGAGTGACCTATCTTCTCAGTGTTCCGGTGCCATACACGCATGCGAAGCGTTCTCTGAAGATAAGTTATCACCCGGTTCCTTTTTGAACTGCATGTGAAACTTTGCTTGGATATCTGACATAAGGTCTATTCTGCCTGTGTGCTATAAGCTCTTCATGGAAATCCTCTTCTAGTTAAGGGTTTGGTTAGGTTTGATGGGTTACAAGAAGACATTAACACTGAATGGAGACTGCTTCATCACCAGTTTAGAACTCCTGACACTTGAGTTTTAATTTCTTTGCAACTTAGGCTGTGAGGTCTTGCAAAGGTTGTGTAAATAGTCCTGTATGTGTAAGAATTCATTATGTTTCTATCTTAAGGCAATGCTTCACAATGAGTTTTGATGGATTAATGGAAATCTTACCAAATACCTTTTTAGTTTCTGTGATGATACATTTTTATAATCAAAGACACTATTTTTATATGGCCATGCTTTAAATCAGAGGCATAGAGCTGTGAGTCTTCAGCAGCAGATTGTAAATGGAAGAAGGTCTTTTTTTTTCACAGATTCTGAAATACAAGAAGGTATCATCAGCATCAAAGCGAATACTGCGATGCTCATTTGGGAAATGCTATTACCTGTTTGTATTAGGAGGATAAAATAAAATTCATTGTATTTAACTAAACTGGAATGCGTTAAATTCAATGCTCTGCATGTATAAAGTGTGTAGCTATGGGCTGGATATTCATACTCTAAGGACACTTTCAGTGATAATTGAGACACATTAGAGTTCAAATTAGATTGAACTTAACTAGAGAGACAACATATTCAACATATGATCATAATTTAACAGTATGCATGTAATAATGGACCACAAATTATGCCTTAAATCTACTTGCTGTCTTTCTCTCTTGCATGATGCATTCTTAGCTACTTCTCTGCTGCTACAGACATCTTTTACTCACCCGACTTAGCTAGACGTGGTGCTTATACAGCTTGAGATTGTGGAGCCATCACAATAATTTAGGACATGGCACCTTCTTTTGAACTTGACAGGTGGATGCCAGCCTTTTAGCATGTCAAGTGCATTATCCTTGGAGCACCTAGAATTCCTACAATTAAAAATGGGCTTTTTATGCTGATATCTACAGAGGGGTCTCTGCAGATCCAACATGGTTCAGGTTTTGCTGACGACACCTGTTGACATCAGTCAAAGGTGTAGTCATGACTATCATTTTCATCAGTTGTGTTATTAAAGATGTAGGTTTGCAGTCACTATATTACCCATACAGGAATAAAACTCATCTTTCCATTTCTTCACACATCGGTTTTGGTTAGCTTCACATTTGAGCAGAAGTAGGTCCACACTGATGTCAAACAACCCAAAAATCGATGAAACTATGATTCATTATGTAAATGGCATCAAGAATCTGATCATTTTTCAACTTTCACTAATCCAGCACCCAGATGTTTGAACAGCATGGGAAAGTATGAGCTGTCACAAAGAGCACTGCTTACATAAATGCGGTTAACACCATCACGGCACATATGTGAACTGCAATATGCGTGCAGGTACTTACTTACGCACTTGCGCCCAAACATGAGCAAAAACAGTTTAGAAGGGCTGTACTTTTTTTGAAGCATACAATCATCAGTCACTGGGAAGCTCAAGATCTTTTGATCTTGCATAACTGACAATGTCCGGGTCACACTGTACAGTTTGTACAAAGGAAAGTTTGAAGTTTCATCTCTCGCTGAAAGATGCTTGGCCAGCAAAAGGACAGGGCTACTTTAGTTTCAGGTTACAGTGAAACATTCAACTAGTGTTGCCTAGAGCGCTGTAGAAATGATAAGGTTTCTATGAAAGTCTGATTATTTGTATTAATCATTCAAGTTCACATTTACATTCACAAGTCAAATGTCTCAGTTTCTGTAAAAGATCTAGCACAGATGTACAGTAAATCAGATTTATGAGGTTAAGTAAGTGACAAGTCAACAAGGGTACTGGTCACATTTGCCCTGCCCTGATCAAGCAATAGTCTAAATGACCAGACAAAGATAAAACTCCAAGATTCTTCATCATGCTTAACCTTCATGATAGGCTTACACCTGATAGAAACCAGCTGCCATGCATGAGTCAGACGTTATGAGTGTCAGCACAGGACTGTGTCACCCCATTGTGATGACCCTGTGACACTTCAAATACTTCTCATAGTTTCCTCTTTTGGGTACAGTTGCAAAACTTTTAAAAGTCAGCACACACCAAACATACACGCCTAACTGCTGCCATTTAAGGCAGAGGTTCCCAAACTTTTCATCGTGCGACCCCCAAAATACAAGTGCCAAAGACTCGCGACCCCCACTGTCCATCAAAATGTTTTAATGTGGCTTCATTTAGCTGGTCTAAAATCAACCTACCTATATGAGAATGTCACATAGGTATCTTTTTGCCAGATGACTGTCATATAGTCATCTGGCAAAAAGAATGGCAGAAAACTCATCACATTTTCTATTTCAAGGTTTTATTTCAAGATTAGCTCCTATTTTTTTCAATATGTTTTACTATAATGGGTTAAATGTACTATTTTAGACAACTTAAAAAAAAAAAAAACATTCTAGAAGACATTCCACATTTGTGTCTTGCTACCCCCACTTTGGGAACCCCTGATTTAAGGGACCGAACATAAGCAAAAAATGAATGCAGGTCCAAGCAGGATATAATGAACCTGTGAACACAAACAAAAACAGAAGACATGTCTGAAAGTGAAAGAGAAATAGTTGTTGAGACAGCAGTTCCTCTATAGGAGACAGTAACACTTCAGTGCAAACTGTGTGATGCAGTGTGGAGGGAACATTCTGTATAAGGACATGGTGCAGAGCTTCTGATCTGCAAAGCCCTATGAAGTGAAGATGATGACACAAATTGCTAGCTGCAACCAAAACAATATCAAATGTATTATTTCAATGCAGTGTAATCCTGTGTCCCCCTTGTACTGCACTATCTCTGGATCAGTGTACGATCACTGCAAAGAAAAAACATCAGGTAGTGAGTTTAGTAAGTCAGAAGGCAACACAACATCACTACATTAGCAACTGTTCATCTCAAGAGTAGACAGTGTTGTGCTGTCTGTCACTCAGCGATTGATCAAGTGATGCATTTAAAGATAAGATTTGACTTATACAGCTTTGACCTCTTTTTACAGGAGGAAGTATGAATATACAAAAAGGGATACTGGTTCCTGGTAGAGCTGACAGAGGGAATTGATCAGTAGAGGAAAGGTCACTGGTGACTTATCAATCAACTTAAACTTGCTGCAATTAGCTTCCGCTAGAACTACACATTTAGTATGTCGCAACAAAAGAGAATGTCAGATTTATAAAGCAGAAAGACCATAAAGAGCATCCACATGATTCTTATAGGGCCTGAATTAAACGTTTTGGTATAACACTCAAAAGAGAATCAAATGCAAACATAGCTTGAAATTGTACTTAGCTTCTGCAGTGTCATGTTTTTAACGCCGGGAAATAGCTTGTCAAAAATCCACATCTCAAAAAAAGAAAGGGTTCGTAGAAGATGACTGGTTATCACTCAGCAGTTTCTGTGGTCACTTCCTGTCACTGGGTTTGAATAATCATCGCGAGAAAGGCAGAAGAATCTAAATGAGTTACTAGCAGAGAAAAAGAAGAAGATCTGCAACAAAATCGCGGACAAAGAATCTCAATATTATTCATTTGCAAAGCCACAATGAACAAATAGGCAGGGTGCATCTTCACTGCAACCACAATTATGTGAAATCATGAAATCAAGCAGCTAAATGAAGAGAGAAGCCATGCATGCATAAGTTGCACATATTCTTACTGTCTTTCTCTCTCTCTCTCTCTCTCTCTCTCTCTCTCTCTCTCTCCCACACACACACACACACTCACACACTCCGCATCAAGTCAGAGGGGTTTCTCATAAATGAGTTTTTGCTGACTCACCTGAATTTGGTATTAAGTTTCTTTTGTGCATATATTAATATGTAATTACATACATATGCTAAACTTTATTATATTGTATATAATAATGATAATATAATATTAGCAAAACCAGACCAGTGTCACATCAGAAGCAAATGACAAAGAATGAAAATCAAAGCATAGAGGGATAGAGCGTCAAGCTGATGGAGCACCTTCTCTAATTAACAGAAAAGCAGTAGCATTACAACAAACAGTTAAAATATTGCATCTGTCACAATACCAGACAGTAGCTCTGACACAAAAGCTTTCATATCATAAAATAATAACACAAACAAACATAAAGAAGACTTTTTATAACATGGCTTTAGTTTGAAAAACTGTTTTGTCAAACCAGTTATTATTGTGTTTAGCACTGTTGTTTCATTTTCATTTATAATTGATGTTGGTTATTTACTTTTGTGACCAGATTGGTATGACAAAAGCTTAATCCAGGAAATTAACTTCAACTTGACCCATGCCAAACCATGTTTAGATGTATTTGCACTGATAGTAAACTCTCCTTCACGCAGACTATGTACTGATAATCACTTGGGACAATTCTAAATGTAAAATACCAGTGTTGGCTAACATCAATGACTTTGGACCAGACAAGTGGACATTCCATAATAACTTTAAAAAGTACTGAAGGGAAAACACCCCTTACGGTGCCATCCCTGAGTCCCAAACCACTTCTCTTTGTGGTTTCTCCTTTAAGTTGTATCATTTTTTTTTGTCCCATGCATATGCAAACTCTATGACACAGAATGATTCCAGCTCAGAGTACTGACTTAAAGGCTAACAGCAGCTATGAGTAGTTACCTGTCTTTGCTGTTGACAGTTGTGTTACGCATGTCTGACACTCAGAGGGAATCCACAGCGTCATCAGACCCAGACCACAAATTCATATTATTTCCGCCTGTGTAGCACAATTACCTCTATTACTTTGTATGCAAGGAAGAATGTGTTATTTCCTACACCTGATCTAATTTGCTCAGATCTTTGCACCTATTTCGAGTGCTTTTTCTGGGCTCTGTAAATAAAGGCATTCAAAATACAGGTGCAGCAAAAAAATGTGAATATTCCAAAAGTTATTTTAGAAAGAGAAAATGTAATATACTCTGGACTCATTAAATGCAAACTAAAATGTTTTAAGAGTTGGTTTTTTTTTCAATTTTAGTAGCTATTGCTTAATCATAACCATATCTCAAAAAATGAAAATATTTCAAAAACAACTTTAAGTCAAATATTATTCAAATAATATAAATACCTAAAATATCTCAGTCTAGTTCAGCACACATAACAACAATCACGGGGAAGGCTACTGACTTGACAGTTGTCCAGAAGACGATCATCCAATACCCCCTATAAGAAGGGTAACATCACATGAATGGAAGAAAATCATTTTTTGGTACAGGTGCACAAGCAACAGGGATGGCTGAAACTTTGAAAGGATTGTCAAGAAAAGTCAATTCAAGCGCTTGGGAGAGCTTCACAAGGAGTGGACTGAGGCAGGTGTGTGTGCATCAAGAGCCACCATACACAGTGTCTTCTGGAAAGAGACTAAAACTGTTACATTCTAAATATCAATCCGTTCATGAGCCAGGGGAAACATCAAGCATTTTACCTGGGCTAATGAGAAAAAGAACAGGACTGTGGCTCAGTGGTCACAAGTCATTTTGTCAGATTTAAGTACAGATAGCATTTCATTTTGAAATTGGGGTCCTAGAGTCTATAGAGTCAGGAGGAAGAGTGGAGGGGCACAGAATCCAAAGTGTTTGAAGTCCAGTGTGAAGTTTCCATGATCTGTGATGATTTGGGACACCATGTCATCTGCTGGTGTTGGTTCACTATGTTGTATCAAGTTCAAAGACAATGCAAATATATATACCAGGAGAGGTTAGAGCACTTCATGTTTCCATCTACTGATGGGCATTATAGAGATGCTGATTTTCTTTACAAGCAAGACCAAGCATCTGCCCACAGAGCCAAAACTACCACCAAATCTATTTATTTTATTATTTAACTACTATTTTTTTACTGTAAAAACTACCTCTGCTACTCACCACTGACTCACCACTATCATCATATTATTTTAGCCTGTACATATTAGTCATGCCTATTTGTTGTTCTTTTTGTATTTATAGCTGATGTGATTGATTTTATTTTATTTTTATTTGTATGTCTTATTCTTATGCCTTGTACAAAGAGAGCAAAGTTTACCTAAGTCAAATTCCTTGTGTGTTCAAGCATACCTGGCCAATAAAGCTGATTCTGTATCTGATTCTGATTCTGAAATGCAATGCCCATTGATGTAGTGATTCTTCTGAGCCCCAACTAAGTCCTATGTTTATAAATAACCATACTTTTTAGAGGTTGGACACTTCTGTACTTAAAATCTTTTTTTTTTTTTTGACTTGATTTGAATAATCAAAGATACTTGATTTCTGTTTTTCACAAGCTTCAAGCAAAAATCTTTAAAACTCATTTTTAAAAGGCTTGAACATTTCACTTTACATCCAATGAATATGGATCATATGAAAGTTTAACTTTTTTAATTAAATTATAAAAAAAAAAACACAACATTCTATTATTTTAGCTAAAGGTGTAGTAATACTCCTACTTACCCAAATACATTAATTACACAGATATTAATAGCAAAAGTAAAAAGTAACTGACAGAATGTTTTGTTTTTTTGTTTTGTTTTTTTGCTATTATTGGTTAATTGAATGTACATATGTGCACAATATGAAATAATAAAAACGTTCAGATAGAAAACAACAGAACAGATGAGGTCATTCTAAAATTCCACTAATGCTGTATCATTTTTGTTCCTTAAGAGTAAGAAATGATGATCTCTATCTATACCAGCCTATTTCATGGGTGGAGCAGCCCATATGTAATGCATGACCTTGGAAATAAAAAATCCCCCGCATGTGTGAAGCATGTTTAACCATTGATCTTCCAGTCAGTCTCCTCCCTTAGGTATCTGTCCTAATTTGGCTATAAATAAGGACACTATGAGCTCAAATATGTGCACTGATCTCTACTCAGCTTTTCAACAAGCTCCAACCAAGGATTCATCCTGAATTCAGAGAGACTCTTCATCCACTGAACGAGCAGCAGGTTTACTCCAAAAGACCTGTAACTTTACTCTGCAGATTACACCAGCTATGACTCCTCAGTCTCTCCTCCTGTCCGTCCTGGTCTCCTTGTCTGTCTTCACCACTGCCACCTGCAGTCCCGTGTGCAACAACCGCTGCTGCCATTTCGTGGACGGCTTCCACGTCCGACTAAAGCAGCTCAGACAAGATTACGCACAGATCCGAGACTTCTACGTAAGTAAAAACATTTACCTCTGCAAATTAACAAGACAGCTTGTACAGCATCATCTGGGTAGAGTTCCAACACCTTTAGGTGCTGCTGAAATTCTCATCTGTCAGCCTGTCAGCCTGTCAGCACACTGAGCACGAGCTTTTTCTGTTGCAGGAAGCAAACGATGACTTGGACACAGCGCTGCTAGACCAGAGCGTGGAGAACTCTTTCAAAGTAAGTCATCAAATAACGTGCAACTTTCACACTGGAGCAGATAGGCGTCAAGTGAAGAACGTGCACGGCACTAAAGTGTTAAACGACATGATGTAAACAGCTCGGTCCTTTCCTCCCCCACTGTTAGAGTGACTTCGCTTGCCACGCCATGAACAGCATACTGGACTTCTATCTCGGCACAGTTCTGCCCACAGCGCTGGCCGAGGAGTCAGACGAGACCAGGGACCTGAAGCCGCACATGGTGTCCATACAGCAGATCTTCGATGGGCTCAAGAGTGATGTCACGAGATGTGTGAGTAGAACTGAAACACGTGTTACTCCTGCTGCAGATTAAAGACGTCCATACGTGCCTGTTGCGCACAGTGGTAAAATCTTGAAGTCGTGGTGCAGAGCACAGCAGTGTGTTTCTACCAGAAACTACTGTCACTGAGTTAAATCAACCTTCTGGTGTCATGTACTTAAAAGGAACCGAATTTAATTTAACCCCCAAGTTAAAATTCCAACTTCAAAAGCAAAACCTACCTTTTGTGATTCTTGTTTTTTTCTTATTTTGGCAAAATAGTCAAATTTGTACAAAGGCATCTTAAGTTTAGCTCCAGCCAACTTCTGTCACAAACAGACCATCAACATAATTTCCTTGATTTGGAATTATTCTGAAAAGTGTTATAATATTCCAATGAGGTCAATGGCTGACTAAGGCACACTGGGCAAAGTGTTCAGTGATGGCTCATAAGAAGCATCATAATAGCAGCGTACATTACTATGCATCATCCTCTTCTTGAAAAGGGGAAGAAAGGATGTGCTGCTATTTCCAGGTTTCTAACCCTATGACCTGCCATGAACAAACCCTAAGGAATTTGTAGACCAAACCCTCATCAGGGAAATTCAAGAAATGATGAAATAGATCAGCACTGTTTTAACATTATCTTTCTACTGTAACTCTTACAGAGGCATTACTTCTCCTGCAAGACCCAGTTTGACATCAAAACTCTAAACTCTACTTACACCCAGGTGAGTGCCATTAACCTCATCTTCCTTGGTGAAATGAGTGCCTTACAGATGTGTATGTTACTTGTACTTTGACAGATTAACTAAATAAACTGAACCATGTGTGTTCACAGATGGAAAGTAAAGGGCTGTACAAGGCGATGGGTGAGCTGGACCTGCTATTTAACTACATTGAAGCATATTTGGCTTCTAAACGACACAGGAATCTTGTGGCCTCTGCATGAAGACCTGACCACTCTGATCAAAATGTGACTTTGCTCCTCTTAGGAAAAAGAGAAAATAGATTTCAAATTGTGCACTTTGAAAACAATCCGTTATTTTCCATGGCCAGAGAGATGAATGACTTTTTTCACATTGTTGAAATGAGTTCTGTTGTTCTGACAGTTCTGTATGTTTTGTCCTGAGGACAAGTTTATGTTTTGGGACCATGTTCATCTAAAACTGTCACTGAAGAAACTTATATTTATTCATGCTCCTATTTAAAGATAAGTGTATTTTTTTATTTATGTGTTTTTAAATAAATGACTTGATCTTAAATGAATGACTTTTGACTTTTATAGAGCTACTACAGATTGTGTGTGCTTTGTGTGCCATTATTTAGGAATGTGTGCAGGGTAGAGAGAGAACACTTTACATCCTGCAGTCTTACAGTCTATATGTGGGGAACCACTCGAGTGTTAAGTCAAAAGGCACTAACCTCAAACGTGACCCATATAGACTTACCAGCAGCTCTGCTGTATCTTTACTTACTGTAACTAGCAAGCCCCATCCTCATGCCATGTTCACACACTTGCACATGCATGAAAAGTAATCTCACTTACAGACATAAAAAAAAGAAGTAACTAAAAAAAAAAAAAAAACAGAACCTTGCCTTTTTAAATAACAGATAGGTCACTTTCTTCAGAGAAAAGAAGTTGGGATGAAGCTGCAGGTTTATTTCTGAACTCTGATAAAAGGATTAACAAAATAGAAACAAAAATATACGTTAGTCTTCATTTGAATACACGTAAATGCATTTTTGTCTGACAGCTAAGAGATGATTGCTGACTATTGACTTGACTCAGGCTTCTATAATGAAACTACTCAGCGTTTGATCAGCCGTCTGCCACAGTCACCGTGGGATGATCTGAATAGCATCATTCATACGATGACAGAGCCCCGCCGCAGAAAAACCAAATCATTCATAACAGTTATCTGACAGAGTGAGACGATTTTAACTTTATCATGTTAAACACAGATTCATTGAAGGTAAGTCACGGTGATCAAAACCGTATCTTCCTTTAAAAGCTCCTCCTTTAGTGCTGATTCAGATTCCAGTCTTCTAAAACAAGTGTTTACGTTTGAATTGTCTAACTGTTAACATGCTGCGTCAGATCAAGTCTGTGTGATGACTGGAGGCTTGTGTTCAGGGATGAATGGGTTAGAAGTGAGGTGAGAAAAATGGCGGACAAAGTTTGTCAATAAATCAGTTAACTAATATAATACACCGTTAGCACTGAAGATCATTTGAAGCCAAATGTTACAATTGCTGTAGAAAAAAAATTCTGATTCAGATGATGCTTTGACATATCTCAAACTGTATTTTGTCCAGTAGGAAATCAAAGGTATCTGTAGTTTCTTTGAATAGCTACATTTGATAGTGGAGTGACATTAAGATCATTATAGAGATAAGGGGTGAAATATTGCAGAAGAGGAAGGAGAAGACATACAGTGGGGCAAAAAAGTATTTAGTCAGCCCCTGATTTTGCAAGTTATCCCACTTAGAAAGATGAGAGAGGTCTGTAATTTTCATCAGAGGTACACTTCAACTATGAGAGACTAAATGAGAAAAAAAAATCCTGGAAATCACACTGTAGGATTTTTAAAGAATTTATCTGTAAATTATGGTGGAAAATAAGTATTTGGTCCCCCACAAACAAGCAAGATTTCTGGCTCTCACAGACCTGTAACTTCTTCTTTAAGACGCTCTTCTGTCCTCCACTCGTTACCTGTATTAATGGCACCTGTTTGAACTGGTTATCTGTATAAAAGACACCTGTCCACAGCCTCAAACAGTCAGACTCCAAACTCAACCATGTAGTGTTGGGAATTCCAGCTCTTTTTAGAGAGCCGGTTCTTTTGGCTCGGCTCACTACAAAGAGCCGGCTCTTTCGGCTCCCAAGTGGCTCCTCAGATTTTTTCTTGTTTGAATGAATGTATTACCTAAAATAATGTAAAATTATATGTAAAATGAATTACTAATGTAAAAAACATTATATGAAATGTGTATCATTTAAAGGCTTTATTTATATACTCAACATGGAGCAGAGTTCTACAGAAACTAAATTATAAAGTACAAAAACAAGACCCATCACAATTAGACAAAAAGGTCCAATCTCTGATTGTATGTTTATTATTTATAAACTTTTAAACACCTTCATTAACAGCAGGTTCCCTTCACTGTCTTTATTCTTCACTTATTGCACTGATGGATAAACAGCTCTAATGTCCATGACCTGGATGACTGAGAACCTTCACAGACACTTCTAATGTGCCTTTGCAGGTTTTTTGTGGACCCTGATTGATGACATTTTCACTTTACACAGTCTACACTTAAACAGTCTATGCCTTTTAAATGTGTCTAAAGTTTTCTGTGTTTTCTGCAGTCACTCGTTTTCTCACCTTTCCAGTGCGTTCTCTCTGTCGCGCACGTTCTCCCTCTCGTCTCCCTCCTGTTGCTGCTCACTGTGCTGTCTGTGTCTCTGACCTCTCCCCTCCCCGTTCTGCTCAATGTAGACACGTAATTGGTCAAGACGCCACCATATGTCTTGACCAATCACGTGAGGCTTTAACAGAAAAAGACGAGAAAAAAAACCGAAAACGGCTCCCAGTCAGGAGCCGGCTCCCGTCGTTCACTTCAACGAGCCGGCTCTTAGAGCCGTTCGCGAGCGACACATCACTACAACCATGGCCAAGACCAAAGAGCTGTCCAAGGACACCAGGAAGAAAATTGTGTAACTGCACCAGGCTGGGAAGAGTGAATCTACAATAGGCAAGCAGGTTAGTGTGAATAAATCAACTGTGGGAGCAATTGTAAGAAAATGGAACACATACAAGACCATTGATAATCTCCCTTCGATCTGGTGCACCACGCAAGATCTCATCCCGTGGGGTCAAAATGATCATGAGATCACCTGATGAATGACCTGCAGAGAGCTGGGACCAAAGTAACAAAGGCTACCATCAGTAACACACTACGCCGAGAGGGACTCAAATCCTGCAGCGCCAGGCGTTTCCCCCTGCTTAAGCCAGTACATGTCCAGGCCCATCTGAAGTCTGCCAGAGAGCATATGGATGATCCAGAAGAGGATTGGGAGAATATCATGTGGTCAGATGTAACCAAAATAGAACTCTTTGGTTAAAATCTCAACTCGTCGTGTTTGGAGGAAGAAGAATGCTGAGTTGCATCCCAAGAACACCATACCTACTGTGAAGCATGGGGGTGGAAACCTCATGCTTTGGGGCTGTTTTTCTGCAAAGGGGACAGGACGACTGATCTGTGTTAAGGGAAGAATGAACAGGGACATGTATCGTGAGATTTTAAGCCAAAACCTCCTTCCATCAGTGAGAGCATTGAAGATGGAACGTGGCTGGGTCTTCCAGCATGACAATGATCCCAAACACACCGCTTGGGCAACGAAGGAGTGGTTCTGTAAAAAGCATCTCAAGGTCCTGGAGTGGCCTAGCCAGTCTCCAGACCTCAACCCCATAGAACATTTGTGGAGGGAGTTGAAAGTCCGTGTTGCCCAGCGACAGCCCCAAAACATCACTGCTCTAGAGGAGATCTGAATGGAGGGATGGTCCAAAATACCAGCTACAGTGTGTGCAAACCTGGTGAAGACTTACAGGAAACGTTTGACCTCTGTCATTGTCAACAAAGGTTATGTTACAAAGTATTGAGTTTAACCTTTGTTATTGACCAAATACTTATTTTCCACCATAATTTACAAATACATTCTTTAAAAATCCTACAATGTGATTTACTGGATTTTTTTTCTCATTTTGTCTCTCATAGTTGAAGTGTACCTCTGATGAAAATCACAGACCTCTCTCATCTTTCTAAGTGGGAGAACTTGCAAAATCAGGGGCTGACTAAATACTTTTTTACCCCACTGTACTTGTCTTATCCCTGAGAGGAAGTTCAATGTTTTCATTCTGCTGTTGAACATGCTAAACACACGCAGTCTGAAAAAGACACACAGGATCACATTGCCACCTCCACAAATACAGGGGTTTTAAAGCATGTGTCTTATCATGTTTTCTTTAGGGCATTTATCAAGCTGAACTCTGCTGAAATGAAAACTGACAAAATTCAGTCGAAAGTCAAAGAGACGACAGGAGCTACATTCAAACCCATCTTCCTGACCTCCACAGCACTAGCCTCTCTACACCTTCCATAGTAATGGTAAGCATGATGTGTTCCTTCTTCTGTAAATGGGTTAAAAAACAAATCATGTTTTTATACATTTATACATTTTATACAAGTGTCTTTTTTTCGCTTTCTTGCACTTTTTGGCACGAGTCAAGCTGGAACATTCAATGTCATTATGTTAACACATACATGCGAGTCATTCAAAACACCCACGACAAGAAAAGGAAATACAAAATTGCATTGTCGACAAAATATCAGTTCTGGCGCATAATTTTGATTCATAAAAAATGATTAACTGAAGTTTTTTTATACCCACATGTGAGTCATACAAAAATGTTGAGATTCTTTCCTTAAATGTACATCATCTGATGATACTTTAGTGAAAAGTGACACTTTGTGATATGGGCTGTAATGTCATTTGAGTATTAGGCGGACATTGCATTACTATTTCCTTGAATCCTTGTTAGGACGTTTTCCTTTCATCACCTTACCTTACTCTCTTTACTAGGGAAGGATATGTGTAAGACAAATTACTAATCAGAAATAAGTCATCTACATTATTGTGAACAAGTGGCACTAAGGCTACTTCCAAATATGGATCTAGAAATGTTACATAAGGAACAGAAATCTATTTTTAGCTCTATTTGGCACCAACTTGCATAATAAGGGTTAAAAGTTTTTACTCATCAGATGTCATATATGTTTCAGATCTGCTTGTGATTACACATGATAACCGAAAGAACTGAAAACAAAGACTTTTGAATAAATGACAAATCTGTAGAATATATGACTGTGAAATGATCTAGAACAAAGAATCTCTCTCAAGAATCTCTCTATCAGAGCTTTTTAGTGTCGTCAACTTAGTAAAAAGACAATGAGGAAGTTCTTCCTAGAATATAAGCATGTTTTTCAGAAAGAAGAAAAATCAAAGTAACCACATCCACCTCGAGGTACCCAGAGCCGCACCTGACAGTAAACACGAGATTTCCAGCACACTTGAAACATTAGAAATGGGTGTTGCACGTGTAAGAAACGCTACCATTTACAAGAGTCGTCTACCTTTTCTGTCTGTCTCAGCCACAGGACTCTTGTCTAGTCTATGTCAAGAAGATGTGTGAGAATTAGGTAGGCACACCACTTCAAAGTACTCTGAGATGTCAACTCGCCACCTGAGAACCTTACACACTCCACCCCTGTGCAGGGGCTGACATAGTAATGACACAGGGACGTTAAAGCTGGCATGTTTGTTTCCAACCCAGAACACCAGTTCTGACTGCTTTATTTCTGAATATATATCTAATCAGACTTTCTGTAGTGAGAAATCTTCTGATGATGCTTGCAGTGGTGGAGCCAGACAATTTTGACCTGGGTGGCCAAACTGGGGCACTGACTCTTAAGGGGTGGTCAGGCGTGGAAAACATGAGGGGCTTACCCCCAAACTAGGAGGGTTACCTCCAATAATCACATCTACTTTATCTTCTTTTTATACAATCATTTTAAAAATGTTACATTTTTGTAGAGTTCTAACGTTAACATTAAAAATGTAACTCGACAGGGTATCAACATTTAAATCTGCTGAACTTAACTCTTTAAGGACTTCAAAATGAAGATGATTGTCCAAAGTCAAAGCATCAACAAAAACAATATTCAAATGCAAAGAAATTACTGTCTTTGCAGCACAACACAATAGCTGATTTCAATGTAAGTAATGCCTCTGACATGGCAAATAGCCAATCATGTTTAAGAATCTCAGGGTGGCCAGTCAGTCTTCCGCCACTGGATGCTTGACTGCTGACCTCTTCTGAGGTTACAGAACAAACCTTTGACCTTCTGTTTCCCATCTTTACAACAAAAAATACTGAACGCTCCTCCCTCTGCAAGAACATGCTGAGTGCGTGACCTGAGGTTTCATGTGGGAAGAGTAAAGGGGGAGAACCTCCTAAAGATTACTCTAATGAGGAACTCCCCCTAAGACCCATTTAACCCCTCTCTTATTTACCTGAAAGACACTCATGTATAAAAGAGATGACTGGAGGTTTCGAAATACTCAAAACTGGAAGCTTTGTGTCTTTTGCTGCCGTGCACCTGAACAGAAACGATCTTGTGCTCTTGCGGGAAGCTGCTCTCAACACCCCAGTGTTGGCAAATGTCTGTGTTGACTCAATGACACTGCTGTTTTGCTACGCAAATGTGTATATTCCAGATGTCACTCATGCTCGCCAGCCTGTGTCACAAGTCGAGCCTCAGCGCTCGGTGAAACAGCCACAAATCCTGAGTCTGCCCGAAACCTGAGTCATAAATGGAGACGTGTTTGACAAGACAGATATCTTAAACGTGAAGGCAGTGGTTGGATTTACAGAGAGAAATTCATTTTAAATTATACAGTTTTTCTTATGGAGTTCTTATATGATTCTTTAAGATTCATGCATTAATTAATACTCGATATTATTTCAATAGTAAGTATACCTGTTCGATACGAAACCCATAACAGCTACAGTTCTTGGGCCTATAAATGTTTCACAATTTCTTTCTTTCTGTTATTTGGACACTAAGAGGCAACGTTTATCCTGGTTAAGACATTAACTATTGTACTTCACTGGGATTCACATTACATGTATTCATCATTTTCATGTTACGTCACATAATTATGGCGGGCAAGAAAGGCTTCCTACTGCTACACGCTATGGGGAAATTATCAGACTCTGCTAGCTACATAATTCAAAACTTTGACAGAGAAGCCTGACTTTTGTTCAATTAGATGCAATATAGCTGACAAAGAGACAAGGCTGGGTTGTGCTTCTAAAGAATCCAGTCCAAAACAAAAAATCCAGAGAGGAGGAGATTGTGGATTAATGCTATCAGACTCTTCGCTGTCCATGGTGAGGGACCAAAACGATGGCAACAATCAAAGTTCACACGTCTTTGAGACAACATTTCATCAACAGTATGTTGAAAGCATGAAGTATTTTAATTCATGCTTGCTTAGTCTATGTAGTACTCCATTAAAAAACTCCAGCTGTAACTTGTTCACACTGGTAGCAAACCAGCTAACGGTAGCTTAGTGATTACGATGCTGTTTTCATATCGGGACACTTTCAGCCTGATATTCGGGTGATGTAATCGTCTTCTGTACGTTGAGGACAAGGTTAATATTTAGTGTCAGGCGGATTTAGGCTTGACCGTGAACCTTTGGGAAGGGAGAGATGGTTTACCCACCTGCATGATGACGAGGAATTTCTTGTCCAGGGTCACAAGTTTAAAACAAACGTAAACGTTTGTCTTCATGTCTCAGTTTTTTGTGGTGATGTAAATACACTGCATTCTGAATGGACAATTTACAATCCCATGCTACAGCTTCAGTGTTCAATGGAGGCTGTCATTTTACTGAGCTCAATTTTGCCCTCTAGGCTGCCTTGCCGGTCAGAGGACTGGAAAAAATGAATTGAAGAATTGAAGCAACATATTTAGCATTGCCCTGATTTGAATTATTATTCAATATTACAAGACTGTCCCACTGGACTACTTAACCTGCAAACTACATTCCAGAGATGATGTTTTCTGTAGAACATGGGAACCCTTCCTGGTATATATTGGGCTAAATGTTTCCACTATTCTTACAAGAGGCTTTGTGCTGTAGACACAACTTTAATATCATCAATATTATTATTATTTTTTATTTTATTTATTCCCTTATTTTCTTTTCCTCTATCTTTGCACCTCTGCAATGTACATCGTGAATCCTGTGCCTGACGCCTGTATTAACTTAACTTGAATGCTAATCATGATATATATATATATCTATATCTATATCTATATCTATATATTATAATGCATAATATATAATATTATATAATTATCTTGCTATACTATATTATGTTATATTACATTATTATTGTTTACTACAACTCACGGTCATATTACATACCCATATTTATTTTTATTTATTGCTCAATCTGTCATTACCAACCATAATCACACCATGTAAACCTGTCAATACTGAAACATTTTTAATACTGCCTGTAATTACTGCTATTTTTTATTTTATTTTATTGTATTTTATTTTATGTTTATTTCATTTTTACTTATTGAAACGTCTTTCTTGATTGTACTTATGTCTGGGTTGCTGTAACAACTGAATTTCCCCCCCAGGGGATCAATAAAGTAATATCTTATCTTATATATATACATGAGCCAAGTGTACATGTTTTGTTTGTTAAAAAACATAATAAATATATTTATATATATATATATAAAAAAAAAAATCATTGCAAGACTTCATTGGTGAAAGAAAAAAGTCAGAGCCCAACTTGACCAAATTTTTAAAATTCAACAATTTCTAAAGTTGTTTGCTGAATATTTGAGCCTATATTATAATATAGGAAATAAATAGTTATCCATTATATGAAAACCTGAAAACCTATCTTTTCTCCTTGGCGTTCGGTCCCAGCTAAGCAAGCAAGAAATTTACTTTTTACTCTTTTATTTCCTAAATTGAGCTCTTACTATTATTGTTTTTATTTCTTGTTATATTGTGTATTCTTATTTTGTATTTTAATATCTGTACAGCACTTTGGTCAACTGAGGTTGTTTTAAATGTGCTTTATAAATAAAGTTTGACTTGACTTTGACTATATATTATTATAATAAAAAGGTCCATGGCACCTTTAATTCTCTCCTTTTGTATAAAATGAAGTCAAGAAGTTTATCTGTACATGTTTTTTTTGTACTAGGTAAAAGAGACGAGGGGGCAGGTTTTTAGTTTTATGTTTTTTTAATCCAAAGCTGAAGCAGACAAAAGTACGGCAGGTGAAGCTAAACAGACTCAGTGACAGGGGGGAAGAAAAGAGACACATATGTGTTTCCACTACAAAAAAAAGTGTCGAGAGGGATGGAAAAAAAGGAACATTATCACAAACATTTGATGAACATTTTACAGTGACATATTTTAATGGTTGAGATGTGACAGGTAATGTGGATGTGATTTTCACAAAGTGAAGTGGACTGAACTGACTAAACAAAACATGTTAATTTCTCATGATCCCAAGTGAGATGAACTGTGTCCCAGTCGTTAACAGAACATTAAAAAGAAAACAACCACCACACCCTTTCTAGATGTGATGACAGCTTGCTGGTGTTATGTCAGAATCTGCTTCAAGGACAGGAGCAGCTCTTAAGTACTTTCTATGAATCCTTAAAAAAAGTGTGAAGGAGACGTGTCGGTGGCACTGGCAATAAACCAGACTAGTCCCCCCTGACAGTAACTCCAACTGATTGTTTCAGAGGGACTGCAGGGGCTGGACCAGTCTGTCTGAAATATGTATCCCCTAAGGGTGCTACGGCTTACATAAAGATACACAAACGCTCCAAATTGTTGCCTGATATCTCTCCAACATATTAGCAAACAGAAATCCACACTAACAAAAAAAAAGGTCCTTGCAGTACTTACACTTCACTTGCTGACCAACACATCTGCATAGCATTAACCTGGAATATAATCTGGCAATGTTATAAACTATGACGCATAACATTGGTGATAGCCTGAACCAAAAGGTAGGTAGGGGTTAAACATAATTTGCTGATATAGCAACACTCATTAAGGCCTATGCTAATAAGTTCATAAAATCCATGAAAAAATACAGTATCAGTTGGCTCCTACTCTCCTTTGCGCTACATGCGGGAGAAAGGTGGAGCCAGTTTGTGTTCTTCCACCTGGCATCCTTCTCTGACCTAAGACTACGTTTTCTGAAAAACAAGCGTAGATAGATTAAGGAGAGAGGAGCCAAGAGTGAGGTGCTCTGTCAGAATGGCACACGGCCCTTGTGTGAGTGCATAGGCCTCTATTCAACATTCATCAAGACAAACTGAACCTGACAAGACTCATGTCCCACAAATGAGCGAGTGTCCAGCTAATGCCAACAGTCAGGGGCAGAGTCCTTACATTCCACTCGTCAGTTCAAAATACATCTGTTTACTCTGCAGGTACGTAAAAGAAGCCTTCCCTCGCCTTCTTGTTTTTGGGATTTAGCCGTTCGACATTCACAGATTGGGGACTAGTGCTGGAACAGGAACGTATGCATGTATGTGTGTGTATGTGTGTGTGTGTGTGTGGGGGTGGGGGGGGTGGGGTGGCTACTGCTAATGGCTAATGCTAAGGCTTCAAGTCCTATTCCAACACTCGAGCCCCTCTCAGTACACAACCTGATCTTCTCTATGATTTATAATCTCTTTACTGGTGTAAAAACCCAGATAAACATCCTCTCTGCCACAGCAAAGGGTTGGGCTTGTTAAAATGGTAGAGTAATAAAAACAAAACACTCCTACAAAACATTAGATTTGCCATGAAAAATAAAACACTGATAAAATCCATGCAATGCGACTCACGTGTCAACAAATTATTGCTTCCTTTTTACAACCTGTGTTTGTATGTGCATGCATTCGTGCATCTTTCAGTGGGCAGCAGACTGGGGGTCTGGCATGCTGTTATTGGCTTTCTTCCTCCGTTTCGTAAGCAAGGGATTGGATGAATCCTCAATGGTCTTGATCTTGATTTGCTCGTAGTCAACCCTCATTGTTGCCAAGGCACTGGTCATTTCCTCCTGAAAATTTGATGGAGAAAAAGCTCATTAGGCAAAGTTGCTTTACTAAAGAAAGCATCTATTCCGTAAAGATCTAAAATGCAGTTCCATTGCTCTTTTAGGGGGGAAAAAAAACCCTAGGGTGTTCATCAAAAAAGGATAAACCTGTCACACAAAAAGACATTAGTTTCTGCATTTGTTGAATTCTATGCCATTTACATAAATACGTAATCTTACTAATCGGGTCAAATCAAAATGGCCGACTTCCTGTTGGGATTTCACCACGACGTCAAGAGGATTTTTTGTAGGTCTTGGCATGATAGCTATCCAAAAAAATTTTCATGCATGTATGTTGAACCGTATTCTGGGGCTGGCCTTTTGAAATTTGCAACTTCAAGGGGGCGCTGTTGAGCCATTTTGGGGATTTTTTTCACGGGACCACCAAAATGTCGAAATTTTCGCCAGGCCTGGTGCATGTGGAACTTTTGGGGACTTTTGGGGCACGTTAAGGCATGCAAATTTGGGATTCAAAAGTTGGGAGAGAGAAAGAAGAAAGAAGAAAGAAGAAATAATAATGATAATCCCTCTGGTTTCAAAAGGGCCTTCGCCGACCTTGTCGATGCCTGGGCCGTAATAACAAAAGACCTAAAGCAACCTTAATTTTGCAATCAAAAGCACTAGTTTTTCTCCGTGACACATACCCGTCACAGAGTTCTTGATCTAGTTGGCCAGTGCAAGAGTTTTGAAAGCAATACATGTATGCATTATAAGCCAAGTGTAATTGAGTTATGCACACCTTAACCTCCACACACTCTTTACTACGCCACATCTCACGGTTTTCCTTGATATAATTTGATATACAGCATCTCACATTTCTTCTAAAGGTGAAGCACAAGAAAGCCCGCAAACAGTTTGCTAAAGACAGCAGACTAAGGACATGGATTACTGGAACCATGTCTTGTGGTCTGATGAGACCAATATAAACATATTTGGTTCAGATGGCGTCAAGCGTGTGTGGCGGCGCCCAGGTGAGGAGTACAAAGACAAGTGTGTGTTGCCTACAGTCAAGCATGGTGGTGGGAGTGTCATGGTCTGGGGCTGCATGGGTCCTGCCTGCACTGGGGAGCTACAGTTCATTGAAGGAACCATGAATGCCAACATGTACTGTGACATACTGAAGCAGAGCATGATCCCCTCCCTTCAGAAACTGTGCCGCAGGGCACTACTCCAACATGATAACAACCCCAAACACACCTCCAAGATGGCCACTGCCTTGCTAAAGAGGCTGAGGGTAGAGGTGATGGAGTGGCCGAGCACGTGTCCAGACCTAAACCCTATTGAGCATCTGTGGGGTCTCCTCAAACGGAAGGTGGAGGAGCACAAGGTCTCTAACATCCACCAGCTCCGTGATGTCATCATAGAGGAGAGGAAGAGGTTTCCAGTGGGAACCTGTGAAGCTCTGGTGAACTCCATGCCCAAGAGGGTTAAGGCAGTGCTGGAAAATAATGGTGGCCGCACCAAATATTTGTATCAAAGTGTCATTTCTGCAGTGTTGCCCCATGAAAAGATACAATTAAATATTTGCAGAAATGAGAGGGGTGTACTCACTTTTGTGAGATACTGTATAGCAGTCCTTTCTAAGTGGAAGGGTTGATTTTACAAACTCCTGTCTTTGCTTGTGCTCAGTCAACGTTCATTTTAACTGTTTTACTCGTCATGTCCTGTACATCTATTTGTAATAGTCACTGAAGAAAAAAAGCCTCCTCCCTTTCACTACCTAAAGGACTTAATGCAAAACTTTTTGGGGAAAATTACAAACAAAATCTTTAATATATTCTACATGAACTTGTGTTTTCTCATTTTATAATTATCAGCCACATGGACTTAATAAAGGCTTTAAAGTATAGCACTGACAATGTCTCATAACAAAAACCTCATAAACTCCATCTGTGTATTGATTGGTATTTTTTGGCGCATCAAAACTTCTGTCTTGCAGTTGGGTCTCTTCATAATTTGACATAGAGTGGTATAGACCTCCTATGTTTGTAAAAGCCTCTTGAGATAACGTTTGTTGGGATTTGGCGCTATACAAATAAAGATTGATTGATTGATTGATTGATTGATTAATCAAATGTCAAATCCTAACACCTGACATTGTTTTGCACCCAGAAAACGATGCAGACTGAACCTCTTACCTTAACATCCTCCCATGCATCCTTCTCTTCCTTGAGCACTCGGCTGGTGTGAAGTGGGGTCTGTGGAACCTTCATCGATTGCTTTAGAGAGACGAACAGAAACAAATGAAAATGTTACTTCACTGGAGGGGTGTCAGCCAGAGCAATTATGTTTAGAAAGGTGGCATGATAATGAACTGAAATAAAAAACATTATAGTGCTGTTACATTGATCCATTGATGATTCATGAACTCTGTGATGGTCATCCTTTGTGTAGGCTCAGTCTTGAGGAGGGTCCTGATCAGTTGTTTAGCTGCAAACACAATTTTTCATACAGTTAAAAAAACCAGCTCCTAATTATAAAACATAAAAAAATATGATTTTAAAACAAAAAAATCAGAAAAAAGTATGACGGAAAAAACCAGGACAGGAAAAACGATATTATGGATACACCTCTTTATGTTTGTAATGACATGTTTATCCCCCGGACAGGAAGCATATTGAGTAATTAAGCTAGCCTGGGTTTAGTTATCCAGTTTTCTTACACCAATCATGAGATCTATAGAAGAAAGATGTAGGAGATTTGAGAGCTCAGACTGCAGCAAAATATAAAAGACTGAGAGTAGTCATAAGGTTTATCCTTTAGTGGACTGATTATTTACATGTCTATTTTGCTGTTGATGACATAATCTGAAACTGCATTATAGAATCCTACTGTAAAGAAGAAAATAGCACATGTTGACAGTAAAACATGCACTGATGTTTGATAATAGTATTACAGTAAATCCAACCCATCCTGCTCTTTTGATGTTCCACAAATATACTCAGCTAATTGAGGGGAACATCTGCCTGAGTTGGAGCTGGCTTCTCTTTTCTTTTTTAATCTTTCATACAACCCAGTGGATAAGACATCACTTTCAATTATAGTGAATATGACAGACAGCAGTGAAGTGGGGGGGACAACACCTGCATCGGTTTCAATTTCATGATCAAAAGGTATATATAAAAAAAAAACCCTGTTCTTCACAAGCGGATGAGATAGTATTGAAACTGTCTTGAAGCAGTAGTTCTGACTTGTGTGAAAGTTATGTTATGTGAGACCAATACCAATTTTTCCTTCATTGATAAACCCAAAACTAATGCTTGAGTTTGACAATTTATATCATGAAGTGAGAATTTATTTATACACCAGGGAATCTTTCACATAATTGGATATTGAATTAGTTTTAGGAAGAAGGCTAGTTGTCTTGAAACTTAAATCACCATATGCATACAAAGACTATTTCTGACCTTCCTCAGACACATCCGACCATTCAGGGTTGGGAAACTCATACTGGCCCATCCTAATCCTTCGCTTCATTCCAGGAGAGATGGCAAGACCATGGTTGGAATAAAAAGGAGGGTACCCACACAACCTGTTCAAAATTTCAAACATTAGTTTTTGAATAGTTTCAAATTGAATAAGACATACTGCTAAAAAAACAGAAAACTAACTCACAGGATATACATGATGACGCCCAAAGACCACATGTCACATGACTTGTCATATTTCTCTGGGCCCAGAACCTCCGGAGCTGCAGACAGATAGGAATGATTGAAGGGTAAATTTGAGATTCATAGGTAAAGAAATATGTTGCAGAGATACAAAACAGTTTAATTACTAGCATCATGTGCAGAGAATATGGGCAGGGATACAGAAACTGATTCTTACCAACGTAGTAAGGTGTGTAGCAGGGGGTAGCTAAGGACTTGTTTGAAGTTGTCTCCTTGGCGAAGCCAAAGTCTGTGAGTTTGAGCAGTGCGCTGGGCCGTTTAGTTGAATACAGTAAATTCTCTGGCTTCATGGAGGATTCAGAAAGACAAAAAGGGAAGTAAGATGGTTGTTAATTCAGTTGGAGTTATCCTTAAAACACCATGGTACAAAACAGAAATTTCTAAATAGTTACATTTCATATTCATGGTACAAACCTTGACATCTCTGTGTGCAATGTTGATAGCATGCAAGAACTGGATTGCTTCTCCTATGCTCTTCATGATGTCCGAAGCCTCTACAGTTAGAGAGACAAAAGTACTTTAACATCAATTTAGAGTCCCCTTTGTGATGCATTAACGAGCAGACACGCCGTATACTGTTCATCCACACCAAGCGGCAACCTCCAGTCTGAGTCCAATGTGGAAGTGCTTAAAATCAAATCATTGAGGGTCAACTTGAAGCTGGCTCCAAAAGTCACATACACATGAATATGAAAAAGCCGATCTTTACAGCAGAAATAAACACGTTTACAGCCTGGTACTAAAGACGAGTGTAGTCTGGATTAGTGATAGACCGATTTTTTTTTTTCAGGGCTGATACAGATTATTAGAAGTCAAGGAGGCCGATAACCGATATTTGGAGCCAATATTCATTTGCAGTAAAAGGGGAAATATTGTCGTCAAAATTTTGAATAATACAAACTCCAACACTTAACTTTGTTTAAATGCCTTTAAGCATAATGCTTATTAAACAGCTTTTCAGATTTGCAACATGTTAAAGTCTTTTTTTTATCTTAGACAATAGACATCTTTGTTTTAAAATTCTAACACAGTGCAGGGAGCTCCCAGGCTCAGCAGCATGTCTTATAAAGTTCAATGAAAACTTAAACAAATAAATAGCTCTCTAAAGTTTTCTACAGTAAATAAAGTTTTTCAAAATTTCAATGTAACTGAAATGTTAATCTTTCACTTATCTTTGTTTTATGGGTATTTCAGCTTTTTTTGAAGTGGGGTTGTATGAGTTTAAATTACTATTAATTATAGGGGCCACAACAGATGCTGCTCAGCTCGTCCCCTTTAATGAGAAACTGCAGGGAGAAATGGAACACAAGCTAGGCTACGGTTTCTGCAGACTGTGTCATTTCTACCAAGTGACTTTAAAACATTCTGACCCGAGCACTCACTTTGGTTTAGGTATATTATCTACTTGGAGTTACCTGGTGGTGCGCCTGCATCAGAGCCAAAATAACCCAGTGTTAAATTGATCTCGTATTGCCCTTCTTATTTTTTAAAAAGGCAGATGCAGATATGCGTCAAAATGCAGAATATCGGCGCCGATAATCGGTCTATCCCTAGTCTTGATAGCTCATTTCTTGATCAGCACACACTGTCGGGGGGTGAATCTTTTTATAACACTGCAATTTCGAAGATATTAAGATTACGAGTCTTCCAATGAGAGGCACAGCTGACTTGATTGACAGGCGGGAACACTGTATCTGTTGGCTAGGAGGCTCAAAGCCCGCCTCTTTACATCACACTGGCTCGACAGACGCAATATGGCTGCCGATGATTGGTCTCAAAACAGCTCTTCAGAAACAGATGGGTGACGTCACGGATACTACGTCCATATTTTATACAGTCTATGATCCACACCATCCACTGATGCGTGCTGTATAAAGGCATATTCTAAGAAAATGTGTGATTTTTTTTAAGTCATCATACGCTTATTACCTCTCTCTGTGAAGGCCTGGTCCCCTCTGTCCTGGATTCGACTAAAAAGCTCACCACCATCCATACTGCAAGAAACACAAACAAAAATGTCAGGATCTGGATTTTTGAAGTGGAATTTTCAACACTGGACTCCTCAACTTCTGTGACTTTCTGTTGTGATTTCAACAGTTAGTACACATGAAAAATGTAGTCCTCACATTGCCTAATCACAGGTCAACAGCCAACACGCACAACTGTACATGAACATGATGCTGCACTTAAGGCTGCTGATTAGGGATGTACATTTTAAGTATTTTCCGTGATCGATTTTTGGAAATGTTAACGATCAATTATTGATTAATTATTATTCTTACGTCAAAAACAATACCAAATACGTTGTTTTCCCCCTAAATGTTATTTTCTACAGCAACAAAATGCATATAACTGACGGGATTGAATACGGGCACACGTTTGACACGCAGAATATTAAAGATCAGGCTCATTAAAATATTCTCCGCGGACATAATCTTATAAAGTGAAGGCTCATAATACTAACAGAAAAGTACTTCAGACTCACAGTGTCCAGTTTTCTGTCTCCTCGTTCTTCTTGAGAAAAATAAACATGTGTATTCGGTCAGGTGTCAGCCAGGAGCGCAACCGGGTCATAATCGGTCCCGCTGGAGAAAAGCCCAGACGGCTCTGATGTTGCTGGTCTGTAAACGTAGCGTACCAGAATTTCCCACCTGTCTCTTGCCTTTGTATCCAAAGGTGGGAAATATCCTGTTTAAAGCTGTCAACCTTTGTGTCCGTGTCGTTGTTGGCAGCAGTTTTGTATTGATCCTCTTTTAAAAAGCGCACGTGGAGACCTGACGCACAGCCGCAGCTGAGCGTCTCCGCTGTGCGCAACACCTTTAACAGCTGATTCACATTGAAACATGCTTTAAACTTAAAACACCTCCCTGATAGATGAGTGTAATATGAGACCACATGATGTTTGTTCCACGTGACGGAAAATTGATAAAAAAAAGTGTGTTTCGAGTAATTTCTTAACAATCAATTAATCGATAATCGATTAATTGTGGTCATCCCTACTGCCGATCGTGAGAATTCTTCACATAGACATCTGTAAATCACGGCACTGTGCTGCATTTACAAGAGAGGAAGAACAGACCGCACCCTCAGCAGCTTTATTTTTGTCATGAGAACTAAGATGAGCAGCAGTTTTAAAAAAAATCATGTATTTCAACCAGATTATTGACGGATAAAAATGGGATGATGATATGATTTATTGATCTGTTACACAGGAAGTTCTCATATGAAATAAAAACCACAACATGTCCTCTGTATTTCCATCAGGTCTGAATTTTGATGAAAATGGTAAGTTCAGAGTTTCCATTTCCATGTTATGCATGTGTGTATGTTGAGAGGAGAGAAATTGAGACTGTAGCTAACATCTATGTGTTTTTTCTGAACATGTTGATGAGGTAGCAGAAAATAAATTCTACGGTTAGTGTTTCCAGAGTGCAACCACTTGACAAAACCTGACTTCCTCATTATGACCTCATGCCAAACGTGAGGTTTTGATGCACATTTTGTATCCAGGTTTGAGTTTCTTTTCACAACATTGATTTAAAGACTCAAGCTTTATTGGAAATAGAGAAACAATGCATAATAATCATTGCATAACTGCCTTCTCCTTTAATACAATGATGACTCCCTTAGTATTATCTAGGGGAGCAGTGTTTTAGTTCTATTGTAAAGGAAAGGTCGTGACCTCAAAGTGTAAATTTGGGTTCAGCAGGTTTCTCCTTAGAAATCATTCCATCTTGTCCAAAAGAAACAACATAGGCTCCACAGTTATTTCAATTAAGATAGACAGGTGTATAAAATATGTTACAAGCATGAAGTTATTTTGAGAATTCCTTTACCATGACAAGTTTGTAAGTGCTGTATTTTAAGGATGTACAAAATGAATCAATTATCAATTAATTGACTGTTAAGAAATTACTCCAAACACGCATTTTTGTTATCAATTCTCCATCACGTGGAACAAACATCATGTGGTCTCATGTTACACCCCGCTATCAGGGAGGTGTTTTAAGTTTAAAGCATGTTTCGATGTGAATCAGCTGGTAAAGGTGTTGCACACAGCAGAGACACTTAGCTGACGGCTGCTCCTGTGCGTCAGGTCTCCAGGAGCACTTTTTAAAGAGGATCAATACGCAACTGCTGCCAACAAGGACACAGACACAAAGGTTGGCAACTTTAAACATGGCATTTTAACCTTTAGATAAGCTAACAGACTGTTGGGGATTGCTAGTGCGCTATGTTTGCAGAACAGCAACATCAGAGCCCTCTGGGCTTTTCTGCAGCTGGACTGATTATGACCCTGTTGCGCTCCTGGCTGACACCTGACCGAATACACGTTTATATTTCTCAAGAAGAACGAGGAGACAGAAAACTGGACACTGTGAGCATGTTAGTATTATGAGCTTTCACTTTATAAGATTATGTCCGTGGAGAATACTTTTATGAGCCTGAGCGTTGATAATCAGTGTTAAACATGTACCTGTATTCAGTACCGTCAGTTATATGCATTTTGTTGCTGTAGAAAATATAATTTAAGGAGGAAAAAAACGTATTTGGCATGGTTTTTGACATAAGAATATAATGTTTTTTTGTGTTGTTGATTAATCGATAATTGATCGTTAACATTTCCAAAAATCGTCCATGGAAAATACTTAAAATGTACACCCCTTGTGTATTTGTACACAATACTGCTATTGATTACATAAGATAAGATAATACTTTATTGATCCCCAGGGGGATATTGGGTTGTTGCAGCAACACAGACATAGGCACAAATTGAGAATAAGTTTAAATAAGCAACAATAAGAAAAATAAAAGTAGAAACCTAAAGATAATAATACAAATTTAAGGTATATGCAAATGTTACACATGTTAATTAATTATAATTACAGGCAGTAGGCAAATACTATCGTGGCGACAGGTTGACAAGGTAACAGAAACATAAGAGAAAAAAACAAAAAATGTAACATGTGCAAGTTTTCAATTATAAAGTGAACTGTGGTGAGTCATGTTCAGTTCGAGACATTTATACTCAGCACACTTGATAAGTTTCACTTAATCTTGACTTTCAGTATGACTAAAGTTTCAAGTTACCTTACACATCTTAGACAGTTTTCTGTGTGTGTGTCTCTATCTGTGCGTGACCACGCGTGTGTGTGTGTGACACCTTAAACTTCTCAAAAATCATATTTAAATGCATATTTTGCAAACTGAAAGTCAGGTAGCAGCGGGTTGCATCATTTTTTTTGAAAAATCTATGCAGTGGCAATGCGAGAACCTCCACGAGTAAGCCCATCCCTCAATTCTGCAGCCGTTTCTCACACATGTATGGTTTGTTTCATGTGGTCAGAGGCGAGGATGCACTTGAGGTGTCCTGACGCCAGCCTCTTCATCTGAGTTTTTTGAAAGGGTTAAGTGTGACTTCTCAGCAGAATAGATACTTAATGCTTCTTGTGAAAATAGGAGTTTGAAGGCACATCTTGCACCATCACAACTGAAACACAAACACACCCTTTATTTATTCAAACTACCAGTGTTTTTTATCTTGTGTAGTGTAAAAAGAAACGCCTTAACAGTTGACGTGGCAAGATTTACGCTTGAGAAAACATTACTGTTTGGAAAACCCCTATTGTGCATTACTTGTTGGTTAATTTTATCACCAATCATTAAACAATCCTTTGGAGAATTCACAATGAGGAACTTCATTTTGTGCTGATTTTGACAGCCATTGACAATGAATCCACGTGTGTCTCTCTGTCTTTGAGAGAGCAGGTCTTTTCCAGCACATGTCACCTTTTTTGTTATCTCCACAGAGCAATCTTTTTCTGTTTCCTTTGATATTGCTCTGTGGAGATAACCAAAAGGGGCATGTGCTGGATTGATAAAATTGCTGCTCAATGTGAAACTTCTTTAGTAAATAGCAGATTGTGAGCTAAAGTTAGGGACAGCCCAGCTTGAAGCCCATAAAGCCTTGTTTAGGAGTGTTAACATTTTTGATGTATTTTTTTTATACAGTTGTGTCATCTGATCAATTTCCTGGTGGAGAGTAGGAGGCCTCTGTGGACAATTCAGCTCTATGTTTAAATCTTTGGATCCATCAGGAATGTGAACTGCACAGGACAAAAAAGCAAGAAAATATACAGATTACAGAGCAGGGTGCAACACCTATTATATTATAGCTGCACAAATAAATAACCTAGTTATGTTTAAGTGAAACTTAACCTGCATGTTAAGCTTCAGAATAAAAGCATTGTGGGAAAAGGGGGGGGGGGTTGTCTCCTAATCAACAGGCACTTCTATGGGAGATGAAATGTGCCTGTCTCCAAATCAACTATTTGCCCACACTGGAGGTCCCTGCAAGATGCCCTCACAATCAACAATCAACAGCAGAAGTGGTGCAACTCAACAGGTGGCATGGGATGCTGTGTTTACATCATAAAAGCTCTTCAGCATTCAGCTCTTATATATCAAGATATGATTTCTGGTCTATATCACCAAGCCCTAGCACTCAGTTGAAAAGCCTGTATCAGTGATGGTATAGGGATAAATAAGTGGCCATAGCACATCTGTGAAGGCACAATTAATGCTGAACAGTAAATACAGATTCTGGAGCAACATATGCTGCTATCCAGACACTGCCTTTTTCAGTGAAGACCTTGCATACTTCAGCAAGACAATGCCACACCACATTCTGCACGTATTACAACAGCATGGCTTTGAAGTAAAATAAGAGTGCCGACATGGCCTGCCGGCAGTCCCATTTTTTTTTCCAACACCAATTGAGAACATTGCAAAAAAAAAGTAGGAAAACATTCTTCATTCATCGACATTCTCATCTACTGGTCACTGGACAGGTGGTCAGTTATAGTAAGGATATGTTTAACCTGGGGTACATATGTATATGCACCCCTACACAAAGCTGAAGTAACACACATTTAATAGTATAAAGATGGGTTTAGGTGCACTTCGACCAAGAACTACTTTCCCTGGAGCTAAAAGGTTCCTGTGACTCCATTGCTGTCTGCATTTCAACCTTGGGCTGAAGTCCCAGTGAAATTGTGCAAATCAGGCCAGTGGAGGAAAAAAAGAAAGTAAATTCACTACACCACCAGACCAGTAGAAGGCAGTAAGGACGAATGCCATTCATCACAGATGACAACATAGAAGCAGACGGACAGGCAGGTATCGTATAAGCAACATAGCAGTTAGCCTGTTAGCATGGAAGAGACTCAGCTGGCACTGTTTTAGATGGTTCTATATTTCATCACAGATGGATTCATTGAATCAACACGTGAGAGAAGATAAGCACGAGTAGCAAAGACGTTTCAACACGGCTTTGAAATCCTTTTTTAGCTCAAAAAGCCGTGGCAGAGATCGGCCGGTGTTTTGATTTAAACAGCGACCCTGTTAACTGGAGACTTTCAGCCGGATGCATCCCTCATAAACGTCTTCAGACAATCATTAAATATCTGATGAGGATATTTTGAAATCTTAATAAAAAACTAAACTAGTTTGCATTCCCGAGGACTCCCTCTGTGTTTCAACAGCTGTGTAAACTCCACAAACACTGACACGTTCAGCTGAAGGTCTCCAGTTTACAGGGTCACTTTTAAAACCCTAACACTGGGAGAGACGCATTCACGGTGGGTTAGACTATTAACAAAGCTGTGAAATCAAGAGAATCACAGCTTCTCCTTTTGAAAAGTACACACACATACAAAAAAGATAAAACAAATAAAAACAAGTGAAAGAAAGAGAAATCAAGTGAATCACACGTGTGTGATGTTATTGTTGAAAGCGGGCGGAATAAAAACACTGCAGGTAATCTACTAATCAGACACGTTCCGCATTGCAGGGCCTGCCCCCCAGAAGTCCCAGGACCTTTGAAAAGTACTACCCCCAAAGCAGGGGCTTTTCAGGGGGAGATTAACTACCCCTGAACTAAATTTAGACCCTGGTCAAAACGCATGTACACAGCTCAAAAAAATAAAGGGAACACTTAAAAATTACAATGTAACACCATATCAATCACACTTCTGTCAACCTGTCCAGTTAGGAAGCAACACTGATTGTGAATCAATTTCACCTGCTGTTGTGCAAATGGAACAGACAGCAGGTGGAAATGAGAGGCAATTAGCAAGACAACACCTATAAAAGGAATGGTTCTGCAGGTGGAGGCCACGGACCATTTCCCTGTCCTCATCCTTTCTGCCTGATTTTTGGTCACTGTTGCATTTTACCAGTGCCCTCACCACTAGAGGTAGCATGCGGCGGTGTCTGCAACCCACAGAAGTTGCTCAGGTAGTGCAGCTCATCCAGGGTGGCACATCAATGCACGCTGTGGCAAGAAGGTTTGCTGTGTCTCCCAGCACAGTGTCAAGAGCATGGAGGAGATACCAGGAGACAGGCCAGTACACCAGGAGACATGAAGGGGGCCGTAGGAGGACAACAACCCAGCAGCTGGACCGCTATCCTCTCGTTTGTGCAAGGAGGAACAGGAGGAGCACTGCTAGAGCCCTACAAAATGACCTCCAGCAGGCCACTAATGTGCATGTTTCTGCTCAAACTGTGAGAAACAGACTCCATGAGGGTGGTATGAGGGCCAGACGTCCACAAGTGGGGCCTGTACTCCCAGCCAAACACCGTGCATACCGATTGGCATTCGCCAAAGAACACCAGGATTGGCAGGTTCGCCACTGGCGCCCTGTGATCTTCACAGATGAGAGCAGGTTCACACTGAGCACGTGACAGACGTGACATAGTCTGGAGACGCCGTGGAGAACGTTCTACTGCCTGCAACATCCTCCAGCATGACCGGTTTGGCGGTGGGTCAGTGATGGTTTGGGGAGGCATATCCTTGGATGGCCGCACAGACCTCCATGTGCTAGCCAGAGGTACCCTGACTGTCATTAAGTACCGGGATGAGATCCTCAGACCCATCGTAAGACCATATGCTGGTGCACTGGGTTCCTTCTGATGCATGACAATGCCCGACCTCATGAGGCTGGAGTGTGTCAGCAGTTCCTCCATGATGAAGGCAATGATGTTATGGACTGGCCTGTCCGTTCCCGAGACTTGAATCCAATAGAGCACCTCTGGGACATCATGTCTCGTTCCATCCACTGGTGCCACGTCGCACCACAGACTGTCCAGGAGTTGATTGATGCCCTGATCCAGGTCTGGGAGGAGATCCCTCAGGAGAACATCCGTCGTCTCATCAGGAGCATGCCCAGACATTATAGGGAGTGCATACAGGCACATGGAGGCCACACACACTACTGAGCCTCATTTTGAATTGTCTTGAGGAATTTCCACAGAAGTTGGATCAGCCTGTGATCTGATTTTCAACTTTGATTTTGAGAATGATTCTGAATCCAGACCTCTATGGGTTAATGATTTTGATTTCCATTGATCATTTTTATGTTAATATGGTTCTCAACACATTCCACTTTGTAATGAATAAAGATTTTCAACTGGAATATTTCATTAATCAAGATCTAGGATGGGTTGTTTCAGTGTTCCCTTTATTTTTTGAGCTGTCTAGTTCAGGAGTAAAGTCCCTAGTTCAGGAGTAAAGTTCCTCCATTCAAAAAAAAAATGCCTTTTGAGGGCATTTCAACAGATTCAGTCTCATCTTCCCTGAATTACCAGAATTTCAAGGTGACTTGACATAATGCCCCATTACACAACATGGGGTAATTCTTGAACAGCAAAATATAGGTCATCAGACTGCATCTACTTCTGCAGTGTCAGATGGAGAACAGAACAGCCCTCGTGTGATATTCAAGAGATGTTAAATGTCCATGAGAAATCATTTTCTTCATTGGTATTGAATGCTGAACTCGTGCTTTATGAGAAAATAAGTCATCATATGAAGCTACTTTTTTGATGTAGGCGTGTGGGAAGAGACTCAGCCCACCTCAGGTAACCACAGACTTTATGAATGCACGTGTAGTGAGACGATGAGGGTTTTGTGGTTAATGTTGCAAAATGGAAATGCGATAGGTGAGAAAATTGGACTTAGATCATTTAGAGGAAATGGGTCATTTTCCTCTAAGGTCACACATCATAGATTTACAATAATTAAACTGGCTGAGATGTGTTCGGAACAAATTGTGTAAGCTTGATGCTCATCCCTTCACCTGTTCTGATGTGAAGCAAACAAAAGGAGGCACATTCATGTTCAGTTAATCATAGTTTGTATCATTAGGGAACTTAGCACTCACCACTCCATGACTATAAGCAGACATTTTTTGCCCTGATAGAGGTTTTCATAGACTTCAATGATGCGCACGATGTTGGCACAAGGTGACGCCCTCCAGTGGAGCTCCACTTCCCTTCTGGCCTTGGGACAATCCTGCAGCATCTAGACAAAGGGACAGAAACAGCAGAGGAGGCTGATCAGTTGATATTCCAGAAACAAAACATAGAGGTTAATATTGCAGTTTGTTCAATAAGTTGTAATCAAGAACCATTTCCATTTATTTTTTTTACCTGACTCAGACCATGATCACATAGTATGGAACACAAACAGAACATACAATACAGGTAACAAAATGATTGCACATGGCATGACTGAAGTGATCTGCTTGTAATCAGATGTCTCGTGGTGGGATAGTCAGGTTTGACCTAAAGTCATGTATAAAGTAGTTGAGATGAAACCAGGTACAGACCATCTGGGAGCCACCTCTAATTCACATCCAGTGTTCACTTAGAAGATGTGTGCTGTGCTGCCACCTGCTGGCAGAATGTTGAAATAATAGTGTGGAGCTTTAACATTTTGTCCTGTGTATAAGGAGCACCCTCTGTGTATCATTCAGTCACTGTATGTGTATTGATCCATCAAATAGTACTGATTACAAACTTTATCCTGAACATTAAAGGGATATTTCAGTTTTTTTTTTAAGTGGGGTCGCATGAGTTACAGTACATTAGTGCTCCTGCTAGCCACAATGAGTGCCAAGCTAGGCTATTTTCTCTGCAGACGGGGCCTCCTATTTCACGTCAGAAACCCCCTTTTGTTTTGGCACTATTTTCGGACGCACCTCTCAGACTGGTGTTCCTCCGCTGCATGAGCACGGATACACGCGCTTTGGATCAACAAGCACGTAGCATTTTTAGCAGTAAACACTTTTAGGAACAAAAACTACAAACTGCAGGAATGAGTGATTCTGACAGCGACGATGACATGCCATTTACTGTGGACACAAGAGGATACCTCTATGAACCAGAGTTTACAGAGGAAGAACTCCAGATGCAGACCCAACATACCAACGAAGAAGAGAGGGGTGAAAGTTCTGTGCTAACGAGTGAGCAGGAGAGATCCCACGTTACCTGGTGGTGCCGGTGTGTAAACTGTGAGCCCATGCCAACGAACCCAGAGAGCTTCTGCTGTCAGGAGAGGGACTTAGTGACAACAATACTTCAGGACCTTTCTGAATCAGAGGATACCAGCGGCTCACATACGGCTCCAGTCTGCATCACTCATCATCCAGAGTTCCCTGCCTTACAGGAGGTTTGCTTGTTTGAACAGCCGGGATAAAGACAGGTACGTCCCATCTTTTAAATGTGCAGAAAAGTGAGTTTAATTCACTCTAAAGACCGATACCGCTAATTGAGCCTGCTACTTGCTTGTTGATCCAAACAGCTGATCGCCGTGTATCCGTGCTCATGCAGCGGAAGAACACCGGTCTGCGAGGTCCGTCCGAAAATAGTGCCAAAACAAAGGGGGTTTCTGACGGCAAATAGCTCCAATACTGGTGCATGCATTTGCATCGTGATGAGTTCTTGGACCATATTTTCTCAACTTTAGCGAAATTACGTGAAATAGGAGGCCCCGTCTGCAGAGAAAATAGCCTAGCTTACCGGCTGGTCCTCTGGGAATTTTCTAATTAAAGGGGAAGAGCTCACCGGCACACATTGTGGATAACAGGAGCAATAGTGTACTGTAACTCATACGACCCCACTTCAAAAAAACTGAAATATCCTTTTATGGTTGAAACAGGAAAACTAATGTGTATTTTTTTTGTTTTTTGCCATAGTAAAGCTGTTTAAAGTATTAGTTGTGCTTAAACTAAGTGTTTGTTTACAGATTGAACAATGTTTAACATTAGTGTACAAGTAGAAAGTCAAAGGAAAGAATCCAGTCTTGTAGCTTTGACAGTGAGCCAGCATCTGTCTGTCTGTGGTGCATTACATTCCAACCCTGCCCACAGTCACAACACAACAGTGTCCAGCAGGCATTGAGAGCCAGGGCAGCCAGAGTTCCCTCACTGCTGTCTGATCATGCACTCAAGCTTTTCAGAATATTTACATGTAGATAAGAAACAAGAATACTCAGGAAAAACACACATACAAATTAGAGTATTACAGGTTCACCTTGTGACTCTAAAACTGCATGTCAGTTGAATCAGATCTTACCCTACCTCTGAGCTATTATTGTAACTGTAAGAGAGATTGAAGACACTTTCTCATTGCATTTACTCTGTGCATCAGGGCTGATGGTGTAAAGACAGAAAAGGAAGAGCAGTTTTGGACAATTAGAGGTCAAATACTCAGCTGTGCAACACTACAACACTACATATAACACCACAAGAGGCTTCTCTGTGTCATTTTTTTAATTGAAATTTGAATGCAAGCATTTTTTTTCTGCACTGATGTGGACTTTTCAACCTCTGACTCAACTCTCACTGTAAAAGCAACACTTCCCTTTTGATGCACATTCATAAATGGTGAAATTCTTCCTACGCTGTTCTCCACAGCCCCCTCTAGTGGTAGCATTTGTGCAAATATGTGCTTTCTCCTTTTCTCTTTATAAATCAAGGAGATGGAAAAGGCAATTGTAAAAACTGAACATAAAACAAGCAAACAAATTCTCAAAATATAATAACTATCAAAGCACATGACAAACTGCCTGATGTCACAAAATGTTGTAATATTAGGTTTTTCTTATCCCTGGAGGACTGTAACCTGATCTCAGTGTTTTAAAACCCTGTCTGTCCTGGGGTCTCATTTCTAAGAGTGTGTGTAGAATCCCTGCTAAAAGTATACGTACTCCAAAAAGCCAGAAATGGGGTGCACTATAAAAAAATTGGATTTATTAAACTGTTTGCACGCAAACTTTACGCAGTGTTCCATTTATAAATCACAAACCACCTTGAGATATGCGCACATAGTTCAGCCTCTTATTCCGCCCTTTTCACGCCCACATTCAACCATACACGGTCAATGCAAAGCACTTTATGAATGAATGTGCAGACAAATGAGACGGCAGATCAGAGGTTCTCACGGTGAATCACGGCAACAACAGAGAGGAAAGAGAAGAAAACAAAGTTGCTGACACACACAAACCGTGGTCCTCGTGAATGAAGCGGAGGTCAGAGAGCACGCATTGTTTGTTTCTTACAGCAGGAGGGCCACAATAAATAAACATCGAGAGCCTCCACGTCACTGAAGCGTTAATGTATCCGTCAGCAGTGCCAGAGCATCCATTATTCATCATTACGCACGGTCTCACAGCAGTGTTTCATGTTTACAGGACACACACTGTTTATTTGACATTACAGAGAGCTCATGTCTTTCAGAGATCTCCTCTCTCTGATATTATCTGACAGAAGTTTGATCAGTGAATATAAGTTTTAATGGGTTAGGTTTATCACGGACACTGGTTGAGGATATGGAGGATAATAACCACACACACAGTCACACCCTCCCCAGTAGTCCGTAACCCTGGCATCACCCTCGACCCCACCCTCTCCTTCAAACCTCACATCAGAAACATCACCAAAGTATCCTTTTTTCATCTCTGCATCATTGCACGGCTCAGATCCTCTCTCTCCTCCTCTGCTGCAGAAACCCTCATCCACGCCTTCATAACCTCCCGACTGGACTATTGCAACAGCATTCTCTACGGCCTCCCCTCCACCGACCTCAAAAAACTTCAATATGTCCAAAAATTCAGCTGCCCAATTACTCACCCACTCCTGCTCCAGACCCCACATCACACCCATCCTTCAGCTTCCCATTCAGCACCGAATCCACTTCAAGACCCTGCTCATCACCTACAAAGCCCTCAATAACCTCATCCCCTCATACCAGACCGACCTCCTCGAACGCCACTCCCCATCTCGCCGCCTCAGATCATCAGATGCCAACCTCCTGTCCCCTATCACCAAGTCCAAGCACCGCACCCTGGGGAACAGAGCCTTTGCCATCGCTGCTCCCACTCTCTGGAACTCTCTCCCTCCACACATCCGCAACTCTGACTCTCTGCTCTCATTTAAAAAACACCTCAAGACCTACCTGTTCCAAAAAGCATACAACACATGACCTCCCCCCCCTGCCCCACCTCTGTCCCTATTTTGTTTTATTTATGTTTTATTTTTTAGTTTGACCTTATGTAAAGCGACTTTGAGTACTTAGAAAAGCACTATATAAATTCTATGAATTATTATTATTATTAATAAGAGCCGGTCATGGCTTTCCTTCCACACTTTTCTCATTAACACAGTAAACGCCTGCAGATGATGAAGATATGCGTGTGTGTGAGGCTGCCGGTGCCTTGTCTTTGTGCTCCATGTGCATCGTACAGCAGTCTTTATTAAAAGTATAATTACACTCAGTGACTCTGCACAGTGTTAGAAATATTGAAAATATGACTATTACTCTGCTCCACGGTTGTTTACGTCATCTGATGTTACCTTGGTTTTTACCTCCCGATGAACACGTAAGGATACGGTCGTTTTGTTCCTCTACACTTTGGAGAAATGTGACGGTGAGACAAAGCTGATTAAATATTTGATGAAGTTTAAGACACACTTTTATGTTTTAATTACAGATTACTGGAAACGACTCACTGCAGTAACATTCACATAGAATATGCTGATTTCAGTGATTGTGGTGACACAGGTCTGTTAATAAGTTGTTATGAGATCCTGCGTGTATCCATGCTAACATTGTTTACATACGAGATCAGCTGTAAGCTGCCCGTAGCATGTTGATGCTACACAATGCTAGGCCCGATGTTCCCTGCGAGCTGAGAAGGAGGCAAGGACGACATGCTGGTACTGAGGTGCAAGCTAAGAAAAGACGACATCGACCTGTCCTGTCCGACCTGAATGTAAGATCTATCTACGATAAGGTGGACGAGCTAACCCAGCACCAGAGGGAATACTGGCAGAGTAGCATCATGCTAACAGAGCTAACACCGGACACGGATATCACATTGGAAGGATTTCACCTGCTGTGGGCAGACAGGATACAGGAGAGCAAGACTATACACACTGATGAAGAAGGCCTGCTCAGTCCTGGACCCTGTGGAGGTGGTGGCTGACAGGAGAATTAGGGCCAAGCTGACGTCTTTGATGAACTTTTTTTTTGGATATATATATATTCTTGTTGAAATTCTTGTACTGTACACCTTCTTGTTTGCTGCTGTAACTCCATGAATTTCCCCGTTGTGGGATGAATAAAGGAGTATCTTATCTTATCTTATCTTATCTTATTCAATGAAATGTGTGAAAGGCATTAAAATATAATCTGGCTTCAGTTCTCCCTCTCACCAACTGCGTCGCAAATTCCCCCTGCCTCTAAAATGAGCGTACACATGGGTCAGAGTTTGCTTACCGGCCCTGTTTTGTGCGTAAGCAATGTTTATAAATGAGACCCCTGGTCATTTTCAGGTCATGTTTTTTTTTTTAACATAACTCCACCCAGTTCTACCAAAAAACACTTCAACATTTAATGTGCCTGAACTCAAAGTCACTTAACACTGAAACTGTAAATTCACTATGATAGAGAAGTCTCAAGGTCTCAAACTTCAAATGTATCTCATGCTGTTTGAATATTGACAGACTTGTAGGGCTGCTTTAAGGGCTCACAAGGTAAAGCAAGTTGTCCACAGACAGAAGATAGGTAGTTGGATTCATGGCTCCAGCAGCCTGCATGTCTAAATGTCTTTAGACTGGATACTGAACCACGAAGTACGTGTATTGAGTTAGTGAAATGCAATATAACTCTTTGTGGGGTTGAAAGACCAACAGATCCCTATACATTCAGTAAGTGAAGCCTCAGACAGCTGTAAATGTATTTTTATCAATTTATACTTGTTAGTGGTTAGGGTGATTTTTGAAAATGAAATCTAGATTTCCCTTCAACTTCCTCAGTGGCTCTCCTTGGGCTCTCTTAGCTCAAACCCTCTCCCTTTGGTTATTTCATGCACGCTCAACAACATGGCTGCCAGTGTTGATGAAGGGCTTGTTACCACAAAAGGCACAGTCTCGTCAGTCGTTAGGAACTGGTTTGGTTTTGCAGCGCGAGACCTATAACAAACCACAATCCACTGCTAAGCTGGTTCAAAGTTTGTTGCAAATACAGGCAGTAGGACCAATTTATTTCAACTTCTTTCACAGAGGCATGCAGCCAAAGTGGAAAATGTGTCTCATTACAAGATGCACAAGACCCCAACAACACCTACACCTAACCCTAAACCCACATTAGCGGAATCAGTTTCACACGAGAGGACACAGTTGAATGTATTACTAATGCATCCTTGCTGCACATCGCTACACATATGGTCCCTATATATACACACAGTGGAAAAGCCCGGGTTTATCCATATGCTTAAACTACTGACCACAGGTATGTGCTGTCCAGCTGCAAGTATTTTGCTCAAGTCGCAATGCAGCATCTGTACAACTTTACATTTGAAAGATTGCTTTAGAGCTGAAGGGGACATCATTTTTAGTCCAGTACAACAGACATAGGGTCCAGTCAAACCATGATCCCTTGCATGAGTTTGATGGCTCATTTTATCAACAACGGTCGGGTTCTGAGAGGTTTCTGCTAGCTTACTCCCTTGATGACCACAAAGGTGAGCTGAACGCCCAAGGGCAAAAAACATGCTTTGATTAAAAACAGAAAAATCTGAGATTATATTTTAGGCCAGATTGCCCAGCCCTACTCCAAAGTCAGCCAGACAAACAGTAAAAAGGTTAAACCTTTCAAGACTTTTGGAGCATCTGTAATACACTTAATGTTCATGTAATTAGTGTAGGATTGTAAGAGACTTTCACGGTTGTTCATTCATAATTCCATAGTTCCATTGTGATTTATCCTTTCTTGGTGAAATGACTTACATCTAACAGTATTTAAAAAAACTACTTTACAATTTCCAAAACAGAAAGCATTAAGTATATCAGATTGGAATGGATTTGTTTTGTAATTTCAAAGTCTGATGCAACTGTTTTCCAGAAGCCTGACCCCCCAGGAAGACTCCTCCAACAGCTGTGTGGAGTTCAGACGTGTCAACTTAAGCCAAGTTTATTTTGAAACACGTTCTTGTTATATCTGTAGAAGCTGCTTCCACTTGATCGTTTTGTTGATCTACGTATGTCAATCATTTATATTGGGTTTCTGAATGTTGCGTTACTTTGACCTCATGTGGTTTAAACTTTTACAACTTGCAGCTCTGTGATTTTGTAGCTGACGTTTTTTGCTTTACTGCAATAAGTTCAAGGGTTTTTACTACAACCAGTAGATGATCTGCACTCTGTATTCATTCAGAGAAGCTACAAAGTTCCAATCCATTTGGTCCAAATTATAAAATCCATGTTTTCACCTTGGGTTTGCACCCTGACAATATCTCACAACAAACTATTTGTACAGGGGGGATGTAGCTCAGTGGTAGAGCGCATGCTTTGCATGTATGAGGTCCCGGGTTCAATCCCCAGCCATGAGGTTTGCTGGTTCACTTGCCTGGGCTCTGCCGAGGTGCCTTGCTCAAGGGCAAGGCAAGGCAAGGCACCAAACCCCATACTGCTCGGGGTGCACTGGTTGATGGCAGTATCCTCACTCTGACATCTCTCCCTAAGCATGTTCACTGCATGTGTGTGCATGATTGTATATATATACCAAAAACTGTATGTGTAGCATGTTAAAAAAATAGCACAAGTGAAAAAATTTAATTTCCCTCCTGGGGATTAATAAATTACTTTTCTTCCTCTTTCTTCTTATTAGTTTTCAACCCTCAGCAAGCAAAAGTGAAACAGCAAATGTTTATGACCTCTGGATATTACCTTGCTGTATGGCTTCTTTTGATGCACATGTAAGTATGGCAATGACAAAACACTGCAAAACATGACAATATCAAATCTGATTTGAGGGAATCAAGCTAAATCTAAAGAGTAAAAAAATACTAGATTACCATGAAAGGAAAAGAAATGCAGGAAAAGCAAGACAGGTGAACAGGCAACACGACAGAATACCTCAGTGAGCTACACGTTGCAGATCTGAAGCTTTCTTTGTGTAATCTCAGTGATAAAATGTTAACTATATGTGTCATGACTGAGGTTTTTATGTCTTTCCTGGTATGTTATAAAAGAAAGTTTGAAAGTTTGAGGGGAGAGTAACTGACCAATAAAAAGTGACTGTCTCTGTTACCAGGAAGAGTTGGTATGGTGCAGCTGTGAATTATTCTCTGCTCGATCCTGGCAGTGAGCACAGAGCACAGTTTAACCACCCTGTCCTTTTGGAACAGAGCAAACAAGGGTGGGTCTTACTTTTTCTGCGTCACAGACGGTAAAAAAAATAAAATTGCTCAAACAGACACTTGCACCTGAGGACACAGAGTTCAGCCAATCAATTCCCCCCTATGCCTCACTCCAGTACCAATGTAACTTCAAGTGTCAAGGTCTGGGGGGAAATGAAACAGCAACATGATATTAGTTATTTAAAATGATGTTAAATATCAACCAAACCATGAAATCTAAAATCTCAGGTGTAATTATCTGCTTAAAGGTGGAAAATGTTTTCAGGCTTGTTTTCTACTGTGAATATGAAAGAAAACTGTAGGAATGAACAACACTTCTATTTATTAAAGTTATATTGGTTTGATGACCTCACTCTCACGTAACCCACACAGAAAAACTGACCACTGTAAATATGGAGCATTTCTGCCTCTTAAAATCCATGCATTAATGCTGCTGTCACATCATTTGCAGGCTGAATGCTCGAGGCAGGTGTTAAATTCAGGAAGGTGGCTTCTCTGCAGGTAGATTTCTATTCTTCCATCGGTGTCTACTAGGGTTGTAAAATGTCAGGAATTTTCAAAGTTGGAAACTTTCCATGGGAATTAACGTGACTAAACCAGGAATTTTCATAATTGAAGGTCGGCTCCTAATAGGGAACTTAAATATAGTTGGGGAAAATATATTTTAGCATAATCCTGACTAAAAGAACCCGATTTCATGCAAGTACAGTTGAATATCTATGCTATTCCTACATCACATGCACAGATGATTTCTAGAATCCTGCAGTGGCTTGAGAAGCTTGAGGGAAGATGTTTTTTTATTTAACATGTTGAATGGGACTTTTTTGGAGAAAGAGGGGCTCTTTTCAATTAACATTTTGAATGGGACTTTGTTGGGATTGCATTTTAGTTAATTTTTGAATGGGTTGGGTCGGGGGGGTGAGTAATATTTAACTCAATATTCATGTTTTTGTTCTTGGATGAAAGAATTGATTGTTCACTAAAATATTTAACTTGATAAAAGTTCTACTTACAAATAAATCTGTTTTATTTGTATTATTTTGGATGGATATCTGCTTATAACAAAACAAATATGTATGCTTGGATATGATCCCATTCCATTAAATTACCCTTAATTCCCAGTTAATTCACATTCATTCCCATGAAAAGTTTCCAATTTGGAATATTTCCAAAATTCCCCAGCTTAACTTCCCATGGAAATTTACCAGAAATGTTCCACCCCTTTGCAACCTTACACGTAACCCACACAGAAAAACTGACCACTGTAAATATGGAGCATTTCTGCCTCTTAGAATCCATGCATTAATGCTGCTGTCACATCATTTAAAAAAAAAAAATTTATTCGATTTATTTGTAAAGGGACCATGTACAATATTTAACATAAATGTCACCATCTGATGCATTGTACCAGAGTTAGCTTAAAGCTAATTTACATCTGCAGTCCCTTGGCAGGACACAATTAAAACATCACATTGTAAAAACACTTGCTTGCACACACACGCGCATGCGCACACGCACACACACACACACACACACACACACACACACACACACACACACACACACAAACAATCAATCAAACAAACAAACAAACAGTATGTATATCAAGTTAAAAGTACCAAATCAGTGGTTGCAGTGTTGAGTGTTTCTTTAGCTGACTTTTTGTTTTGAAGCTGCTGAGAGATTCACAGTTCTTAATATCCTCCAGTAAGGTGTTCCACTGAGTTGTGGCTTTCACAGAAAAAGCTGACTGCCCAAAGGCAGTGCAGCGAAAGGGCACATTGCAATTTCTGAACGAAGAGATTCTTGTTGATTTAACGGAGTCCACTGACCGAAAGTTGATAAATTGACGCAGCGGACGCGGGGCCAAGCCATTTAAAATCTTATACACAACACACACATTTGAATACAATTTAAAATTCTCAAAGCCCCAAAGATGATGTTTCTCCAGTATCCCACAGTGGTGGTATTGCATTGTTTTTTTGTCCAGTATTTTTAAGGTTTGTTTATACAGAGAGTGAAGTGGTTTAATGACCGTCTCCCCGGCCTGACCCCAGCATGTGATACAGAATGACATGTGGGAAAGGATCATAGCATGCATAAAAGTCTTGGCTGCATCCACTGAAAGACAGCTTCTTATCAGTCTAAAGTTTGTCAAATTATATTTGATGGTTTTTATCATTTTCCTAACATGTTTCTTCATGTTAAGGTTTGAATCTAGGAATACACCAAGATATTTAAACTCACTAACTATTTCAATCCTCTCATCTCCAATGACAATGTCAGCGTTGATGGGCTGCATATTGGTTTTAGAGAAAAACATGCCTTTAGTTTTACTTACATTAAGACAGGGCTGAATACTCAAGGCAGGTGTTAAATTCAGGAAGGTGGCTTCTCTGCAGGTATATTTCTATTCTTCCATCAGTGTCGACACGCTGGTCACAGCTGTGGCTATATGAGGCTGTGGTTGTATGTGTGAAATGTTACAGAAGTGAACCTAAAGTTTCCATTTAGTGGCTTCACCTGTATTTCCCCTAAATTAGTCACAGGTGGTGTACGACAGTGAGTTCTGATTCAAAGTTCTGATAAAAACCCTTACACAAATGATAGTTTACATACAAAAAATGTAGTATCCAGATCTCTCTGCTCCAAAGTATATAGATAAATGCACGCCTCCTCACTCACTCCCGCTCCAGAGACCACATCACCCCAGTCCTCCAGAACCTCCATTGGCTTCCCATCCCCTCAAGAATTCAGTACAAGATCCTCCTCATCACCTACAAAGCCCTCCACAATCTAGCTCCCTCCTACCTCACCGACCTTCTGCAGCCATATAATCCCTCCCGCAACCTCCGCTCCACCAACGCCAACCTCCTCACCCCTCTCACCAAACCCAAGCACCGAACCTGGGGGGACAGGGCCTTCTCTGTCACTGCCCCCACTCTCTGGAACTCTCTCCCCCAACACCTCAGATTCTCTCCCTCACTCACCAAATTCAAATCCGAACTCAAAAACACCTTTTTACAAAGGCTTTTAAACTATAATTGATTTATTTTTTTCTTGTTTTGTTTTATTTTGCTGCCTTGCTCTTCTTTGCTTTTTTTTTTCCGCTGTTTTCCTTTGCTTTTCTATTGTATAATTTTATCTTATTTTTCTGTAAAGCGCTTGGAGAATCTTTTAAAGTGCTTTTATAAATAAAATGTATTATTATTATTATTATTAAATCTGTTTGTGATACAATCCTCAATCCAGCCAGTAGCCAGTTTATCTTCAACCAAGCAGATTAAGAAAACATTTGATCATCTTCAGTAATGGTAAGGGATGCACTGGTTGAGGATCGATATCTGCCAATATTTGCTCTGTTGACCAACATCAATCAATCTGCAAATGATGTGCCTTGGAACGATGTCAGTAATAATAGTTTGTCTGATTGAACGCTGGCAAGCTAGTATACCTTAGTACTAATTCAGAGGAGAGATTTTAATTCTTCTTTGGGACATAATCTGATTTGTATTCATTGTGAAATGTGAAAAAAATGTCGGCAGTGTGGGAGTATAACACCATCGCTGATAAAGATCAGTGACATTTAGTTTGTAAGACATGATCCAGACAAACATCTGCTACTTCCATCAGAGCATGGCATGTTATTGGAGAATGTGCCTATGTTCTGGTGCATCCATGCTTCTTGTGTATCTGTGTACTATAAGACTCTGCACTTTTTTCACAATCTGTGTCTCTGTAAACAAATATAAACATAATTTCCTTTTCAATATATTGTGGCCAAAACAGGGAGCCAGATAAACTTGAAATGGCTGATCATATTATCAAAACACAACTGTATTTATGTCATCATTGAGTTTCATTACGATGTGGGAACCACAGCTATAAATCAACACGCTAAAAGTGAGCTTTGTCTCTTTTGAACTGGCAACAAAATATGGCTTGCAATAGTGTGGCGGTAGCACAGAGGGTAGAGGCAAGTTTCCTCTGAAGGTACAGCCATCAGTGTGTTTGTATGCAAATGAGTTACTCAGATGAAATCTTGGTGGGCAGGTTAAAAGCCTCGATTATCAGTGTGTGATTGTGAGCATGAAAGGGGTTAAAGTGTAAAGTTCTTGTGTGATTGGATAACTTCAAAAGGTGCAATGTACATTCACAAATCAATAATCAGTAGTATTGTGGTCTTTAAACTGACTGCAGTGTTTTCTTGTGTCAATCACTAAATTAAAGGTGATCGCAAAGAACAATTTGAGGATATCTATTTAGCAGTGTTGTAGTACTCGTTTTGCAGGACTAGTGACTCGACTTGGACTCAAGCACTGATGACTCGGACTTGAGGATTGACTGCATAAGGACTCGGATGATAGAGAGGAGGACTCTGGCTTATTTATTAATATTGACTGTATTAATGTTTATGTTAGATTTTGTATGTTTCAGAAAATGTATTCCGTTCAGAGCGAGGGCTGGGATGAGTAAAATAATTATGTACCAAGCGGCAACCTCCGGTCTCAAACTGTGAAGCCCATGTGGAAGTGTTATAAACTGCAATACATCGAGAATCCACTTGAGGCTGGCTGCAGAACCACCGGAAACTACATAGACACCCATTAAAAAAAGACGATCTTTGCAGCATTAATAAACATGTTTACAGCCTGGTTCAAAAAACAGCTTGGCTTTGCGTAGCTAATTTCTCTATCGGCACTATAGACTGTAAATAAAACTGACAGCGTTGCTCCGCCTCTTCCCGCAGTACGGTTCTGAAAACCTAAAAATCCCGCTCCTGGGGAAGCCACTGTAACAAGCTCCGCCCTACAGCGTAGCGTCATAAGACGCTGTGTGTCCTTTGAAGTTTCCCTCTATGGCGGCTGTGAATCAAAGGAAACCAGGAAGTAAAACCCCGTTTTTTAAACTCTAATAACTAACGAAAAAGAAACTTTTCAGGAAAAAGAGGCCTTGAACACAAAACAGTCAAATAATAACTACATATCACCACAGCATACGGATGTGAGAAACATTCGTACGGCGTGTATGTATTTTTTAAAGTTTGACTGCTCCCCCATTCAAATGAATGGGGGAGATGGATTTTTTGACCTATACTGCAGCCAGCCACCAGGGGGCAGACACTCTGCTGAAAGCTTCACTTCCAGCCGAGCGAGATGCACCCCTGATCGGCACACACTGTACAGGGGGTTAATTTTTTTCTAACATGACGGTTCAGAAGATACTAAGATTACGAGTTTTTTCCCAAATAAGGACATGGCTGACTTGACTCCCGGACGGGAACACGTAGCTGTTGGCTAGGAGGCTCAAACTCCGCCCCTTTACGTCACACTATGCCTGGTTGAGTCCGGCATTTCAAATATGGCTGCCGCCGTCGATTGGCTTCAAAACAGCGCTCAGGAACAGATGGGCAACGTCACAGATACTAGGTCCATTATTTATACAGTCTGTGTTATATACATAAAATGATGGAAATAGCTCCAACACTAGTGTTTATGACAGAAGTGTTTCCTACACATCCTAAAGGTCAACAGTCAATAGTTGGGACTGAAACAGCTGCCCTCCTTGTAATACATAATATTACCAACTCGGACTCAACTCGGACTCGGACTCAAATAATGAGGACTCAACTCGGACTCGGATTTGGACACCGAGGACTTGGAGTCAAGGTTTGGTGACTCGACTACAACACTGCTATTTAGTCATGGACAGGGTCTATTTTTAAAACTGTAATTGTTACCTGATCTCTAACTATCAAAGAAGAACTAAAAGACATATATACATGTATGTACTGGAAACAAAAGTCATGTGCCAAAACTAATATTAGCCCATCTAAATATAGCACACTTCCCTCTACAAAAAAAAGACTTCAAACCATGATCCTCTACACACATGCTCAGCCATATACCCACATGAGAACACTTGCCCATCACCTCTCTGCTGGTCTCCCCATCTGCTGTTGGTCCTTTGAGGCTAAAGAGCAAAGCTTGTGGAGAAGGAGAGAGATGAAGGGGGGCAGATGGGAACACAATGCTCTTCCTTTGGCAAACACAAAAGCTCCCCGAGCTCGGGGGCAGGACAGAGGGAGGTGGGATGGGGAGGGTGCTGAAGGCCCACCCATCCTCCACCTGCCACTCATGAGCTAAGGAGAAGTCCTCAGTTGATACTACAATGTTGAATCCAGAAAGCAAAACAATCACACTGGGGGTGATGGGTCAGTAAAAATTCTGTGGTGGGAGGAGGTTAAAGAGGGGTGACAGGTTAAGCTTGGCTCAATCAGAAAAGCTTCTTAACCTGACAAAAAGAATTAAATATCAACCTACCAGAGGAGGTGTCTCTGGATCTGTGTCAATACAACATGATGTGATAAAAGACATCTGCTAGGCTTAACAGGAGCACCACATGTCTCTGTGTGAGAAAGTGTGTGTACTAGTATCATCACACCATGCGTCATTGTATGTAATGCACATATTCAGTTTCTCTACAATGTGTGTATGGCCCCCACTACTCCTGACATTTGCAAACTTGTCTGAGCTGCCATGACATCAGCATGTTAAATCAATCAGCACCCAGCAGCAACTACGGATCAAACTGTATCTTAAAATGAATTTTAAGAAAAAGAAAACAATCTGTGGTTACTGGGAGTGACATGTTCAGGCATGTCCAACATATTTACTGAATTTGTCAACTCCTCTGCCAAATGACAGAGAGAGACAGAGACATGACAGAGATTCAGATTGTAATGTGCATAGAATAACAGAACATGACTTTGTGTTCTGTTTATCTTTGCAGAAATCCTAATATTCTTCAGGCCTGTTGCATGATTAATCAATATCACTAGTCACATCAAAGCACTTCAAGCTCTGTCAGTCACATCTTCAGTGTAAAGACAGATGGCTGGTTTGCAGGTGAGTATGATTAGCCAGCAGGTGTACTAGTCTGGCACACACAACATAAATCCAATAAAAGGGGGAGGAGAAGAATGAAAACGACATCTGCAGGACACACAGAAACAGCTGTCTCACTTCCTGACGGAGGCTGACAGATCTGCATGGAAAGAATGTAGAAGATAAAGAAGATTGTTTCAAAAAAAGAACAGCAGGGTTGTGTTGACAAAGACAGATGACAGGTCGATGCTGAAAGGAAATGTAAGTCACGCTGAAGGCATCTGATAGTCTTTTGACTGACTCTACATCTATCTGTCCTTGTGAGCTGGCTTCCATTGCTCCTCCTCTCTGTCACGCTATGATTCATGGTGTGAATCCCCCTCTGTGTGTGTGATGCAACAGATCATACGTGTGGCTTTATTGTATAAATACAAACAGGCAGGTGTGTGATTAACTGCTTCAAATGACTGGAGGTTTACAGCGTGAACCAGTAATTTGCCTCTTTTATGAAGCCCCTCTGAAATTAAAACACACACATTTCTATTTGTATTAAACGCAAATGATCAAACAATGAGGGCGCAGCGCAAGCCAGTTTACAGGAAACCTGAAGCGGCTTCAGGAAGTTGCAGGTCCTGACCAAGACATGGTCTAGCACGTAAACCCCATATCAACTTTTAAACTTTCAGTTTTCCTCTCAACGAAACTAGTAAAATTGCTGATGGAATCTGTTGTCCCGATAATCACTCATTTTGATAAGCTTGCCCACATTTAATAAAAAGATGAATCATTCCAAACAAGAAAGCAAAGTAACCATGAAGCAGCATACTTATGAATGAACTCAGGGAGACAGATACACATTCACTTCCCTTTATGCCGGATATTGTTCAGCACTATTTAACAATTTGGCTTCCTTTTTAGGAACTGTTCGTTATAAAGAAAAAAAATCTAGTGGTCTAGAAGAGTGGTTGTTTGAGAATGGGTCAATATGTAAAATTAGGAAAGTTCTGTTGTGTCCAGGAAGTATTCACTGCTTTTCATATATAAGTTTCAGTATTACAAGAGAACTGCGTCAGCTTGGAAATTATTCAGAATCAGATACAGTTGGCCAGATACGCCTGAGTCCATCTATCACTACCATAACCACTTCCTTTCCAATACACGACACCCAACAACACAAAGGGAAGCAACGGACAAATAACAGGTCTAAGTGGTAAACATGTGTGTGTGGGGAGGAAGGGCGTTACATCCAATCACAAACCATATAAATTACAATCCTGTAAATCACATTATGTCAAAGGAGCTTACAACACCAAGACAAATGTTTACCAAAGAAGCTTTTCTCTGAAACTAATCTGTTTGTTTTGGACATGAGTAACACAAATATTATTGCAATGACCTGAAGGGGAAAATAAGATCATGAGACGTCATCATCAGAAGCTTTAATAAAGATTACTTAAGATATCAACGGCTTGTGGTCAGTCTGGCATGTGTTAGCCACAAGCATAGAAACCACTGGACAAAAGAAAAAAAACATCAGAGGAGACGACCACATGTCTCTTGAAAAGTAAATAGAGAGGCGTGTTATTCTTTGTATGGCTGGACCCATTAATCTGATGATAGAGGTACACACATACTATCATTTCACAATTCCCTAATGAAGTTTGTAGTCTTGTTTGCAAAATTGTCCTAAAAAGTACATTTTAAAAACCATACCTTGTATATTTTTGTCCTCCTTTCGAACCTCCTTTTTGTGTTTTTATGTGTTTTGATTTCTAATATTTGTGAAGCACAATGAGCTCTTTTCTACCAATAGTAAAAAATAATTTCTAATTTATTTGGGCTTTACCATTTAGGTATGGATGTTCCCATCTGCTATTACAGCCCATGATCCCAATCCGAATTTTTTTAATATTGAGTATCTGCCAATACCGATCCAGATTCACACTTCTATTTGCCAAGATAGCAGAGTTGTGACGTTTTTTTTTGTTTACAAAAATAAATAAAGTAAACAAAATAACTAAAAGTTGCCTTCAGCTTATTCAATTCAACTTGGTCCAGCTAGCATTGTTGTAAAACTCACATGTTTTTGATTAGGGATGCACCAAAATGAAAATTCTTTGATGAAACCGAAAACCGAAAATGAGGAAACCAAGGCCGAAAACTGAAAATCAAAACACCGAAATAAATTATTATGCCATTGCATTTATGGCTATTACTGTGTACTAGGGATGTCAACAATTAATTGACTATTGATTAATTTATTGTTAAGAATTTACTCGAACACATTTTTTTGTTTTGATTTTATATCACATGGAACAAACATGTGGTCTTATATTTCGTTCCTATCAAGGATGTGTTTTATGTTTAAAGCATGTTTCTATGTGAATCAGCTGACTAAGGGTGTTGCTCACAGCAGAGACGCTCAGCTGGGGGCTGCAGCTGAGTGACAGGTCTCCACGAGCGCTTTTTGTCTCCTCCTGCGGACTGATTATGACTCGGTCGCGCTCCCGGCTGACACCTGACCACGTTCACATGCTTATTTTTCTCAATAAGAACCAGTAGACAGAAAACTGGAAACTGTGAGTCTAAAATATGATTCTGTTCAGTTCCCTCGTTGCAGTAAATCCACATGTTGAAGTCTGAGCCTTTACTTTTATGACTGTATGTCCACGGAGATCATGAGCCTGCTACACGTGTTGATATTCAGCGTGTTTAACATTTTGTACGCCCCAATACGATCCGAAGCTATTTAATACTGTAAGTTATATACATTGTGTCGTGAAGGAAAATTTGGTTTGGGGCAAGCGGCAACCTCCGGTCTAAAAATATGAGTCCACTGTGGAAGTGTTAAAAACTGCAGTTCATCGAGGATCCACTTGAGGCTGGCTCCGGAAGTACCAGAAACCACCTTCGCACTAATTCAAAAAAGCTGATCTTTACAGCAGAAATACACATTTTTACAGCCTGGTACAAAAGAAGAGTGTAGTCTGGATAGCTCATTTCTCGATCGGCACACACTGTAGCTGTTGTCTAGGAGGCTCAAAGCTCGTCTCTTTACGTCGCACTGGCTCGACAGGCCCGCCGACGATTGGCCTCAAAACAGCGCTTCGGAAACAGATTGGTGACGTCACTGATACTACATCCATATTTTATACAGTTTATGGGTAAAAACAATTCTTTTTATCTGCTGGGTTTGGAAAAATATCCATCAGTACTCATCAGTAATTGAAGTAATTGGAGATTATGGCTAAATTTCTGTGTTTTTCAATGCCTTTGTATCAAGCAATGTTATTATTCCCCTTCGTTCCCGTAATGGCGGACCCTACTAGGTTGTCCTGATTGGCTGGGAAGCCTCATAGAACAATCACGAGAAGTAGGGGAAATCTAGTAGTGTCGACATTCGAAATCTCTCTCCAAACTGATATTTATATCAAGACTACCAACAGCAGCTTTAACCCAACCAAAACACTGAACGATTTTGCCTCAAATAAAACTGTGTTGGTAAATGACTGTAATATCTATGCATTCTGGCTGAAATGTATCCTAAAAATTGACATTGGTGCAGATCTTATAGGTACATCTTAAATTAAAGAACTTAAATTCCCAATTGTGACAAAATTACCAGGAAGACACCACTTCCTTTCCTCCATTCCTGCCTTTCCTGTCTTGACAGTTCTTACTTTGAGCTTTGCCTTGACCTTCAAAAACCTGGTTCTTTAAGTGCTGCCTCTGATCATAGTTAGCTGCTGCACTGCACCAAATAGTACGTTCAGCCACTTAGCTTTAGAGATTTAATTGTATTCATGTCAAAAGAGGGAGAAAATGGCTGTCTGCAGAAAGAAATGCACCAAAAATAGAAAAAAATTATATATATATATATATATATAATATTATATTATAAATTGAAAAAAATGCATTTGGCTTTGTGTTTGACATGGAAACGTTGAAGTATTTTTTTAATGATTAATCGATAATTGATAATTAACATTTCCAAAGATCGATAACGGAAAATACTTGAAATTTCCATCCCTACTTTGTACTAACCTCAGTAAAATCAAGGCAAGCAGGTTCTCTGCATCATTTCTCGTGTGCTGCTTTATTCCCACATCCAAGTAAGGACCTTTATAACGCGGATCAGGTACAGTCGCGATGAAGTGCAGAGGATCCGAATAGATCTCAGTGAAACGTGTGCTGACAGACTCTAAAGGCTGATTTATACTTCTGCGTCGGATCGACGGCGTAACCTACGCCGTAGGTCCGCGTAGCTCCCGTACCTACGCAGAGGCCTACGCACGTAGCTGACGTGCACCTCCTCCAAAATGTAACTACGCGTAGAGCCGACGCGGACCGCAAGCTCTGTGATTGGTCCGCTCGACGGCTTTGTCTTTCCCGCATTCACAGCACTTCCGGGGTCCCGGACATCGGCCACACATCGGCCGTGTATTTCATCTCCTCCTCTCTATTCTTCATGTAATCATGTCTGTATGATAAACAGCAACATGTATCAGCTGTAGATTAACATAACACGCTCTGAATCGATGTGGAAAAGTAAACAGAGATCGTAGCGGGACCGGAAGCAGGCGACCGGCTATCAGAGAGACCGCACTGCCCTCAGGCGTTTCGGCGGAGAATTGCTGCGCGACACAGACACACCGACGCAGAAGTATGAGGGGCTCATGTCCGCGTCAGCCCCTGCTGCGTAGGGCGACGCAGAAGTATAAATCAGCCTTAAGAGTGTACTTTCATTGTGTTCACTCTGTGGTCCATCTCAACCTCTTTGCTTAGAAGACGCTTTAGTGCTGCAATTAAAGGAAGAACGGATGCAGACCCTTTGTTGGCCCTTATCCAGACAAGCACCTACTGGCCGCAGGTTTCGCTTGCATCATCACAGCATTCTGTATCGGCAGTGTTGTTTCAGTGATAAAAAGTCTTTCCGACGAAAACCGAAAATGCACTTTTGGGCCATTTTCAGCTGAAAATATTCGGTGGCCGAATTTTCGGTGCATGCCTATTTTTGATTCAAAATGGTGGCGCAGGCTTCTAGACCTAAGGTTTTCATCCAAACTTTGTTCCATGTTATGTCTATTTTCTAAAAAGAAATTAGCAGTTTATGTTTTGTGACAGTAGCAGCATAAAAAATCTGAATGATTCCCATTCTGAAAAGACAGAGAGAAGAGGAGTTTTCACACTGAGAATTGTTTTTGTGAAAAGGTGTTAACATGTACCCAGATGGGCAACACAGACACTAAGACTGTGTTGATGAGTCAAAAACTGTCAGTCCCTTATAAGAGGAGTAAAAATATCTTTGTATGCTGAAAGCAGGGGAATTTTGCTCTTGCTTAATCAGATATCTGTTTCATTGTAAGGATTAGTGAGTGGCCAATATTCCAGTTGAGAAAAAAGACTTCTGAAATACAACTTTCTCAGAAATGAACAGTTAGAAGAGAGGAAATCAAAGACGGCCACCAGAGAACCACTTCCTTCCTCTCTGCCTACCTACTTATCCTTCCTCTCATCCTCTCATCATCTCATGACTAAGGCTTGGGCCTGGCTCTTCCTTTTCATCTGTATACAACCTTTAATCAGCCTTGAAAGTGTGAAAGCTAGATTCATGCCATGTAATTGGTGGTGGCACCCACATAAACAACCTTTTTTTTAACAACATAATTGAAGCAGACTGGAATCTTCTGTTCTACAGTAGCCAAAGAGAAATGTAGGGAAATCGAAGTCACATAAACATGAACAAAGAGCCTCCAATAGAACAGGCAAATGGTGCCAGTTCCTCTTTCGTCAGGGAAGCCTTGACAGGTGTGTTTACCTCACCAACTGACTTCCACATCAACCAAATTAAAATCCTTCAGTGATTTCTGTGAAATAAAAGCTTACTTCTGCTTCTTTTAAAATGTTAACATCAGGGATTTCACCTGATTCCAAACCCTAAATCATCCATCTTATATTAATGTCTTTTCTCAGACCCATTTAATCTACCCACTTTTGTTCCCCTTTCCCACACAAAACTACACTTTCGCTCTTTCTGCACAAAGCAGCTTGTTTCACCTTGCCTCCTGTGATGTCTCTCTCTCTCTGGATATCTGCATTCTTCATCAGCCCTATGTTTTGCCTCAAAGACATGTCCTAGGTTTTAATTTTTCAGCCACATTTTAATTTCCAAATTGTTTGGAGGACGCTCCTTGTGGTACAGATTAACATCAGCATCATATAAAAGCTTTGCAACAGGTGCATAAATATGTCTTAAGTACACAATAGAGGTCACATCATATGTAATGCATTTACAAGATGGACAAACATGAGAATGAGTCTCTCTGTTTTATCTCTGCAGTGTCTGTGTGTGTGTGTAAATGTAACCAATAAGTGACTCATGGAGTAGGAGAGAGATTAAATAGTCCACTACTTTATTGATTAAGGATAATGTTGTTGTCCCAAACCTCAAAGAAATACAAAGAGATAACACTTGAATTGGTCTACAGTCGTACTTGTACAGCCATCAATAAACCCTGGCCCTAAAGTAAAAACTAGTTTACGCAACACTGATGTCAACAAAATAATTAGTCATATCTCTGACAACATCACAGTGATGACACATTCACTGGGTAACTTTCCAAACGAGGCAAAACCAGACAGCGTCAGTGGTGAACACCTGTTCCTGACGTAGACTAAACAGTCTGTCAGATACCACCGTAAAAACTGTTTGTCACTAAATCTGAGGGCTTGGTTATAAAATGGGATCAGGATAAAACCTGCGTCATTATAATGACACATTTGGACATTTTCCCTGTCCGGATAGATCAAACAACCACAAGCAGACATAAATCCAGTTTCCAGTTAAAGATGCAGTGTGTGGATATTGTGAATATTTAGGGGTGTCCTGTGGCCATATTTCTAGATCGAGACGCTCCCTTGCTCATCCCTCCTGTTGGTGAAGTGACGGTCTTAAGGTGCATTTTGACCAAGAGTTTTGGGGTCGTTTAGCCCCCAGAACTACTTTCCCCGGAACTAAAAGGTTCCTGTGCGACAATTGTTGTAGCAACGCCGTTTCAACACGACTTTAAAATCGTTTTTAAACTCAAAAAGCCGTGGCAGAGAACGGCCGGTGTTTTGGTTTAAACCGCGACCCTGTTAAATGCCGACTTTCAGTCGGATGCGTCCCTTATGAACGTCTTCAGACGATCATTAAATACTCATCTGATGAGGATATTTTGAAATCTTAATGAAAAGCTAAATGAGTATGCATAACCAGGAACTCCCTCTGTGTTTTAACTGTATAAACTCCACAAACACTGACACGTTCAGCTGAAGGTGTCCAGTTTACAGGGTCACTTTTAAAACCGTAACACCGATAGAGATGCATTAGCAATGGGTTTAGAGAAGACTACTACAAAGCTGTGAAATCAAGTGAATCACAGCTTCTTCTTTTGAAAAGTACACACACATACAAAAAAGATAGAACAAATCAAAACAAACGACAGAAAGAGAAATCAAGTGAATCACAGATGTGTGTGATGTTATTGTGGACGGCGAGTGGAATATAAGCACTACAGGTAATCCACCAATCAGATACGTTCAGCATTGCAGGCCCTGCCCCCTGAAAGTCCCAGGAACCTTGAAAAGTACTACCCCCCCAAGCAGGGGCTTTTCAAGGGGGAGATTAACTACCCCTGAACTAAATTCAGACTCTGGTTCCTCCAATCAAAATGCACGTAGTTCAGGGGGTAAAATCCCTAGTTCCGGGGTAAAGTTCCTGCTTACCAGCTAGCATTTGATCCCCCTCAAATTTAAACGATGTAACTTTTCTCACCTTTACAGAACCAAACTTCAGTGGGCCTACTGACCAATGCAGTTTTACTCTCATCATTGTAGCAAGCATAGCAGAGAGGACTGTCATACAGCAGGAGGAAATGAGTCCAACAAAAGTAGACATGTAGGTCTTTGAAATGAGAACATTTCACAGCACAAACAAGAGCTTTATATCATCAATAGACTGAACCTTTTTTCCACAAGCAGTTCAAACTAGCATGCCTCTCATTTTTTGATATTGTGGCAAAAAAAAATCAAGTTTGGCAATGTTGAGTGTCGCAACAAGTTAGAGCACAAGTCTTTAGCAATCCTAACTACCCAAATCCAAACTGAGAACCCAGAAAATATGTGAACTAGAGCGCATTATAATCTTCCCGTCAGACTCCAAACATAATCATTCACTGCCTGAAAATATGAAATTGTTCATATTTTTTTATCAACATGAAAATCTTTCCACAGAAACAGGAGTTGCCTGAGATGATTGCAGCATGAAAAAATGTTGACCCGGTAAGCTGAAGTGCACCACTCTCATTTGAGAAATGTAAGAGTGGAAAAAAAAAAGAGGAAGGTGAAAAGCTGTTTGATTGTTAATATATGTACTGTGATTATTATAATCAATTCAGAATCAGAATCAGAATCAGCTTTATTGGCCAGGTATGCTTGAACACACAAGGAATTTGACTTAGGTAAACTGTGCTCTCTTTGTACAAAGCATAAGAATAAGTTCAAGTTCAATTCAAAGAGAATGTCAACTACTCCCTTTAATGAATTTTCTTCAGCTTTAAAATAGACAGACCGATATTGCTTTTTCAGGGCCGATACCGATACCGATTATTAGTAGTCAAGGAGGCTGATAACCAATATTTGGAGCTGATATTCATTTGCAGTAAAAGGGAAAAAAATTGGCATCAACAGTTTTAATAATATAAACTCCAACACTTAACTTTGTTTAAATGCCTTTAAGCATATGTTTATTGACACCACCTGCAAAAACGGTAGCCTAGCTTGCGATCCATTTCTTCCAGCAGTTTCTCATTGGCTGATTGGCTGTTACCTGTGCCGTGGCTCTGCGTGTAACCAATAAGATGGTGTTGTGAGTGGGACAATGCCGGAGACACGGTAGTGACAGCAAACAGAGAGGTGCAGCTGCATCAGAGCCAAAATAACCCAGTTTTAAATTGATCTCTTATCGGCCGTCAGATTTTTAAAAAAGGCAGATGCATATAAAGGTAAGAATGCCGAAAATCAGCGCTGTTAATCGGTCTATCCCTACTTTAAAATGAAGTGAAACTATGAAAAAAGGCGTTCACTAGCAGCAGCAAGGGGAAAAGAAAGGAAAGTAAGTTTAGTTTAGCGCACGTGCCGCTCGAGTGGCTGCTTGTTTCAGCAGCTCTCTCTTCGTTGTTCTTTTTTCAACCTTTTTTCATATCTGTTTAGTTCTCTTTGTATTTGGAGCCTGTCATGTCTTTTAAATGACTCATTTGTTAGCCATAGACACCAAACTGGCTACGTTTGCAGTGGTGTTTTTGCTATTTTTGTTCCTGTGTGTGTCCGGAGATCCTGCGTATATCCATGGTAACATTGTTTACATACGAGATCAGCTGTTAGCAGCCCGTAGCATGTTGATGCTAAACGATACTAGGCCCGATGTTCCCTGCGAGCTGAGGAGAAGGAGGCAAGGAAGCCAAGAAAAGACGGCGTCGACCTGTCCTTCCACCCACCATTATGGGGAATGTAAGATCTATCTACGATAAGGTGGATGAGCTAACCGAGACCAGAGTAGCATCATGCTAACAGAGCTAACACCGGACACGAACGCCGAACGCCACATTGGAAGGATTAAACCTGCTGTGGACGGACAGGATACAGGAGAGCAAGACTGAACTAACTGGGGAAGAAGGCCAGCTCAGTCCTGGACCCTGTGGAGGTGGTGGCTGACAGGAGGATTGTGGCCAAGCTGTCGTCTCTGATGGACATTTCCTTTTTTTAAGATATATATTCTGATAGATTAGATATATATTGACAGAGTGGTCTAGACCTCCTATGTTTGTAATTGCGTCTTGAGATAACGTTTTTTGTGATTTGGCGCTATACAAATAAAGATTGATTGATTGATCTGCACAGCTTGACACAAATGCCTAACAAGCACAGCAAACCAAAGAAAAAGTTACCTGACCTCTCTTCCAAGACTCTCAAAAGTAAAAAAAAAAATACTCTCTCCATCTTGTATTCCTGTATTCTCCATCTTCCTGCCTTTAACAACAATAAATAACAGCATTGGAAATCTCAGCCTCCTCTCTGAAGCATATAAGAATTAGGGATGGGAATTTACAGTAACTCGATTACTCGAATTACCTAATGAACGACTACTTGAGTACTCGCAATTATAATTTTTTTGTACTCTGGCTCTTTGAAGCCTTCTCCTTCCAGAAAACTTAATGGGAGCATATCTCCAGTTACCATGTTGGTTATTATCATGCTAATCTTCTCTGCTCTGGTTTCATCACAATAACATGCGTTAACAGGGCGAGCAAAAGACGTGATGTGAGACTGCCTGTTATCTGTCTCCACTGTTTTCTCCTTGTTTTAAGCACGTGTGTTTAAAGCATCATACCAGTATTTCTATGGTGTGCAAGATTAACGCCACATATCTTGCACTGCACATTAACTTCATCGTTTCCTAGAGAGTTGCCAGCGCTGCCGTAAAACTTGTTTTAGCTGAAATCTGTCTCGGTGTGTACTGAAGCTGAAGTCATACGTTTATACCTTGTTAATTATTTTCCTACCTAGTATATTCAGTTAGGAGAAAACAAAAAGCACATGGTCACACATGTAAAGCTGTACAAGTTTAAGTTATGTTGCCAGGTGCGCGAGTAACAAAATGCTACTCGAATAATGGGGTCAATGGCAACTAAGTACCCGAGTACTCCACTATTTGTACCCATCCCTAATAAGAGTACAGCATTGGCACAGTGGGAGGTCCTGACCCTAAGGTCTGCCCCACACAGTGTCGTGCTTTCAGCCAAAGATGTTGACCTCATCTACTCTGCAATGTTATCTAGGAACAGAGTGTGTTAGGTTCAAGTTTAGCATGGAACACCTTGCTACATGAACTGCATTATTTTTCTGTTTACCACACAAACTTGACACTAAACAGAGTCAACCTCAGATGCAAATATAGCTCTGAGATGTAACATCATGCAGAGTGTTAGCATTTTCTAGGCGCCAAACTAATAAGTGTGACATTCGTACTGAACTTTGTGAAAGCATTTCATTTTCTTTCTGGTGTTCTGTGACAGCAGGGCGACACACACCCTTCATGTTTGTTTTTTCAACACAGTGCTATTTAGGTCAGAATGTGGCCTTCACCTGATTGCTCCAGATAACCTGGTTTCTTGTGTGAATATAAATGTAGTCCCTGTAAGACGATACCTGAAGATGCCTCACACCCTCTGACAGAGCGTGTGTGACAAGGCAGACCAATCAGCCGGGAGAGCACAGAGCTTTGACTCAAACAAAGTCAGAGATATTGATTCCCTGCTACAGGATATATCAAGCACAGTACATCGAAAAGTAGGAAAACGTTTATGTAAAGGACTCTCAAGAGGGTTTCTCTGTTTCTCAGTAACTCTCACTTCCAAACACAGACAAATTATTAAGCTGTACTGTTAGCACAACACTCGGTTCGAGACACAGCTTAAAGTTTTACAAGGTGATATCACCTTGGGCCAGGCTGGCAGATTGGACGATGCAAACTTAATGGGTGAGATGGAGCTGAGTCAGCTGACATCAGTGACGTTCGTTCATTAGTTCATCAGAGGAGGAGACAAATAGATTTGGCAACAGTCTGTCTCACAACAGCATGAGAAGATATCTGTGAAGCTACAACTATACAAGCCAGCTCCAAAGTGCACCAGTTTTCAACAAATCACAGCCTTTTATGCTCATCTCATGTTGTTGCCTTGAAGTGAAGTTTGTATACCATGACATAAGTTACGCCACAGTTTGAAAAGCCAGTTTCAAAACCATTAAAAGGTGACATATCACGCTCTTTTCATCAAAATCTATTGGTCTAAGAGGTCCCCAAAACATGTCTTTAAAGTTTATGCTCAAAAAAACACTTTGAAATCAGAGTTTGGCATGCCTGAAAAACCCTCTTCTTCAGCCCTCCGCAGAACGGTCTGTTTTCTCTCTGACCACGCCCCCTCAGGAAGTGGATGAGGCCTCGGCTCTCCAGCACGTTGATCTAATGTTTACATGTTGGCTGAATAGACACACTGCTTACAGACCGCGCTACTTCAACCCTCTGAATCTGATCCTGACGGAGAGGCGCCTGCAGCAGGACCTTTCTGAACGATTGGTCGCAGATTTTGTGTTTCCTGTTGTTTTATTTGTCAGTATGTCGACGTGTGTCTTGGTACACAGCTACGAAAATGTAGCTATGTGGCTATGCTAATTAGCGCTAGCACTTATCCATGATAAATACAAATCATCCACTAGATCTTCAAATCTGTAGACGTGGGGAGTAAAACCGACCTCTGCCAGAAAGGCGGCAGGACCTTTCTGAAGGATTGGTCACAGATTTAGTGTTTCTTGTTGTTTTATTTGTCAGTATGTTGATGTGTGTCTTGGTATACAGCTACAGCTACAAACATGTAGCTATGTGGCTATGCTAACTAGCACTAGCACTTATCCATAATAAATACAAATCATCCACCAGATCTTCAAATCTGCAGACGTGGGGAGTAAAAACCGACCTTTGTGTTTATTAAGACAGCCTACAACTACAATGTGTCCCTCCTAAGCTCCTTGTTAGCACACACGTGTGCAGGGAATGAAAAACAGAGGAGGGGTTGAGTTGTATTTTATGCAGTTCATGGGCTGAACAAGCTCCGAGCTCTGACTCCGTGACAGACCGGATACTGCTGTGACGTAACGAAAACACTGAAAACTGAAACGGCTCGTTTCAGCACACATTTACAGAAAGGTGGATAAATCAAAACAGGGGCAGAATGGATTTTTTTCATTTTCGGGGGGTTTGTAGACATGCCAGGGACACATATTTCAGGTAGAGAACCATTAAAAAGTCGATTTTGCATGATATGTCACCTTTAATATTTTCAGGAATACCATCCCTGTGGTGTGAGCCGCACCTGTTCCCAGTTAAAGTTAAACTTTGAGGTCATTAATAACTGTAAAACTCTGTCAGCCCTTGTTAGTCTTTTATATTAGTTCAGTGACTATGCATGTAGCAAAGAACCCATGAGGTGATTTGTATTAATGTTAGCCCACTAGCTGCAGTTAACTCACATGTTATCTGAGTCAGCTTTTTGCAGAGTTGTATCTAAAGAGTGGAAACAGGGCGTAAAATTAACACCCGCCAAGTGCCAATGGCAGGTAAAACATTTGTCTGGCATGTAAAACAAAAACACACACCCGCCAGTGGCCATTTTGTTTTCATACTTTCGCCTATTTCTGCCGACTGTCAGGTTATTTTGACCCTCGCAGCGCGCTGTACTTGTGTTGGTGATTTGATACATCGTGACGTCAGCTACTGGAGTTCTATTCATTCCCTTTGCTTGAAGAAGTACGGCGGGAAGAGCGTTTCCAGGAAGATGTGGCCACAAACAAAAAGAATAAACAAAGAGGAAGGGGAAGATCAAGTTACAGACGTTCCTGTTTAAGCTGTGAGACAGATTTTTGGCTCACTCAGTCAATGTAAAAGGTTGCACTTTAGAATATTTCTAATACATGATGATGCATCAGTCACCTTGAAATTAAGTATAACTTAATAAAATAGCAATCGTCTAAATGTATCTGTACATAACTGTAATCCTTAAAGTGATGCTTAAGTTGGATTTTCAGAATAAAAACATATGGTAATCATTTTAAATCAAACAAGGTATGATTTTTTTATTTGGCCGGTGAAAAATATTTTTGGGCGGTACATTTTTGGAGGTCACTAGCCAATGGCAGATGAGGTCAAAAGTTAATTTTACGCCCTGAGTGGAGAGCATAATAGGCAGCGTGTGACTATACACAGAGTAACTGCAGTGTCTAGCATCTTTTTTCAGGGCACTCAATATGTTATTCTAGTGCATCATCGGCCGGTCCAGACCTTAGCCTGTACTGTTCAACAAAGCGGTAGTGTTGCTGCTCCAGCCAGCCAATCATATCCTAGATAGGGTGGGACTGGTCAACCAGGTAACCAGGAACATAGATGCTTGTCAGATGACGATCATAGAGACAGAAGACAATTCTTGGGACACTTTGTTCATAATTATTGACATAAGTGAATCAATATAGAATTGTTTCTGATGGTAAGATTAGTAGTAGTAGTGTATGTTCATATAGCCCTTGTCTTTTCTTGCTTTCCTTTGTTTCATTTTATAGATATTTCAATCAAATTCACTTTCACTTGGATAAAAATGTAGTTTTTATCCAACAAACATATGTATACAACGTTTTTAAGTTACACTCAATGTTACTGTCAGCATGTAATGTTGGCCTGTTGCTTCCATTCAAGTTCATGTTATGCCTAAAAGGAATAGGACCCTGCCATCCCTGAACTTTCAGGGACAGGACAAATGCATTAATGTGAGCAGCCTTGGCTGTCTCAGAATAGCTCCAAGCCAAACCTATCATACATTTTTTTTAAAAAGACATTTGATGAAGTGCTAAACAAGTTATCTTGAGGTTGGTAGACCTACAGAGAGTCAGTGTTGCTGTTGCAGCTGAAATGAGGAGAGTACACGAGTTTACCTGATGACTGAGCCACTCTGCACTGTCACTGGAAACATTGACTTCAGCTTTGACACAAGAAGTAGGCGGTGCTCTTTAGTCACTGTGTGTGAAGGTCCACGTGGCTCTGCTCTGGAGAGTCATAATTAATCTCATCACTTTATCATTCATATTGCGATATGATACTATGTTATCAAGTAAAACGTTCTACCGGCATTATCGTGGAGGTTATGATATAGCACAGCCCTAGCATGTCCCTTTGTACCTTACGTTAGTTAACGACACAAAAAATGATTTGCATCAGCAAAAGAATTTCCCCCAATGGGGGACCAATAAAGTACATCTTATCTTATCTATCTTATGTTCCTGTTTTGTACCAGAACAACCAAATTTTGGGTCTTGCTTAAAATATTTTCTTTTTTTACTTATTCTCTCTTCCTGCTAAAAGAACACAGCCTGTTTCAAATCTGCTGCTCAGTGTTGTGCTAAATGCCCCTGATGTTTAATGTATCAAACATATTTTCCACTACTAAGTTATGAAGCCATTGAAAAACTACAAGTCTGTTTAAGTACAATTTTAGGATTTAATTTAATTTAATTTCATATGGGGAAATCTAGCCAAGATAATTCTAACACTTACATTTTAAAACGCTTTGTCTTCAGGGATACATTTCACAATTTTTTTTGAAATAAATTATTGATTGATGTAGTTTTATCCAAATGATGTGGGTCTACCAATATCAATGAACTGTTATAGTATAACTTTAACATTTCTTACTACCACGCCTTTGACTGTACATAGAAAGGTCAACGTGTCTTCATTTCTGCCCACTGTTAGATGTGAAGAGAGAAGACCGTCTAGATGGGCACTACAATTTTTTGCTGATGCAGCCAAAGCAGCCACAAGACTGACGTCTTTCTCCTCTAACCAAAACATGCAATAAACTTAGTGAAAACATCAGAAACCCTCAGGTAGGTTCAGTCCACAGCAGAATAGATGTGTTGATTTGAAGCAGACAGACATGGCTATTAAAAATTCAAAGACTCATACGTTACTGTTCGTTACGTTTTTCTCTCACAAATCCTCCGCTACTCTGTTAATCTGGTAAAGAACACTGCAGGAGCCCTCATTTATCGATGGAGCTGTCAATCAATCATCTTTTTCAAATACAATAGCTAATTAAAGCTATTTTTTTCAGAAAATATAAACACTTGGGTATAAATCAGCATGATACATACAAACTATAATGACAGAAACGATGTCTGACTGTATTAGCCATGTATCTTGATTTTATAGTTTGGCCAATGTTCCATCTGTTGACATGACAGAGGCAGGGTTTATGTGCCAGACAGCATTTGTCCTCTGATGGACCAGTCCATTTGAAAATGTGATTACTCTGGTTGACATTGTTAGCAGAGCCTTCAGTCGGCAGGGTAGTTTAATGAACTTCACAGATAAACCAGAGAATAACATGGAAATCTCCGTCCTTATTTCTGCCTCTCTCCTTGACATTTAGAACCTTCATGCCTTTAATAAATACATTTCTGTTCCTCACAGACACACAAGCTAACCATAATGGAGTAGTGTCAAACAACACAACGTGTGTTGACCAAGCGGCAACCTCCAGTCTCAAACTATGAAGCCCAAAGAAGGACATGACTGACTTGACTCCCAGGCGGGAACACATAGCTGTTGGCTAGGAGGCTCAAACCCTGCCTCTTTACGTCACACTATGCCTGGTTGAGTTCAGAATTTCCAATATGGCTGCCGCCGTTGATTGGCTTCAAAACAGCGCTCAGGAACAGATTGGTGACGTCACGGATACTACGTCCATTATTTATACAGTCTATGGTGTTGACCCATTCAGACAGGCTGATGATAGAGTCCAATAATGTTAAATTTGTCAGTCTGACAAGGAATGTTATTCATGTCTTTTTCAAATTGATCATGAAGTACAATAACAAAAAAAACTGTGCGAAATTTAACAATATATTTGATCTCATTGTCGGTCCTTGAAAAAATGTGTGCTCCTTTCTTTTGAGTGCAAACACTTCTTAGATGGAATGGTAACTTTGTTGTCTTTGTTCAGTCCATTATCTTGACCGCTTATCCCGTTAGGGGTCACGGGGGGCTGAAGCCTACCCCAGCTGGCTTCGGGTGGAAGGCAGGGTACACCCTGGACAGGTCGCCAACCTATCACAGGGCTAACACAGAGAGACAGACAACTGTTCACACACTCACACCTACGGCAATTTAGAGTGATCAATCAACCTGGTGAGCATGTTTTTGGACTGTGGGAGGAAGCTGGAGTACCCGGAGAGAACCCATGCATGCACGGTGAGAACATGCAAACTCCACACAAAAAGACACCTGCCCGGCTGGGGATTCGAACCAGGAACCTTCTAGCTGTGAGGCAACAGCGCTACCCACTGCACCACCGTGCAGCCCTCTTTGTTCAGTCTGAATATTAATTTTTTGGATGAAATATTAGTTTTGGTTCTTTCACATAGAAAGTTTTGAAAAGTCTGCAGGTATAACTGTTTAGCATTGACCTAGTAAGTCAAAATGCAGTCACATTTTACTTGTGTTGTTGGCAAACATACTAAATCTGTCTGTCTACACCATAATGTGGTTAGAGTGAATTAGCAAAGGCTCTTCTCAGGTACCATATCAATGTATATCTGAAACAAAAGCATGATGTACAACACAGTCTCAATGATTAACCAAACTAACAAAACTTCAAGAGTAGCAGAGGCCTTGTGAAAACAAACAAGCCCAGGCAAAACAACTCAATATATGGAGCAACATCCAAGCCGACCACCACTCAAACACAAGGCTCACCAACATGAGACTGGTTTGCCTTATAGTTTTGTGTAAAATGCCGAATACACAAATGCCAGTGAAAAAGCTGTGACCCAGATAGTTAAAGTGCATTTCAGTTTAAACCACCACACAGGATGTTCTCAGGCTGTCACTAACATGGGGAAGATTATGTGCTAAATTTATTTTGAACTTTAGGCTGCTATCTCTTGTTTGATAATGAATAAAGAGCTTAACTAGCCTATAGTGCTTCACTGGGTCTTGTGTCGGTCGCCTGCGTGTGGATAGCTGCTGTGACGTTGCCTTTTATCAATCATTGACCTGTGCTAGTTGGGATTTTTTTTTTAGAGGAAGTACCTTTTACTGCAGAGTCACTTTATAGCCTGTTGTTAACCCCTTTCAGATTGACAGGATTGACAGAAACAACTACATTTAAATCAAGTAGGTTTGAACTACAACCACATATTTACTCATCAGTTTGGATTTCACATGAAATGGTGGATGTGGATGACACGTAAAACAATTTCATAATGCAGACACATTCTTGGGAAGATTGAGAAACCTGGTCTAGTCCGTCTGTTCACAACACTCTGTCGCACCTCTGATAAGGAGCCGAGCATACCCACTAAACATAATGTGCCTGTTAAAAACCATTCCTTGTTCACGTGTTAAACAAAGAATATGTCTCTTAACATCCAACACGAGATATAATTCATCATATCTTGTGAGAAATTTAAATAACTGATCACCTATAAATACCTAAACTGCTTAAACCAACCACCACCAATTGAGTGGTTTTGTGCAACCGGCAATCACAAATGTGTGGCAGGCCATTCAGTTTTCACATCATATCACATGTCAACATAAGACAAGAAAATGACATTTAAGAGGCTTGAAACTGGGACTTTCTGACAGTATTCCTCAGACGTATTGCCACTTAAATATTTGTCAATTTATTGAATATTAAACAAGATTTCAAGGCTTTTTCATTTTGATTTGTGCGACCCTTAACCCTCCTGTTATGTTCATTTCTCAGGAACAGTAATAATGTGGTCATATTCAATTTTCCAAAAGTGTCCGAACAAAAAAAACAAACAATAAACATGTTTTTAATCTCAATATTAACTCCATTACTAACCATTTAAATCAATATTTGGTGCAATGGTGTTCTTTAATCCTCACAGATCATGCTTCAATGAGAATATCTCACTTGTTTTTAATGACAATTCTTGTTAAAACTTGTTTAAATGTACATTGGAAATACCTAAATATGAATACATTATTATTTTTAAAATTATTTCAATCATTGCTTTAACATTAATTTATCTTATTTAATTATGTATTTGTTTATTTATTTGTTGTATTCACCTGATCTTAACGCCACCTTTTTTTTAAACTTTTCTTTCCACTATTTCTCATTAATTTTACTGTATTGATTTTATTTTATTTTTAAGTATTTTATTTATAATCCTGCCTTTTATAATTTTACCATTGCTGTTGTTTTCTGTTATTCTGTGAAGCACTTTGGGCTGCATGTTTATATGTATGAAATGAGCTATTTAAGTTGAGTTGAGAATACAATAGTTTTACATGACATAGATTTTGTTTTATTTTATTTTGAATTATTATTATTTTTATGAAGTGATGTTGATAAATTAACACGAGACACCTCTTCTGTCACATGTTGCTCAGATTTTTAGGCTGTTTTTAGCTGCTTTGGAAGGCATACATTTCCTAAAATGTGAATTGAACCATTTTAATTTATGTTGACTTCACCTATTAAGCCAAAGGAGTTTTTAGATTATTTCACTTTAAAAAGGGTCAATTTGACTCACAACATAACAGGAGGGTTAAAGGAGTGAAGCCTGAATTACAGTGCTTTGGTTGTCTAAGATTGAAACTGAAAATAGTGACAGCTATAAGAAACACACAGTTTGAGCAGACAAGTGTCCGCATTACTAATCTCTCAAGGTCTCAATGTCGTCCAAGGTAAACAGCTTTCTAGTTTGTATTATCACACATAACCTACCTTCAAAGCATACTTGTCTCCAGTCTTCTTCTGGTAGATTTCAAGCACCTTGCCATTGATGCCCAGTCCCAGCACCTGGCTGGTCACCTTGTATTCATCTGTTATGGCGTTCTTCTTGATCTGTAAGCTAGGTCTGGGGTGAAAGGGTAGAAACTGGCCCGGAGGATTCTGCTGGCCCGCCGGGTTGGGAAACAGTGGCTGGTTCTGTGCGTTGGACAGCATGCTCTCGGTGTGGGACTGAGAGACGAACGACGCCGCCTCTCAAACAAAACTTCTGTAGCTCCTTTTTTTTTTTTTACCCCCCCTTCAGATACCGAGTCTTCTTCCTGGGTTAGCTTGGTTGGCCTGTGACGGGCTGTGAAGACGTCAGGCCGTAGAGATGACCGTGGATAGTTCTGACAGCTTCACAAAGTCACTTAGTTATCCGTTAGAATGCTAGATTAGCCCACTGTTAGCATGCTAGCTTGGATTCTCGGCTAGCTATCGGTTAGCTTATCCATCTCCGCGACAATCCACCGCCCGCCGGTTCCTCAAAAAAAAGGCACTTCAGGAACTTTTCTAAAACGTCCCATAAATCGGCTACAGGGCTGTTTTTTTCTCTATATTTTATAACATAAAAACCTCGCGGCTGAAGTTACTTTAGCGACAACAACACTGAACGACGGACAGACAACAGAGAAAGAGGAACTCGAAGACCACTAGCACGCCAAACACTTCACTTTCCGACGGACAGACACCAGGAGGAGCAGGTTTTACTGCTGACGTCATGCTCGGGGTTTTTCTGCGCTTAAAGGAGAAGCACGTCTGAGGAGGAGGAGGAGGAGGAGGAGGAGGAGGAGGGAACGACTGAGTTTATGTAACAGTACAGAATGCATGGACCCCAAACTGAGATGACCCCATATTACTGAAATACAGTCCAAAAAAGAATCACTGCATTGTAATTTTCTGATATGTCGGTGTGGTAGGTGTATATATCCTCTATCTATGGGCCGCTGTTTGTAAAGTTGTGCACACTGAAAATAACAACAACAATTCTTCACATTTAGCTACAAAACCTCATAAAAATGTAAAGTGAATTTTTAAAAGTCACTTTTTTTTAAATCACATTTAGAGGAATATTTGTGATCTTCTTGACATTTAATTTTCTTGTGAAAATATTATAATTTAAAATCATTGTTAAATCCAAATGCTAAATGTTAAATATAAATCTAAATGTAAATGCTAAATAATTTACCTTATCTATTTATCAGATACAAGTGTACATAGTGTGTATACATCCGTAATAGTTGCCATCTTTTATTTTATTTTTACTTTACTTTATTTTATTTTATTTTATTATATTTTACCCTTGTCATTGCTATTACTATTGTTATTATATTTTTTAACTATGTTAGTACATTGTTGTATTCCCCTGTCCCATGTTGTAAGCTGCTGTAACAAAAGAATAAAGTATATATCTTATATATCTTAAACGATAAATCTAAATGTTAAATCTAAATCTAAATGTTAAATGTTGCTCCGCGATCCTAAATATTTAGCTGATATGCCGCAGTGTTAATTTGCATATCAGCTAAATATTTAGGATCGCAGAGCAACATTTAACATTTAGATTTATATTCAGATAGATATGGGCGGCCATTTGTAAAGTTGTGCACACTGAAAATAACAGCAATGTAGAGTGAATTTTTAAAAGTCACTTTTTTTTAATCACATTTAGAGGAATATTTGTGATCTTCTTCACATTGAACACTGTTGGAAAAGGCATCACACAATTTTTTCTGGATGCATAAATAAGTTGAAACAAATACATGAATTAACACAATACATCAGTTTTTAAATAATTATTCATTTTAAAATAACCCAATGCCTGGGCCCTGTGTGTGTGCGCCTGCTTAAAGACTAAATGTATTTGGACAAGTTCTGTTCAATGCGCTTTACTGCCTTTTAGGCCTGTTTTACCAGGTTTGGCTTGTATGCTCTTTGCTGTACAACGGGGTATGGAAGTTGCAATTTGTGAATTTATAATGAAAAGTTCTGTTGAAAGCTTGTATTCAAACCAGATAAATAACAATAAAATGTATGTGCGCTATAGCCTATCAGTTGCATAAGTAACCTAAATGCAAAAAGAACAATCGCTCCACAGCAGCAATATGGCTCCCGCCGATGATTGGCCTCAAAACAGTGCTTCAGAAACAGATGGGTGACGTCACAGATACTACGTCCATATTTTATACAGTCTATGGGTAAAAACAATTCTTTTCTTCTGCTGGGTTTGGAAAAAAAGTCATAATATCCATCAGTACTCATCAGTAATTGAAGTAATTTGAGATTATGGCTAAATTTCTGTGTTTTTCAATGCCTTTGTATCAAGCAATGTTATTATTCCCCTTGGTTCCCGTTATCACAGACCAATCAGAGCTACTCTTGATTGGTCGGAAGCTGGCACTACTTCCTCATAGAACAAGTATGCAAAGTAGGGGAACTCTGGTGGGGTGGGGTAGTGTTGACATTCGAAATCTCTCTCTGAACTGATGTTCATATCAAGACTACCAACAGCAGCTTTAACCCAACTAAAACACTGAACGATTTTGCCTCAAATAAAATTGTGTTGGTAAATGACTCTAATTATGCATTCAGTAGTCTGGCCGAAATGTATCATACAAATTGACATTGGCGCTGATCTTATAGGTACATCTTAAATTGAAAGACATAAATTCCTCTTTGTGACAAAATTAACAGGAAGACACCACTTCCTTTCCTCCCTTCCTGCCTTTCCTGCCTTGACAGTACTCACTTTGAGCTTTGCCCTGACCTTCAAAAACCTGGTTCTTTAAGTGCTGCCTCTGATCATAGTTAGCTGCTGCACTGCACCAAATAGCACGTACGGCCACTTAGCTTTAGAGATTTAATTGTATTCATGTCAAAAGAGGGAGAAAATGGCTGTCTGCAGACCAAAAATAGAAAAAAATGTGAAAAAAGAAAAAAATGTGTGTGTATATATATATATATATATATATATATATATATATATATATATATATATATATTAGATTAGATTAGATTAGATTAGATTAGATTATAATATATTAGATTAGATTAGATTGGAAAGACAATATACAAAATATTTTCTAAAGAAACCAAAAAATGTAATGCCACAAAAATAAACAGCATGTACTATGTAAAATAGAAATTTAACACTATGACAACAATAAATAAAATCCTGGTTCTAAACACATGGTAACCAACTCAGAAAAACTACAGCAAGAGTAAACTAGACTTTGATTTTTAATGTGGGGAAAAATCTCAAAGCCAGTCCTTCCAAAATTGTGAACATGCTCCATCTAACTTACAGTAGAAAAACAAAAACCATGGGGAGAGGAGCTCATCAATGTTATCTGAGTTGAACTACCTCTCTCTTCCATTCTTGTACAACTAGTTGACAAGCACTAGCTTGTGGAAGACTGTTCTTATATAGAGGTGCTCATGCATGCAGGTTGACCATCAATTAGGACAGACTCATTATGGCCTATCCACAGAAGATGCATTGATTCCTTTAAAGAGTCCATTTTGTTTAGTATTTACTGTCAGGGATATGCTGAGAATTTCAAGCAAAAAGTGCACTCATATAATTTGCCTACCCTACCTTAAAGATGATTAAGGTTATTGTAGAAAAAAATACAATTACCCCCCAAAAAATTGTACAGGAAAAACAATGTCATGGTTTCTTTACCGTCCATTTTTTAAATCTTATGTTCATATTGCCACACCAGATATTTTTTTTACATTAATTCCTGTAAAAAAAAAAAATCTCTATTCTCTGACTCATTTATTGTGAGCCATTGGCTACGTAAGTGCAGCCCTCTTTGTAACCACTAGATGGCAGAGTAGTCTAGGATTTTATTAGAATGAAAGTCTTGTCTTCAGTGATATTGGCTGTTAAAGTATGTTAGACAGACATGAAACTCTTTTAAAGGGTTTGCCACACAGAACACACATGTATAAGTGTAAGTCACATTTTTACAAAGTGTAATAAAAAAGAAAAGGTGTTATTTAAAGATATCACTTTGTTGTTTTTTTACCTGACAATGTACTGAAATGTAATTGTCCTCCTGAAATACACCTTAAATTTAAATACCTTAATTTGAGTTAATATAGTGTCTCAGATTGAAAACATTCTTGGCCCTGAGAGACATCTGTTGATCAAACTTCCCAGCCTTGATGGTTTTAAGAATTGTTGGAATGTCCCAGTATGTAGGTTAATACCACAGTCGTGTGAGTCAAGCTGTTGCCAGCTGTAGTGGAAACAAAGTAGAAAATGTCTGCCAACCTCATTTCCTAACAATTCATAAAGCTTGGGTTTGTTGTCAGCTAAGCTATGAACTTAGCTGACCCCCTTTTTTCAAAGTATTTCTTTTTAGCTCTTGCGTCTTTACCCAGAGAGGATTCAGTGGATAGAGCAAGAAACAGGTAGAGAGTAGGGATTGACATGCAGGAAAGGGGCCACAAACCTGGGCCGCCTGCTTGAGGACTACATCCTTGGCACATGGGGTGTATGAATTAACCACTAAGCCGAACCAGTGCCCCAACCCCTTTTTCTTTTGCATACACTGGTCCCTAATCACACTGAATTTATTTCTCAGATAAGCTACATTATGCACCAATGGAAATGAATTCACAGAACAAACAGACTAAATGTGTGCCATGACATTATGAAAATCAATTTTGCAGGAAAAGCAAAATGAATGCCATGTGAAATAATCATTGAAGGGTCAAGATCCCACCCCTCATCTCCAGTTCAGCCAATGGAAACACACTTAACCCTGTGCATCTTCATGAATGGTGAATTTTGTTGAATTTCACTGAAAATGTTTTAAAATGCTGTAGAACTAAACTGAATATTAATAGGATTGGTTTAAAATGCATCATCTGGTGTGACCAGGAAAATGGCAAAAGACATAAATGCAGATAAAGGAGGCAGTTCTGGTGTAGACCAACTATTCATTTTCAAAAAAGTAGATTTCAAAGCTTACAGGATTACCAGGCAGGTCGGTACAGACCTGGAAAGCAGGTAACAGGCTTGTTGCTAGGATACATTGTAACACTGACAATCTGTCACCGGAAAAATTGGATTGGGGAAGATAACTAGGTAAGGGGCTGATGAAGGAAAAAGTTGAAGTAGGGAGACTGGCAGTGGGAGCTCAGGTGAGGGGAATGAGGTTATTTCAGAGCTGGATAGGAGGGCCTAGATCCAGAAAGAAGGAAAACAAACCAAGTCTAAAGACCAGATAAGAAGGTAGAGTACAGGAGGAGGTGAGGTGGGACTAGACCTTGAGAGTAAGGATGTGAATATGTAAATCTAAGATTAAGTTTTATTCAACTAAACTCAACTCACATTTATTTTTATAGCACCTTTCATACATAAAAACATGCAGCCCAAAGTGCTTCACAGAATAACAGACAGTCAGAAAACAACAGCAATGATAAAATAATAAAAGGCATGATTATAAATAAAATACTTAAAAATAAAATAGAATCAATACAGTACAATTAATAAAACAAGTAAAAGTGGAAAGAAAAGTTAAAAATAAGGTAGTGTTAACAAGACCAGATGAATACAAGAAATAAATAGATAAATAAATAATTAAATTAGATAAATATATACTAAAGCAATGATTAAAATAATAATGATTCAAATAATAATAATAACACAAGACACAAGAGGAACATTTAAAAGGGATGAATCATTACTAGAAAGCCTTAGATCATGGGTGTCCAAACTTTTTTCAAAGAGGGCCACATATGATGTTGTCAGAATACCTCAGGGCCAGTGGCTCCTACTGAGACTTAGGAATCCCAAAAGTTATATATGAAATATTTATTTAATAACAATCATTTAAAATTTTGTCTCAATAAAACAGTAACTAGGTAGTCCTCGGTTCTCCACAAGCCATGTACACATTAGCAAACTTTATCTTCTTCTGGAGGAAAATGTTTTTCATAATGGTCAGGCAATGTGGGAAAAAGTATTGTCTCATTATTTTCCTATGGCAGGATCACGATCTGGATTTCATCACACTTCTTTTTTATGTGGTTTTTAAGACTTTTCTGACAAGCAGTCAACAATTTAAGAACTAAGTAATTATTTTCCTGAGTTCTGAACATTTTTGATGCACCAAATTTTGCCTTTTCTGCACAATTTCATAATTTTGATCTTGTCTTGTGTCTTCTGACCTTTTAGTGTTCATCAAGAACATTTTTACATCATGATAAAACATTAATTTGAAAACTTGTCAGCTTTAAGAGTCCTTGTGTTTCTTCTTTATTGCCGTCTTGCAGAATTCCCAGAGCTTTGGCTTTAGACAGGTAGTCCATATGAAGCTTTTTGAGACATTTCTGGATTGACTTTAGTTTTGTTTGTAGAAAGAAACTGTGATTAATTTCTGTGCTATAAATAACACAATTTAAGATGGAAGCTTGGGGCCATAAATAAATGGACCTTGGGCCGCAATTGGCCCCCGGGCCATACTTTGGACACCTTAGATATTTACCTGGAGATATATGAGACAGATTTCAGTCATTTTCTTTGTCTTCATATTTGGATCATAGTTCCTTTAAAGTGATGCAATTGAAGTTTTCAGATTAATGATATTGTTTAATAAATATTCTATACACTGTGTTGAAGATATGGGCCAAATTTTAATTATATGAAACCATAAATCTGAAATATCAAACAAACTGTGTTCTCTAGAATGTGTGTCTGTCAGTGTATTTGCATAGAAGTAAGATATAACCTTGTCTCATTAAGTGTCACTCATACATACAATTCATGACCCTACAAATGTCATACTTTAGAGATATACAGTCTGAATGTATATGCATAAAAGGAAGAGACATTCTAACTTTATGTCCACATTTTTGGTCCAAAAACACTGGTTCACAAAATCACCCAAAGCTTCTCACCAAGGAGCCGAGGTTTAGTAATCTAATCTAATTTTATAAAGTTCCTGGAGTAAACAGAAGACATTACACAACCAGATAAATAAAGCTCCTAACCACGAGTAAGCTGATCTTCATGTGTGAAATTAAAGGAATGCCCCTTTAATATCACCAGACATCTGATGTGTTATGAATGATTGATGTGAGGAATATCAAGAATTGTTTTGAATTGAGCTAAAAAAAAAACAGTTTCAGCAGCAGCAACATGTGAGCTGCCTTATAAATACCTTGAATTAAAAAAAGAATTCCTGAAAGTACAGGCAGCTTCACAAAGAAGCGACTTGGACAGAACAAAGACGTCTTTGAAACTGTCCGTAACATTGCATGTCATACTTCTTTTATGCCAATAAACATAATCATGCTCATGTAACAAGACGTGATCTGATTATCTGCAAAAATAAATGATAAATACACTGCTCCCCTCATAAACTAACTTACATTATGTGATGCATACAGTCAATGCAATTAAATCCTCTGCCTGAAAATCTCAGGGAAATTTCTTCCTTGTGATCGACAGAATTATATAAGATAATATAATATTAGGGTATTATATAAGATTCCTCAAGTTGACAACCTGTAGACAACCAGCTGGCAGAACATGAGGGAATGACAAGGTCCTGAAGACCAGTCTCCATTTGGATACACTTCACTGTTATTATCTGCAGTTACGTAAGGGATGCACATCATGTCCTCGTGTATCCCATATATTACCCCAGAGTACATCTTTAAAAACACTAAGACACGTACACACACATATGCACTACAGGTGTGTGTGTATGTGTGTGTGTGTGGGGGGGGGGGGGATCTGAAATTTGAACCTGTTGCCTGAGCTTTGACAGCTTTGTGCTGATGAATTAACACAAGTTACAGAGTTACAGTTACTTAGCATAGCTCCAGGCTCACTTATAGCTCCTCTCCTGACACTCAGGACGACATGTTGGTAAAAGTGTTCTCCCATGGGAAAGTGTCATGGATCCAGCCTTTATTCTTTAGATTGCTCACAGGGCACAAAACATGAAGGATTTCTGTCAGGTTATGCCCCAGACAATGTCCCAAAGTTTGTCCTGCTGTACAAGCAGCAGGAATGTGTGGCCTGTGCACGGGGCGGTATAATCTGGCATGCTGACATTTTCCCTGTTCTCCTGCTCCTTCCCAGAACGCTCCCTCGACACATCTCTCTCCTTTCACAAGCCTCCTTTTAACTTCCTGACAGGAAGGAAATCTCAGGGGCAAGAGGTGCATCCCCCCTCCGTCCATCCCCCCTCCCTCTCTCTCCCTGTGTTCTTCATTAGTGTGCGAAAAGTCGGGGCAAGTTTGGATCAGTTATTTTCAGGCTGGCCAGAACCTGTCTTTGTCGGAATAATCCTCCACGGCCGCCCAGGGGCTGAAACTTTAGCCGGGCTCTTGATATAGACCCACGGTCAGCATTGGCTCTGATGTAGGATTCTAGCACCTGAGCGCTCACAAGCCACCCTCCCAACATGGGACCTGTTGAACCTGCTCACCCCTCTGATGCACGCAGACACACACATACACCCCTCTATGATCCCCCTTGAATTATCCCTCGCTCACTCTTGCTCTTTTCCCTTGATCTCTCCATCTCACTCTTATTTCTATATCGAGCACCAAGAACCCAAAAGCTACGTATGATCTCAGTTTAACCTAATTCATCTATATCCCTCGACCACCATTTGTTTACACATGGCCTTAGCCATAATGGAGAGTCTGCAGAAACTAGAAACTTTGTCCCTGAGACTGTCTGTCAGTCCGTCTGCCTGTTTACTCGTCTGTCTATTTGCGTTGTGATGTGCTTGCAGCCTGGTACACCTCAGTGGAGCATGATAAAACTTTCAAAGGGCAGGAGACAAGAGGTTGTCTCTCCGTTTTGGTTGCAGTAGAGACAAATGTAAAGTCCCTTGGAGACTTCAGCTCTTTACGCCAGTGACTAATCTCCCTCTTCCTCTCTTTCTTGTTTTTACACACACACAAACACACACAAGGTCATAAAAACCCCTCTGACAATCAGTCACAGACTTATCAGCTCCGAGGCAATGTAGTGATGAAAAGATACAAAGTGCTCAAAGCCTGTTTCGATCCCAGCTCTGAAGCACAGGCCTCTGGAGGTGGAAGTGAACCAGGGCCCGAGGAGATTGTCAGCTTATGTGTATGTCTGTGCATGCTTTGGCTGCAGGACTCCACTGTATCTAACTTATTGATATGGCTCATTTATATTTGAATAGGATTTCAGCTGTGTTTCATTCACATTTTTCTCTCTCTGTACAATTGTCCTTTTACACAATGCTCTCAAAAAGCTCAAACATGAACAATGTGCATACTTTTCTCTCTCACATTCACCTGCACATGTAAAACCAGACATGAAAAGGCATGTGTCCTGCACAGGTTGCCCTTTACAGAAGGACAGCACAATGGCATAGTAACCTGCACATACATCCACACAAAAGAAACCATGTATGGCTCACTCTTCATCCATGAAACTGATGGCTGCCTGTATAGGCCTGCAGGGAGCATGTGACCAACGCTGGAATCCCCCCTTTCATCTAAGAGCCCTGAACAACACAGGTCCCTACAGAGGAATGAGGACCACCGTTTGTTGGTTAAAAATACCTTTTTTCAAACTAATCCCAGACCTGCTGGGGAGCTGTAAAGGTAGAAGTAGAGGGAAATGTAGAATTGATGCAGAAATGAGTCAATCTTTCAAAACAAAGCTGAAAATTGTGTACAGAGAGTGTGAGCAATGACCCTCTAATGGTTCATTCTTTGGGGTTAGTGGGACAACAACTTGCTAGCTTCTGTGTGAGCCGTTGCTCTCACGTTTTGGTCACATGGACAGTCCTGTCCCCCCTCTTGCACCCCATTAAACAAGAGAGCGTTTGATGACAGGGGCCGATTATTTAGCCTACTTCTGCTGCCAGCTTGTCTTCTGCCCGCCTCAGCTGTAAAGAATGCCCTAATTTCATTTCCACTACACTAACAAACAACACACACACATACACACACATACACTTCTCCTTTCCACTTGCATACTTGCAGATCTCTGTCTATGGTTTCTTTCTCACATTCACTCACACACAGCTCTGATTCTGCTGACCCAGTGACATGGGGCAGAAGGATGCTCCAGTTCTCCCACACAGAGAGAGAATCTCTGCAATTATTGCTGCTTTGGCACAACACTAACTTCCTCATAGACACAACAATGTCACGCTGCTTTTTTTTTTTCTCCTCATGATTCACTCCAGGCTGCTGACCCAGTAGGAGAAGATACAAACTCACGCTCACTCATATAAACACCTGAGAGAGTCTGTTTTGGCACTTGAAAACACCTCAGCCCGGTCTGAGGCTACAGTGATGGAATATGAATGAGCCTCTAACATGCTTTCATTGATTTGTGTGTGTGTGTGTGTGTGTGTGTGTGTGTGTGTGTGTGTGTGTGTGTGTGTGTGTGTGCGTGTGTGCATGTGTGTGTCTGTGTGTGTGTGTGTGAGTGTGTATATTGAAAAGTATGCAACAGATGTGCGTGTGTGTATGTGTAAAATGATAGTAACCATAACTTCTGCAGCTCTGCTTGTCTCTGACAGATTGAAGTATAGGTTACGTTGGATATTTATACTTGTATATATGCTTCACCTCAGCTTCCTGTGGACGTGTGTTAAATCAATATCGTCTCAGTGACACTTTGCATCTTGCCTCTCTTCACTCTGATTGATTCCCTGCTTTTCAAACCTTTCTCGGGTTAGGTGAGAAAAGTGACGCCGATATTTGATACTCACATGTCTGTTACTAATATATGAGACAGCGGCTAGCAGTTTGTTAGCTTTGAAGCTAGTATAGTTAACAACATTTTCTTCTGTTTACCCAGGTCCCAGTGACAGCAGAAGACATCTCTTCGACCATGATCTGTTTCTGAACCCTACATTCTTAGCTGTGTGTATCAGCAAAACTTGTCTCTCTTCTCTGGGGGGCATTATGCAGCCCTGTTTTTTTTATGCCAGCACATAATTTTATCACGTAACATGCTAACATTAATAACGTAAAGAGGTTATGGTTATTTCATGTATTTTTTGTGTGAAAAGGTTGTTCCTCTACCCAGAAATGTTAATCTTTCCAGGTGATGATAAGGCAATGCAAAGCCAGGTGAGATATGTAATCCCTTCATTGTATTCTGGTTCTACCCAGGTGTCTCCAAAATGTTTTAGGTAAGGAGGACGCATCCTTCTCTGATGTCCAAAATTTAATCTAATATACTCCAATCAGAGGGCCCTCAAAGATTCACCACCCTAATATGCTGGAGCTACGTTGTTGTGGGCATTAGTCCCTCAGTGGGTCTCCAAAGTAAAAGCGGCTACAGGGGAGGGACCATACCTTTGGTTCCCTCCTGGAACCAGAGCTTGGAGGAAATCTCTCCAGTGAGTATCTAGAGGCCAACCAATCTGGTTCAGCTGCAGACAGCTCAAAAACTGTACAAAGATTGGCTGACCTGTGGGAAAGACCAATCCCATTGGCAAGGAAAAGCCTTGGGATTAGATTCTTAGGGTTGGCAACCTCTAGTGTCTGAAAAAGATGCCAGGGTAAAGTGCTCAAAAAAAAAAGGCAGTTACTCCACTGTCCACTTCAAGTTGAGTCTGAAAGCCAAAGAAGCCCCATTAACCCTCATGTTAAAATGTCTGTTTCTACAGCAAAATGAATCATGTTTACAGCTTGGTTATAGCTCATTCTCTTTATTTGTATGCACTGTACAGAGCTGGGGGGTTTGTAACTTATCCATCTTAAATATATCATTGCCAGGAGTTATGCATAGATTTGCAGAATTTGGTTGGGTTGGGCTGAGTTAACTCGCAGGCAAGTGATTAAACCAAAGGCCTACCTCAACTCCACTTCTTTGTTTGTTTCTAGGCTGACTGAAAGTTATGTTGAGTCAGCATTTCCAATATAGCAACTGCCATTGTTTGGCTTCATAACCCCTTTTCAGGAACTAATGAGTGACGTTACTGAGTCTTTGTCCATGTTTTATACACTCTATAGTTATTTGCTAGTTGAGTGGCAGGCCAAGGTTGGGACTGGAGCCTGCAGACCCTTTGCATCATAGACCGCCCGAGGAATAAAAAAGCTTTTTGGGTATGGATTAAACAAACTTGTTATAACCTTTCAAACAGGACTGTTAGACATGTTCCCAGGCATATCTTTACTGCCTGGGGACAGAGCCAGGCTAGGCTATTAAGTACTGCAAACACGTGAGAAAGGTATAAATCTCCTGATCCAACATCAAGAAAAAAAACTGGCAAATTCTCCAGAATGTGAAACACTTCTTTTAAAAGGAGCTACATGGAGGTCAGTAGAAATTCCAAAAGAAAGAAAATGAGGTTAACAGTACCTCGCCTGTACAGCAGGAGTTGTATTGTTGCCAGAACAATATTGTGTTATCAAAAGGCACATATAATAGGACAATGAAACATAATTTAACAGTTTCCATTAAGAATATTAATCACTTTTAGTGCACAGAAATATTTTAATAAATGTCCCTGTGTTCTCCACACACACGAGATCCATATTTTTAGTTTCTGTCTGTCCTTCTCTCCCTCTCATTCCCATGTAATCCAATAATCCATCTTAATCCAAACTGAGATTACAAGAGGTGAAAGAGCCACTTTGTGCATGAGATTATCCTCCAATTTGAATCACTTTGATACTTTGTGTTCATATATGTTGTACGTGTACACAGTAATACGTTCATGTATATGTCTGTGCACGTGTATGTATAAGTATTAACGTGTATATGTTGTGTGGTTGTGTTCGTGTGCTGGTCCTTCGTCAATGAGCAGCTGTTCCCTCAGCCCTCCCCTTGCTTTCCTCATCCCTTCCCTCTGTTCAGTGCATTAGCAGAGGTCAGTTCAGTACTCTTTAATCCTACCAGTCTGATCCCCATCACGTTTCACCTCCTTCCCTCAGCCTACTGCCCCACTGCCCCTGCACGTCTGCTCGGCTTGCTTCGCCCCAGAAGCCATACTCCTCAGTTTACTGAACCCTGAGACGCCTGTAACACAGCCGCACCTGACACACCTGTAACTTTGACTCCTGTGCTGCGAACGGCAAGCTCATTTTGCATCCACCGTCATTAAAAACAGATGGCTGAGATATGGGCCCTTTAAGACTTCTAAGTTTAATCATCCCCGTCTTGTTGTCTTGTCTGTCATCACAAAGCTGAAATGAAATCCGTCGTGAATTACAATCGGACTGTTAGTCATGTGTTCCTCGAGTCCCGTGCGGTTGCAATGCTCCACTCCTCACTATTTTTAAGCTGCCCAGCTGGCACTACCACCCGGTCACTTCTCCCCCCCCCCCCCCACCCATCACAGATGCACCATTGCACACACACCCACATAGATGTGTGTGCATGTGCAGGCCTGGTATGACAGTCCTCTGCCTCCACTATGCCCTTGTACGGTTGTATGACCCACAGACAAGCATGCCCCACTGGTGTGGATTTCCATTCCTGGAGCTCTCTCCTCAAACATATATTCCCCTTTGCCAATATTGTGTCCTATCACGTCTTAGGCCTACTAACAGTCTGACTCCTGACATACAGTACACCCACGTGGATATTCAACACATACACCTGTCTACCATATATAAGATGTGAACTTGTGCCATTTTCCCATATGGGACATAAATAGGTGTTATAACAGACCTTAAGTCTATACTGCCCATACAGTTAAAACACAACAGTGCACTGGCTGCATCACGTTTCCAGAGTGCATTTCACCAACTGACAGGATTAGTAACGTTAAGCCCTGAACTCTTGAACTCAGGACTTAATGCACTCAGAGAACACAGAGGGTGGACTGCCACTGTGTAACCCAGCAGGCCTCACACTGTTTTGTTTTGTATATATATTTTGTGCATGCGTGTTAGAGTGCAAGTATGTTTGTACATCAGCCAAGGCTTAACTCTGACATTGACTGTGTGCACCATTCAACTATCATGAGAAAAGTTTCCCTCAGTTAAGCTCCTGGGCATTAATTTTAGACAACACTCCCCTCCTCCTCTTCTGACTTTTCTATCCAAGTGCGGCTGATTGGAGTACTCTGAACACTTTAATTCTGACATGGCAAATCGAAAAAAAATTGTCATGGACAAGGCTGCAGCAAGCAACCAAACTAGCAGGCAGAGCTTGGCACACAGACTGAAGCCATGTGGAAACATCTAGCCTGTGTCCAAAGGTAGCAAACTCTTGAAGGTTTTGTGCCCTTCAGATTTTTTTAGGCTTCCTGTAGTTGGCTACAGATTCTCAGACATATAAGTAATTGTGTTTTGAGCAGATTAAATATTCATATCCCTTTAAAAAAAAAAAAGTTGACCAGCAGCGTTCAGTAAGGCAGGGAACTCTGGATGGTGACTGATGTGGACTGCAGCCTTCTATGTCGGTATCCTCTGATTCAGAAAGGTCCTGAAGTACTGTTGTTACCAAGCCTCACTTCTAACAGCAGAAACTCCACGTGTCCCTGGGCTCCCAGTTTACACACCTGCACCACCCTCTCCCTCTCTCTCCATTCTCTCTGTCTGTTGGGACTTGTTCTTCCTCTATAAACTGCAGTTCATAAAATCGTGAATTGGTATAAAGGAGTAAAAGACACTTTCTTAAAACTAGTTAAATTACGTTGTCAAGCTCTTAGACATATAAAGAGTAGATGCCGCATCGACCGCTACAACTTATTGGTGCTGACGAGCCGCCATCTTGGTCCGGTCACCTGCCCCACTCAGTGTAATCTGTTTGGCAGGCGCAATTAAGTGTCAGTGCATTTAATCAATCATAACTCGCTGAATACGAAACTGATTTTCATGCAGGGTTTTTATTTTCTGCAAACGTCATACATGTAGGTATGATACAGGACACACGGTTCGGCGTATTTTAATATTCATAGTGGGCTTAACAGTAATAGAATATTCTGATATATGATATATGTGATGTATGATAAGTATTTTGCCACACAGTGCTCTGGCATCTTGAAGTTTCTGCTGCTTCAGTTTACATTTACAGGTAGGATCATGGGTAGGATGACCGAACCAAGACGGCGGCCGTATTTCTTGCGCCCCAGCAGCCAATGCGGCGTCCATCCATCCATCAATCCATCCATCTTCTTCCGCTTATCCAGGTCCGGGTCGCGGGGGCAGCAGCCTCAGCAGGGAAGCCCAGACACTCCTCTCCTCAGCCACTTCCACCAGCTCTTCTGGGAGGATACCGAGGCACTCCCAGGCCAGCTGAGGGATATACTCTCGCCAGCGTGTCCTGGGCCTTCCCCGTGGCCTCCTCCCAGTCGGACATGCCCGAAACACCTCCCCAGGGAGATGTCCAGGTGGCATCCTGACCAGATGCAAGAACCAACTCATCTGGCTCATCTCGATGCGAAGGAGCAGCGGCTCTACTTTGAGCCTCTCCCGGATGTCTGAGCTCCTGACTCTATCTCTAAGGCTGAGCCCAGATACCCTGTGGAGAAAGCTCATTTCGGCCGCTTGTATTCGCGATCTTGTTCTTTCGGTCACTACCCACAGCTCGTGACCATAGGTGAGGGTTGGAACGTAGATTGACCGGTAAATTGAGAGCTTTGCCTTCTGGCTCAGCTCTCTCTTCACCACAACAGACCGGTACAGCGTCCGCATCACTGCAGACGCCGCCCCAATCCGTCTGTCAATCTCGCGCTCCCTTTTCCCCTCACTCGTGAACAAGACACCGAGATACTTAAACTTCTCCGCCTGGGACAAAGACTCCCCCCCGACCCGGAGAGGGCAAGCCACCCTTTTCCGACTGAGCACCATGGCCTCAGACTTGGAGGTGCTGATCCTCATCCCCGCTGCTTCACACTCAGCTGTAAACCGTCCCAGTGCGAGCCAGAGGTCACCGTTTGATGACGCCATTAGGATGACATCATCTGCAAAGAGCAGAGACGGAATCCCAAGGCCACAGAACCGGACACCCTCCGCCACGTGGCTGCGCCTAGAAATTCTGTCCATAAAAACTATGAACAGAACTGGTGACAAAGGGCAGCCCTGGCAGAGTCCAACCCCCGCTGGGAACAAATTCGACTTACTCTAGGTGAGGGGACAGACAAAAAGATCAGGACCAAGTGTACCCTGTCCGGAGGGCCACCGGAGCCTCATCTGGAACCAGGCCAGGGGTTGGGGCCGCAAGGCGAGCACCTGGTGGCCGGGCCTTCAACCATGGGGCCCAGTCGGGCCCAGCTTGAATGGGTTACATGGTTCCGTCCTCCCGTGGACTCACCACCCGCAGGGGAACTCACAGGGGTCTGGTGTTATGCGGCAGGGGCCTTGGCGGTCCGATCCTCAGTTACGGAAACTGGCCAATGCAGCGTCTACTTTTTATATGTCTATGGTCAAGCTGACCCTCTCTGTAGCGGTTGATAGCCTAGCTTCCGTTCCACTTCTATGGCTGGTTTCTTAACAGGGAGCCAAGCTGAACAGGACCCCCTGTGGATACTACACCTACCATCCATAGCTGAACTGTGACTAGCTGTTCTATGCTGCTGGCTGTGCTGTCATATTGAATGTACAGCTATGATAGTTATATCAATATTCTCATCCACCATTCAGCCACAAAGGTTATAAGCTTGTTTCAGCTCACCTAACATCATACCCCTAAAGTAAAGGAAAACTCCCAAAATCAGTAATTCTTCTTGCTCCTTCAGGTTCTTTTAACTTTCAAAATGTTTTCCCTATGGTTCTCAATACTGTATATGTGGTGATGCTTAACAAAGAGCTCCAGCTCTTAATTTAGCACAGCTTCTGTGTTCAGCCCCCAGTGAAATATAGACATTAACGCAGTGCAGAATAGCTGAATTATTGATACCCAGCTAATGGGCAGTGTTCAAACATTTCCTCAGTCTCTCTCAGAGTTTGTGTGGGTGCCAGACAGAAAACCAGACAGAAAGAGAAAGAGTGAAAAAAAAAACCCACTATGAAGTGTGATCATGATTTTGGCTGCCAGAGAAAACCTGTGTCTCTTCTCCTCTTCTCAGTGGGTCACTTTGTTTACTGTCAGTAGCAGGCGTAAACTGGCACTCCAAACTCTGCCATGGAAAAAGCACTTAAGACAACAATTGACCCAGCAGCTGCTAAAAAGGAGAGAAGGATAGATGAGAGGCAGGGCAAAAGAGAGAATGAGGCCAGTGGGGCTCCCCCAGACACAAGCATATAAACATAAATATAGATATCATCTGTGGATGCTGCTGCTGGTGCCACACTGTCCTGCAAACATTAGCGTGTAATTTACTGTTGAAAACCTTCTGGGAATGTTTAAATGGCTCTTTTGTCCCTTTTGACACAGTGATGCAGCGTGTCGTCTTCAAACCAGATTAACCATAATCAGCATTCAATTGACTTACCAAGTATCCACTGCTGCTCAAGTGCTGGCTGTTATGAGAGCACTTCAAGTACAGATGGCGTGACTGGTGCACTTTAAATTGTTGTTACTGCATGACCATCAGCAGCTCAAAATGGCATTTTCCCAGAATTCTTTCTTCTTGTTGTATAACGGACCTCTATATTGAATTTTCTACTTGGAAAGGAGTCTAAGTAAAATTCAAAACAAGATGTAGCATGTGACAGAAACTGATGAGTCTGTGTTTACACTGATGCAAACACAAACATACACACACACACTCACGCACACATGGAGGGACAGGCTATACCGGACTTTTGTATGCTCCTTTCTTTTTTCTCTTTGAAAACATTCCCCTGAAACATGAGAAAAAAAGTAGGTTGTTTAATGTGAAGAAACTTCAATCCACCATATTTACCCAGCAGGATTTTTCCTCAAAAGTTTGCTACAGTTGGGACTGTCAGATTTAATGATAATGTCAAATGACATATTAGATAACCCAAACAGTTTGGAAAAAGTGTCTCTAGAAATTATGGCTTAAGATAGTTTTAAGCCGAGCTGTCCTAATGAGTTTACAATTATGTTGTTTTGGCAACTCATTAGCTACTGAAAGCTAAGTCACAACTGCTAACTTTAGCAATCAACCAATCTCTAGTTTAGCTAGTGGCTAAGGCAAGGCAAGGCAGCTTTATTTGTATAGCGCATTTCATACACAAGGGCAACTCAATGTGCTTTACATTAAAACATTAAAAGCATTGGAGACATTCAGACAGGCATAAAAGAGCACAATTAAAAATGACAAATATAATAAAACAGAAAAGAAAAGGAAAATTAGAAATATATTAAAAATTACATTAAAATTTTAATTTAAAGTGAGTTAAAATGAGCTAAGATAGGAAGGCAGTGGTAAATAAAAAAGTCTTAGTCTTTGATTTAAAAGAGGTGAGAGTTGGAGCAGACCTACAGCTTTCAGAGAGTGTGTTCCAGATATGTGGTGCATAACAACTAAACGCTGCTTCACCATGTTTCATTCTGACTCTAGGGACTGAAAGCAGACCAGTACCTGATCACCTCAGAGGTCAAGGTGGTTCATAAAGTAGAAGCAGATCAGCAATGTATTTTGGGCCTAAACCATTCAGTGCTTTATAAACCATTAGCTATGAACTTGTCCATTTCCTTTAGTATAGTGTAACCAGTGGTGGACAGTAACAAAGTAAATTTGCTTGAGTACAGTACTTAAAGAATTTTTTTTGAGTATCTGTACTTTACTGGAGTATTATATTTTGGGGCAACTTATTACTTTTACTCCACTACATTCAGAAGACAATTATTGTACTTTTTACTCCACTACATTTCTATCTGTGCTCTAGTTCCTCACTACTTTAGCTTTGAAGTCAGCTCATGAATTTCCTTCTCTTCTCTGAAATCTGATCCCTAAGACAGTCAAATGAGTTTGTGTAGTTCTGTTTGTCTCAGTGGTTTAGTCATACCTGTATATTGTGCGTCTCCACGGTTGAACGTGGAGCAAACACAGAGCAGATTTCACTCCCATCAGGCAGTTCATTTAGAGTCGAAGTCTATAATTCTCCACCTGAGCACCCATGACCATATCTTCAGCCCGTGTTAGAGGTTTTTGAAATGAAGAATGATACGTATCATTTGAAATGTTCTCCCTGTTTCCCACTCTGCTCAAACATACAAACATTCACAGTCCAACCTGAGAAAGTGTGTTGAGCTAAGTAACGTTTGTTTCATTCCAGATGAACATTTCAAACTAAGTTGTCTGTGCTTGGAGTAACTTAGTTTCTTATTCCATGGTACAGTTTTTATAGATTTCAAATAATGGTTTCTAAATAAACATGATGTAACATTATGTACTTCTATGTATTCTTGACTGCATTTACATTTGAATATATTTAAAGAAGTACTTTGAATACTGAAGTATTTTTAAAAGGAAGTACTTCAGTACTTTAACTCAAGTAATAATCTGACTGAACAACTTTCACTTGTATTGGAGTAATATTTGACCAGGATGATCTATACTTTGACTTAAGTAATGAAGCTGTGTTTGTCCACCACTGAGTGTAACACGGGTAAATGGTAATGTCATAGACTGTAAATCTAATAAAATGGACGCCATATGAACTTTTTTAGATGAGTGTTCATGTGAGCCAAGCAGGTCTGACATCGGTCATGTGACGTTGCACACAAGCGCAATATGTTGCCGCCTGTTGAGATGTTCTTTTGGCTTCAAAGCTAATAATTGGCGCAAATGAAGGGACCTCTCTACATACAGTCAGTGGGTAATATTAGTAAATAATTGGTTGAATGCTAATGTAGGCTGTTGGCTACATGGTGGATGGAGAGACGTTGAGTCAATGAGGTTTAGCCAAGCGTCAACCTCCGGTCTCAAACTATGAAGCCCATGTGGAAGTGTTATAAACTGCGATTCATTGAGAATCCACTTGAGACTGGCTGCAGAAACACCAGAAACCACATAGACATGAATGGGAAAAAGACGATCTTTGCAGCATTAATAAACATGTTTACAGCCTGGTTCAAAAAACAGCTTGGCTCTTCGTTGCTAATTTCTCTATCGGCACACACTGTACGGGGGGAGAATTTTTTTTCTAACAGAACGGTTCAGAAGATATTAAGATTATGAGTTTTTGCCCAAATAAGGACATGACTGACTTGACTCCCGGTCGGGAACACAAAGCTGTTGGCTAGGAGGCTCAAACTCCGCCTCTTTACAGCACACTTTGACTGGTTGAGTTCAGCATTTCCAATATGGCTGCTGCCATCGATTGGCTTCAAAACAGCTCTCAGGAACAGATGGGTGATGTTTCCCATAGGAAAATAAATTTAGAAAGGAAATCTAAAAAGTGTTTCATTTATGTCTCCTAGACAGCAATGAGATCAGTTTGAAAGCAAAATGAGACTAGCTTATGCCTCCTGTTTCTCATTCTTGCCTCCAGAAAAAAAAGTTGTAAAAAGTCTCAGCTTAGTCTCCCTTTCAGTTCAAAAGGAGATCTGGTCTAAATCTGAAATGATTCTCAGGTATTTCTCAAGTGTTGTGACTCCTTTTGAGCTCAGGTGGAGAAATCAGGGAGCTCTCTCAATTGTCTCAATCTAACCTCATCCATTTGTTTTTGTCAGACTCAGTTTTTGTGTCTCAAGTTGAGCTCAGATGGAGCAAAGAAAGAGCCTGAGCTCATCTTTTCAGGAACATTTATAGTGCCCTGCAAAATTAACATTTCAATGTAATTGTCCACAAACTTACAATTCTCATTAAAACATTTGAACCACTTGCAAGATCAGATATTTAGATGTGAAATGATCTCTTCTTTGACTTCACAATATGGTCCTTCCTTTACAAGTCTGTTTGGAACAAAACAACTTCACAAAGATTTAGTGGATTTGAGAGAAATTGCAAAAGATAGAGATTTCATACCAGGTATGACAGACCATTTATTTAAAATATGAGCCGCAAAGGGCTGACCAGATTTATCCAGATTGTTACAATTAAAGGGGTGGATTCTTTTGGGCACTGGTGGCCTAGCAGTCTAAGCGCCCCACATACAGAGGCTACAGTCCTCGTCGGAGGGGACGCTGGTTCGATTACCGGCCAGTCGACCGTTTCCTGCATGTCTTCCTGTCTCTCTTCAGCTGTCCTGTCAAATAAAGGCAAAACGCCCCAAAATATGTTTTAAAAAAGGGGAAGAAAATTAGCCATTAATGAGATATCTCCTTTAAGTCTCAAATAAGACTCATGTCATGGTCTCAACTATTTCTCCTAGTGAATTTTACGAGAAACTAATGAGAAACAAATGAGAACAATTTGAAACTTGAATGAGGCTGAAGTGAGAATCTCAATTTTGTCTCCAGAGACTTAGAAGAGAAAGCCTTGAGCAGTAACATTTTCCTTACACATCCATTAATTATACAGTCTATGGGTTTAGCCCAAATATGTTTTGAAAGACAGTGAATGATGGCTAATTGTCAGGTTTCCTAAGTTCATACCATTAGCAGATTTGAAAACTTGCACTTTTTCGAAAATACAAACTATGTTTTTATGAAGGCAATGAAGCTTCTCACTCTGACCAAGAGTTACTGTTGAGTGAATTTGGTAAACAGACCTGGGCCCCAACAACAAGTCATAAGCTAAAGCAAGCTTAGCAACAAGGAGGATCATTCCAGCAGATTACTGGCACCCAAAGTCCAAAAATTCCCTTCTAAAGGTTGTCCTGTTTTCCTCTTGAAACCTGAAACCTGAAACCGACCATATATATCCCATTTACCCAGCAACAGAAAGGTTGTGACATCAGCATCCTGACTGTAGGTGCCTCCCCAGACAATAGGAGTCGACAGATTCACCACAGATAACCTGCAGTCCCATTGAGTTATTGACAGCTAAACACCTAGTAACACATTTCTCTCCTAGAATAGATCATGTATGTAGTAGATAGTCTTTAGTCAGCACACATAACCACGATGCCTTAAACATAACAGCGGTTAGGCGGTGAAGAAACTGAGTACAAATGAGGACAAGCTCTGTCTCTTCTTTCATGACAGGTTTTTCTGAGAACAGACAGGTAATAGCAGAGATAAACTACAGGAATAAATACAATACAGACAGCACTGGACAAAAAGCTATACATGTTCAATCAGATTTAAGAGTGTAAATTCAGAGTCACATTTTCTTTCATTATACTACCCATTGTATAGATAAGTGAATAAATGTACAGTACATGTATAAATAAGAATTAGATGACTAAAAATATAAACAAATAATCATTCTTTCAACCATTACATGTTTCTTTTACACATTCTCTCAGTTCTTTATAGTGTCTTCCACAAATAAACTTGATCTAAATAAAAAAAGTGGACAGACAGTACTAAAAGAAAGAAAAAAGTTTCATCATATTTATACCAAACTGTGATTCTCTACAGCTAGGAAAGTTATAAAAGGCAGCAAGTAGCTGTTACCTTCTTGTTCAGTGTAGTACTCATATACTGTAAATAAAGGTAGTACTATGTTCATTCATAGGCAAAAAAAATACTATGCTACAATATTTTGATTAAAAAAACAGTAAGGTTATACATCCACCTCTTCATTTTGTACAGTCGAAGAAGAACACAGACTATGGTAAAAAAAAAAAAGATAAAAAGAAGAAGGTTGAGTACGTGGGTTTACAGATATTGCAAAACGAACGGCTCTGATGTGTCCTTGGAGCTTCTTCCCAGAATGTTGCTATGCAGAGCTGCTACCTTGAGGCTATAAGAGAACTAGAAAGACACAACCATAAAAACACCAGCAACCATACACACACACACACACACATATAGAAAAACAGACAGTCAGATTCATCTCAGTAGACAGGGGATGAGTCATCCTCTATTCCAGTGCTAACTCTGACCCAGCCGGGTCATGTAAACAAGACAGGGAAACTGAAAACCTAAATATGGGGGCTGCAAATACAGTAACTGTAGAGACAGACAGGACATGCTGCCAAGATTTTAGTCTAGTAAGGTGAATTGAAAGGTCTCAGTGAGCTACCTTCTGGAATAAAAAAAACAGAATGTACTCTTGTGCATGCACATTGCAGTCTGTGAAGAATGTAGGTAGGTGGGTTTGTCAGGCAAATGTTCCTGCAGCACAACCCCACCTCTCTGAACGATCTGCATCTGTTCAGCCTGTATAGACATGTGCTCAGCTGTGCATTTGTGTGAGTGACTGGTGTTCGCTCAGCTGTGAGTGTGTCATTGTGTGCATATGAGTAAGGAACAGAGGGCTGGAGTCTGCTTTTGTGCATGTGGGGACATGTGTTGTCTCTTTTTCAGTGTGTGTTTGTGTATGTGTGTTGGTACAACGTGGGGGGGGGGGGGGGGGGGGGGGGGGGACTAATGCTGCATTCTCCTGCTGCTTCCATTGCCTGGTTTCGTACCTCAGCTGTCCCAGTGGACCCAAGCCAGGCGACACACATAGCTCTGGTGTGTGTCTGCACTCTGTGACCCACGACTGTGTGTGTGTTTATAGTTGTATGTGTGCGACTGTATTGTCCGTTCCAAGAAAAAAGGCTTGCATAAATGAGGGAGTGGAGTACAGATGACCCTGAATCACTGGTATGGTCCAAGCTTCAGTCCAGACAAGAAGTCGTCTAGTCAATCAGAAGAGAAAACCCACCACACGAAGACACTTTTATAACCCTTCCACTGTGTGAACAACAAAAACATCCTATAAGCTCTGCCAGCCCTTAGGGAAATACTTCTAGTGCTCCAAGACACATCAGTCAGTCTGTCAAATCCTTAAACACAGGTTGAGTAAGTCGGCTGTCACAGGCAAATGAGAAAAAAAAGACAAAAAGTACAAAGTTTGAGTTAGCATGCTCTTAACCAATGCTTTTGAAGCCTTTGTGGTACCAGCAAAATACACCCTAACATATCTTCAGCAACAAAAGTTACAATCATGCAGACTTTTATTGTAAGATTTTAGACCAAAGTAGCTTTTTTTTTTGCTACCAGTCCCTCAAAAAGTAGCCAGTCAAAGTACCAGGCGCTCAGGACAACACAGGGAAAATGAACTTCACAGGAGTTTTCCCCGTTGGTGCCAAGTTTTGGCCACATTGTTATGAAGTTTCCAGCCAAAACCGAAACGCTGAAACATTATGGCAAATAGTCTGGGCAATCTAACATCAAACAATAGAAGATTTATAGAATATACTGAGCATACATGAAATTCAGCAAAATATTCCAGCCTTAAAGCCACTTTATATTTTTACTTGATATTTTTTCTATGTAAGTTTTTGTACTTTTGCTGGTTATTCTAAACCCCTTAGACCTTTCTCAGGGCTCATTCCCAGGCAGTAACATCAGTTTTGAACTTCTTAAATAGAAGAAGTCACAAACCAATCCCTTGTTGATCACATTTAAATAGGGTGTTGTTTCACCTTGAACAAAGTATCTTGGCTGCAGCTGACTGGAGGCACAGTGTATAATCCATCAGAGGAATCCACATGAAGACGTAAACAACCTCCTGGAGTGAATAGAGCGCTGGATGGAGAGATGTTTACACTTTTTGAACGTTGAGCAACAAGCAAGGTCAAGATTTCCTAACCTGCATGGTTTCGTCACAGAGCTGTCATCGCTCTGCCTCTCCCTGGTCACACTATCAGAGATCCCACTGTGTACTGTAAAGGCTCAGACTTAGACTTAGAGGAGAAGGGAAACACCATCTTACGTTTAATGAATAGAAGTCAGTGTGCCAAGGGGGATGCTGGGACGTATGAGCTTTAAATGCACCATATGGTTGGAAGGTGACTGGATTGGTGTCTAATGGGATTGGTCTAATCTGCTTACAATGACAAAAAGAGAAGGAGAAGACATACTGACATGTAGACAGAAAAAACACACTGTGATGTTGTTGATTTAGCGTTTGATTAGCACAAAGATAATGTCAATATATTTATAGCAAACATGCTCTTTTTGACACCAGATCATGAGGTAAAATATAGTAACACTTACAATGTTTGAGGCTTTAGGGTTTGTCCAATAGCTTTATGCTGTTATGTGCTTTGAAGTCTCACTGCGTATCAGTTCTGTGTAAAATGTAAGATATGTGCAGTGTGAGTAAAGTGTTATTTGTGTAATGTTGGTATGTGTTGCTCTGATTCTCTGTTAATATAAAGATTATTTAATTTTTATTGACCTTCTTCCTTAACACTACTGTGCAGACAGATACATTGAGTAACTTGAAAACGATTTTTCCTGTAAACCCAATGAAGTCTATTATATTGCAATGTAATGACATTTCATATCATATTATATCCCATCGTATCGTGTCACATCATATCACATTCTATCCTAATGTATCACATACTGTATCCTTAAGTACCATAATTAATCGTATCAAATGGTATGGAGTCATGTTGTATCGTTTCATATTGTATCATATTACACTGTATCCTACAGTATTATATCATATCATATTTTACCATAACATACCATTGACTATCATAACCTATATATTATAATGTATTGTATCTTTGCATATCACATGCTATTATATCATGTTTTATCATATTGTATCATATATCCTATCCTACCGTACTGTACTGAACTGTATCGAATCCAATTGTATTGAACTCCATTGTATAATATTATATATTATTGCATCGTATCATATATTGTATCGTATCATGTATTGTATCGTATCATATATCATATCGTATCGTATCATGTATTGTACCGATCATATATCATATCGTATCGTATCATGTCGTATCGTATCATGTTGTATCGTATCATATATCGTATCGTATCATGTTGTATCGTATCGTATCATGTTGTATCGTATCGTATCATGTTGTATCGTATCGTATTTAATCGTATCGTATTTAATGTTATCCTATCTTATCGTATCTTGTCCTATCTTATCTTATCATATGTAATCGTATTGTATCGTATCGTATTTAATCTTATGGTATGGTATGGTATGGTATCTTATCGTATCGTATCATATTAAAAAGTATTTAATTGTATTGTATTTAATCGTATCGTATCCTATCGTATCTTATCATATCTTATCGTATCGTATTTAATCGTATTGTATCGTATCTTATTGTATCGTATCTTATCGTATCGTATTGAATTGTATCTTATCATATCTTATCGTATCTTATCATATCTTATCATATCTTATCGTATCTTAACATATCTTATCATATCTTATCGTATCTTATCGTATCTTATCATATCTTATCGTATCTTATCATATCTTATCGTATCTTATCATATCTTATCGTATCTTAACATATCTTATCGTATCTTATCATATCTCATCGTATCTTATCATATCTTATCGTATCTTAACATATCTTATCGTATCTTATCGTATCTTATCGTATCTTATCGTATCTTATCGTATCGTATCATATCTTATTGTATCGTATCTTATCGTATCGTATTGAATTGTATCTTATCATATCTTATCGTATCTTATCATATCTTATCGTATCTTATCGTATCGTATCTTATCTTATTGTATCGTATCTTATCGTATCGTATTTAATTGTATCTTATCGTATCTTATCATATCTTATCGTATCTTATCATATCTTATCGTATCTTATCGAATCTTATCGTATCTTATCGTATCGTATTTAATCGTATCTTATCATATCTTATCGTATCTTATCGTATCTTATCGTATCTTATCGTATCTTAACATATCTTATCGTATCGTATTTAATCGTATCGTATTTAATCGTATATTAGCGTATCTTATCGTATCTTATCGTATCTTATCATATCTTATCGTATCTTATCATATTGTATCGTATCTTATCGTATCTTATCGTATCGTATTTAATCGTATCTTATCGTATCTTATCGTATCTTATCGTATCGTATTTAATCGTATCTTATCATATCTTATCGTATCTTATCGTATCGCATTTAATCGTATCGTATTTAATCGTATATTAGCGTATCTTATCATATCTTATCGTATCTTATCGTATCTTATTGTATCTTATTGTATCTTATCGTATCGCATTTAATCGTATCGTATTTAATCGTATCTTAGCGTATCTTATCGTATCTTATCGTATCTTATCGTATCTTATCATATTGTATCGTATCTTATCGTATCTTATCGTATCGTATTTAATCGTATCTTATCATATCTTATCATATCTTATTGTATCTTATTGTATCTTATCGTATCGCATTTAATCGTATCTTATCGTGTCTTATCGTATCTTATCGTATCTTATCGTATCTTGTCATATTGTATCGTATCTTATCGTATCGTATCTTATCATATTTTATCGTATCTCATCGTATCTTATCGTATCTTATCGTATCTTATAGTAGCCTATTGTATCGTATCTTATCTTATCATATCTTATCGTATCGTATCTGTCGTATCGTATCTTATCTTATCTTATTCTATCTTATCTGCTTAAAAATGATTCTTTTTATAGTTTTCAGTCAAACCTAAATCTTATTGAGGTCTATAAACCAGATGAATCTGTTTCTCCTGTGTCATATATCCGCCTGCTTGTCCTTTAACCCTTGACCCAATACAAACAAACATGCCAATGGAAAACTTAAGCCAAGCCCAGTTTGATGACAAACATCGATACCTGCGTCACCTTACCATGAATCGTCCTTCATAATTTCAAGAGCAGCTGTCATGTAACACCTGGAGAAAATTCCCCAACTCATAACCCAGCCACCCACACACCCAACACCACCTCCTCCTTTTCTCTCTCTCTCTCTCTCTCTCTCTCTCTCTCTCTCTCTCTCTCTCTCTCTCTCTCTCTCTCTCACTGTCTACCTCACTCATCTTCTTCTATGGGTGATGTTGCAGGACCGGTTCTTGCTCCTGTTACATGTGTACCTGACTTTTTCTTTCCCTGAGGCACTATCCTGCGAGTGTAAACACCCATGAATCATCAGTGTAACAGGAGATAAGCAGTCTACTGTCATTATTACCTAAGAGTCAGTTCTTTTTCCTCCTGTACCTGGATGTTCTCATATGTTGTTACCCATACAGATACACATTATGTCACAGATGGTGGTGTAGGGGAGAAACAAAGATAAAGGTGGTGCAATAGTAACAACAAATCCAATGACAGGTAGATTCTTAATTAATAGCATGAAGACATTACAAGTTTGAGGTTGCACTGTTGTCACTTAAGGTGTCTAACTCTTTGGTATCATTGCTAGGATGACAACACTGAACACCTGCATTGGGAGTGACATAACTACATACCCAACAGAGCCTATTCCACAGCAGGTGGATGCAGCTGCAGATATGAATTAACAATAATACAGTATTATGAGTGCTTAATCAGTAGTACCGCACAAACAAACCTGTATTCATCATTAATGCCACCAGCTGTGACACCTTTGCAAACTGAAGTATCATTACTATTAAACATCTGATGTTTTACTACCTGGAATTGCTATAAGTAGAATGCAACTTATGCCATTCATTGCCTGAGCACCTAAAAGGTATGATATAACCGTCACTGTGAATCCTCACGTGTGTTACACGCTTTCTTCAGCCAACCGTTTTTCATGACTCCTCTGGAAAGGCACGAGAACAAGGCAGTGTCAGTATCACACGCTGCCTTGAACTTGTGTCACAGGCCACTGACTCATCAGTGTCCCAGTGTTTGCTGAATCTGTAATCTAATCGCTGACTGAAATTCAATTCACTTTATGGTGATTCACTACACCGACTGATCCAGGGACTGTCTGGAGACACACTTTTGTTTCATAACACAGGCCCCAGGTATCAAATAGCAGAAACGACTGTGTAAAGGCTGGTTACAGAAGAGGAGCATGCGACAAATAAGATAAGATAAGATAGTCCTATACTCGTCCCACAACGGGGAAATTCAAGTGTCACAGTAACAAAGTAGACAGTGCAAAAAAATATAAAGCAAACAAGAGCCTATAAAGTATCAGTTATTAAAAAGTTATTAGCAATTAAAATTAAATTTAAAGAGGTAAAAAATAAGCATATCTACAATATATATTATTTTGTTATGCTGCTATAGGCCTAGACTGCCGGGGGAACTGGCGCACTGACACACTGGGATCCTGTCTCACCCCCTTCCCCCTAACCCCTTCATCACTTACTTTAACTCTACCTGTCCCATTAAAGTTACTAACCATATACCTTTCTGGAGTCCCTGAGCTCCCTTGTCTCGTAGATTCCTCTGAGCTGCCGTAGACGTCCTCCTGCTGTGGACGTTCTGGACTCCAGCTGATACGGACGTACTGGACTCCAGCGGCAACAGCTTCTACGACTCGTCTCATCACTATCCCCTCTCTCTCTTACTCCCCTCTATCTGTCTTTCCAGACCCAACTTGGTCGAGGCATGATGGCTGTCTAACATGAGTCTGGTTCTGCCTGAGGTTTCTGCCTGTTAAAAGGACGTTTTTCCTCGCCACTGTAACTAGCTAAATACTGCGATGTGCAATGCTCATGATGGATTAAGGTGGGGTCAGACTGAGTCTTACCCTGTCTTGAAGTTGGGTCTCTGTTCATAATTTGACAGAGTGGTCTAGACCTCCTATGTTTGTAAAAGCGTCTTGAGATAATGTTTGTTGTGATTTGGCGTTATACAAATAAAGATTGATTGATTGATATTATTGGTTATATAGTCTGACCACTGCAGGTATCTCTTCATGAGACACCGCAGGTGAAGAAGTCTGTCACTGAGCGAGCTACTTAGTGTTGTTATGGTCTCCTGGAGGGGGGTTGTGACGTGTTGACCATCAGAGAAGATAGCTTTGCTATCATCCTCCTGTCAGCCACCACCTCCACAGGGTCCAGTGGGCAGCCCAGGACAGAGCTTGCCTTCTTCACCAGTCTGTTCAGCTTCTTCCTGTCAGCAGCAGAGATGCTGCTTCCCCAGCAGACCACTCCAAAGAATATGGCTGATGCCACCAAAGAGTCAAAGAAGGACTTCAGAGGAGCCCCCTCCACACCAAAAGACCTGAGTCTCCTGAGCAGAAAGAGTATGCTTTGTCCCTTCTTGTAGAGAAGAAGAAAGGTACTTTATCAATCCCCAGGGGGGATTACATTTTTTCACTGGCGCTATTTTTGGACATGCTACACATACAGTTTTTTGGTATATACATACAATGCACACACATACAGTGAACATGCTTAGGGAGAGATGTCAGAGTGAGGATACTGCCATCAACCACCACACCCCAAGCAGTTGCGGGTTCGGTGCCTTGCTCAAGGGCACCTCGGCAGTGCCCAGGCAAGTGAACCAGAACCTCTCCAGCCACCAGTCCACTTACCAAACTTCATCCATACTGGGACTCGAACCGGCGACCCTTCGGCTCCCAAGCCAAGTCCTTATGGACTGAGCCACTGCCGGTTGCAGTTGTGCGTTGCAGTTGTCTGACCGGTCCAGTTTATTGTTCAGGTGAACACCCAGGTACTTGTAAGATTTCACAATCTCAATGTCCGTTCCCTGGATGTTCACTGGTGATGGAGGAGGGGACTTGCATCTTCTGAAATCCACCACCAGCTCTTTGGTCTTTCCTGCGTTGAGCTGGAGGTGGTTTCTCTGTTGTTATTGTCGTCTCTATCTGCCTCTTTTTTAATTGTACATTAACCCTCCTGTTTTGTTCATTTCTTAGGGACAGCAATAATGTTCTAGGGTCAACTTGACCCGGGGCATATTTAATGATTCAAAAGTGTCAGAACCCAAAACAAATCCCAATAAACATGTTTAAAATCTCATTATTAACTCCATTACTAACCATTTAAATCAATATTTATTGGACTGGTGTTCTTAAATTCTCACAGATCATAGTTCAATGAGGATAACTCACTCGTTTTTAATTAAAATTCATGTTAAAACTTTTTTTTATGTTCATTGGAAAGTGAATGGGGTTAAATATGTCACACAGTTGCAAAGAAAGATTTAGTATTTGACACTTCTGACCCCTTTTAGCCTCCACTTTGACTGCAGGGTCAAATTGAAACCATGAACAGTATCTATGTAACATATACATGCAGGGGGAGTTGCAAATGTGTGAAATGAACCATTTTCATTTTATATGTTGTCCAAGTTAATTAAGCCAAGCAGATTTTCATAGCAAAAAAATACTTAATTTTTTTTTTCTTTGATTTTTGAACTTTAGAATGGGTCAATTTGACCCGCAACATAACACGAGGGTTAAGGATGTGGCTAAACAGGAAGTACGTTTTGTTTAATCCTGTAGTGAAAGACATAATTCACTCAAATGCTCAGTCAGTATCAGAAGATGTGTGTATAAAAAAAATCAGAAATCAACCAAGAGCAGCACATTTTCAGTTAATCATTTTTATTTTCTTTAGAAAAAGAAACTATCACAACTTCATTTGGTTACTGTACAGTTTCTCTTCTCATAGTCACTCGGTCTGATAACAGGTTGTGATTTCATGCTGGAACACCAAACACCCTCCTACTAACGCACACCATTAGTACAACATGACAGTACACAACTTTCTTTTTCCTCTCTTTTTTTTTTTTTTGCTGTTTACATCCTCTGATATTCTGGACTGTGTAGCAAATAGAAACCACTTCTATAAAAAAAAAATGGAGACAGAGTAGAAATCCCTGACACTTTCACTTCGAGGGACGAGAGAAAGAACTCTTTGAGTGGTGTGGTCCATACAACATGCACCTGATGTGATTCTGCGTCTGTGTGTGTGTGTGTGTGTGTGTGTGTGTATGTATGTGTAGACTTTGGACAGCACCGTAATTCATTGTACATGTGTGAGTTTAAGAGGTTCCCTGCCCTACATGAGACAAGAGGAAGAGGAGCACGAGAGAAAGAGTTGTTGGTGGTGGTGGTGGTGGTGGCAGGGGGGAGGAGAGAGAATCTAGGTCAGATTGTGGAGCATGCAGACCCCCTTTCGCAGGAGCACTAGTATACGCGTTCTCTCACTCTCAGTGGACAGAACTGCATGCATGTTCTTCCACAGTCAGGACAGTCAGTGGAACACAGTTAATATAAGATTAAGGGATGTATCAAGTAAGTCTCCCTGAGAAACACTTTCTTCAGTACCGTAAAAAAAACAAAAAAAAAACCTTCTTTTGTCACTGGCCCACCCTGTCAACTCTTCTTGGCTCATTATAAATCCTTTTATTTCTCACATTTCACTTCTCTTTTAGGATTAATGCATCACCGCCAATAATCACAGCGGCTGTTAACAAGCATGGGCAGGTGACACTCTAACTAACTTCCCAAAGCCATCATATGTGTGTATGTGCAATTGCTCGCTCCATATATATATATATATATATCAATGCATACATCCAGGCTGTGAAGTACTGAGTTTGACGTTGACACCTCCATGACAGTTCAAGTGGTGCTAATGTCCTCCCCAACCCGCCCTCTCTCTTCTCACTTAGCTGAGGGGGACAAAGGCTGTAAATAGGTTGTCCTGCTGCCTCTCACTGTCTCCCACAGTAGGGAGCTAAAGCACGCGCACTCACACACACACACTCACACACACACATGAACGTCACATATTGAGCTGACATGCAAGCACCAGGGGTTTAGGAAAGGTAGATAACAGGTGCAGTTAGAAAAGGACAAAGAAGTGAGTGCTTATTGCTAAAATCTGTTGTCCCAATTAGTCGTAATGCTATTCCACGTGTAAAGGCATTAAAGTCGTATTTCTGAGGGATAAGTCTGGCTGTGCGTGCAGGGCCGAAACGCTGAAGCATAATCTTTTTCAAATTGTGTTTGCTGAACAAATCTTTGCATGCCATATCTGACCTGATAACAGTAAAAATCTGTAGCCCTTTTTGAGATTCACTCAGAAATAAACACCTCCCAGGAAAAGGCCGGCGTCTTCTGAGTGTTAAGAAAGAGTGTCAAGTGAGGCAAGTGACAGTGCAGGTGTGCTTGAGTGTGTTTTACTAAAACACGTGACAACACACTAAAAGGTTTAAAAAAAAAAAACATTTGCTCATTTACCAAGCCGTCCACTCACACACAGGAAGTTTTTAAAAAGCATTATCTAAATCAAAACTTATCAATTGGCCGTATACAGAAACTCCACAGCCGCTCAAGAAAATCCTCTGTATAAAAACTTTTTTTTTTTTTAGCTGTTTTCATTTATTGTCTCTCTCTCTCTCTTTCTGCTCAGCTAATATTAAAAACCAGGAACTGGGGTGTCGACACCTTGCAGTGGAAAACAAATAAAAGAACAACCAAACGACTTTTAAAACCTAGGCTCCACTTTCTCCTGTGCTCTGACCCCTCCTGAGGGGTTGCAAAGGACAAGGAAGTGGAGAGAGATAGAGGAGGTTACAGGTCTCTCTCACTCTCTCACTCTCTAAGAGACAAGTTTGGGTAGGACCGTGCGCAGAGGTATGGCCTCCTCCGAATTTCCCATAATGTTGCTCCTCAGTTTGTTGTTGGCTGCTGTGGTGCCTAAAACAGGCCCCCCTTTGGCCAGAATAGAGGGGAAGGAGGTGCTGTGGTGCTCCGGCAGCCGTTTCACCGTGGCCCCTTGGCTCTTATCGGTCCCTGGTAGGGGCTTAGGTAGGCGCCGATACAGCCACGGGTGTCTGAGAGCCTGGCTGGGGGTGAGTCGGGACGAAGGGTCCCAGTCCAAACACTTCTTTATGAAGTCAGTAAAGGTGGGGTCCTCGCAGCCCTTGAGTGCGGCGCTCCACTCCTTGCTGCCTGGAGGACCTCTCATCTTGCCGCGACGAGAGCGAGACCCTGTGAGCACAGTGGCCCCCGTGGGCAGGGTGCTGGCTCCGCAGTAGCGAGGGTGGCCCTTGGAGTTGATGAAGTTCTTTGCCCGTTTGGCCTGCTCCAGGACCTTCTGCGATGGCATGCCTAGCAGCTCCATGACGCAGGCCAGCTGGTCGCCCTCGTCCTCGCCGGGGAACAGAGGGTAGCCGGTCAGCAGCTCGGCCAGTATGCAGCCGAAGCTCCACATGTCGATGGGGAGGCCATACCGTGAGCCGAGGATCACCTCTGGAGCTCGATAGAAACGAGACTGGATGTAGGTGTAGACCCGCTGGTGTTCAAAACAGCTGGAGCCAAAGTCAATCACCTGGCAGAGAAAACAACAGAATGAGTCAACATCACACAGAAAAGGAAATGCTCTTTTTCACACACCTCTTCTGAATGTTTCAAGCATCCTACCTTGATGCCGCTGCGTCCCTGCTGTTTTAGCAGGATGTTTTCCGGCTTGAGGTCGCAGTGGATGATTCTGTGCCGGTTCAGGGCCTCCAGGCACTGCAGGATGGAGTGTGCAAACTTCCTGACCAGCGGCAGGCTGAAGCCCTGGAACTTGTTGCGCTTGATGAGCTCGTACAGGTTCATGCTCAGCAGCTCAAAGGTCATGCAGATGTGGTTGCGGAAGGTAAAGTTTTCAAGCATGTGCACGACGTTCATGGTGCCGTTGCGATCCTGCTTCCGCAAGTGCTCCAGGATGCGGATCTCCTCCTGAGCCTGTCGGTGGAAGCGCTTCTCGTTGCGCACCATCTTCAGAGCTAGATGCTGCTGCAGCTTGTGGTCGTACACCTTCGCAACCTGGCCGAAACTACCTTTACCGATAATCTGAAGAGGGCAACAAAGAGATGGAAACTGAGTTAGCGATGGACAGCTAGGAAAAAAAAAAGTCTACAGAAACTTCTCAATATCACAATGTACGTGTCTGACCTTGAGGAACTCGTAGCGGTAAGCCAGATGGTCATGGGGGACATGAATGTATCCCCCCTGCTCATCATCGTAGCCACAGTTGTTGTTGCCTCCAGCAACAGCAGGCCTCTTCTTGGCATTGGGTCCCACAAAGTAGATGTCGGGGTAGGAGTGGATCTCGCTCTGCTCCAGGGAGGTCAGCTGAGATCTGTACAGTCTCAGAGCCTGATCGGGACTGAGGGGGCCGCACAGCTTCCCGCTGTTCCCTCCGTGTGGGCCAGAGGACTCACTGGAGCCTTTACTGGACTCGGTGCTGTGGCAAAGAAGCAGAAGAGAAACATGGTGATGAACAACTGAAGAGATGTTCCTCCTGCATTTACAGTGTAGCTACAGCAGATGTTCTTTGGTCGTCTTTCTCACCTGTCTACGCTGTGCTCCTTGGACAGGCTGGAGACGGGGGCCGGTTTACTGGGGGTCTGACCAGTGGTCCCGCTGTTCTGAGTGGTTGCTGTAGTTATGGCATTGATCTTTCGGTTGTTGGTGGAGTCTTCATATAGATACTTGACCTTCAGCTGGCTGCCTCGCACGGTTACCTGATCCTTCATTACAACTTTGTTACTGACAGCCTAAAAGAGGAAGAGGAGACAAAGAAAGAGAGACAGAAGAAAAAAGCAATTAGAAAACCCATTTGGTAAACGCTTCACTGTTGCTCTGTCAGGCTAAGAACAAAGCGTACATACTGCACTTCATGGTGCATGAGGCACTTAGTGCATTTAATCTTTTCAAAAGAGTTAAGAGGAAAACTCTTTGGGACTAGTGACTCATGGTTCACAACAGGCAGGGCCTACTTGTGTAATTATGACCTCGTTGAAGAGGCGACTTATTAAACAGAGCCAATGGGTCTTTTGTGTTCTAATGTAAGCAAAACAAAGGCATGGCAGACACGCTGCTTACAAGTAATGGGACCATTAGAATTTCTCTAAGGGAACATTTCCAAAAAGGATCAATTCATTTCACAATCAAAAGTCAAATGTAGGGGCGCTGGTGGCTTAGCGGTCTAAGCGCCCCACGTACAGAGGCTACAGTCCTCGTCGCAGGGGTCGCTGGTTCGATTCCCGACCGGTCGACCATTTCCTGCATGTCTTCCCCTGCTCTCTGCTCCCCACATTTCCTGTCTCTCTTCAGCTGTCCTATATAATAAAGGCAAAAAGCCCAAAAAATATAACTTTAAAAGTCAAATGTAAGACGAGTATGGACGCCCCATCTTTGAAAATGTGGATAGAGTAGACTGTGTGAGTAAACTGGCAGGGTAGCATCATGCTAACAGAGCTAACACCGGACACGAACGCCACATTGGAAGGATTTCACCTGCTGTGGGCGGACAGGATACAGGAGAGCAAGACTGAACTAACTGGGGAAGAAGGCCAGCTCATTCCTGGACCCTGTGGAGGTGGTGGCTGACAGGAGAATTATGGCTAAGCTATTGTCTCTGATGGACATTTCTTTTTCTATATATATTCTTGTTGAAATTCTTGTAGTGTACACCTTTTTGTTTGCTGATGTAACTCCATGAATTTCCCAGATGTGGGATGAATAAAGGAGTATCTTATCTTATATTTTCAAAGGCAAACTGAGAGACTTAAATCAGCTCTGGGAGCCATACATGGCTATCATCAGGGATGTTAACGTGGACTTTCTCTAAAAGAAACTGTGAGAATCACAATTGGCAAATTTAATTTAATTGATTTTGCACACTTGTCAATTGATTTTGGTACGGGCAGATGGGGTAGGTGTTTTTTTGTTTTTTTGTGTGTGTGTATGCTGGATGAGTCTTTGTCTATGTTCTAGTCAATAAACATGTTGTGAATTAAAGTAAAATGTCAAACTAGTTAGCTCAGGTTTGGTTGGATGCCGGTGTGCTTCAGATTTATGAGGAGTGAGCCATAAGCAGAATGTAGAAAGCAGTAGATAAACCAGCATAACTGGAAACTCTGCAGAATGAAAGGACCCACCCCCAAACATAACTCATGCTAAGTGACCCGGATCCCCGCCTACTTTTGGTTTGCTAGCTTTTAGCATTTAGATCAAAGGTATCACCAATACCTGGCTCATCATTCTACAGAGGGAGGAAGAACCCATGAATGTGGATCACTGTCACTCAAAAGATCAGCACACATGTAGCATACAAACAGCAATCCTCATTGTGCATCAGCACTGACCTATCACTGTACACTTGTGGTTACTTTTTCACATATTTGACCACACGCCCTAAAGTCACATATCCACCTTAGCCTGAGAAAAAGCTCCAGCTTAACTCTCGACTCTCGCCTGCCAGCAAACGGTTTCATTTTAAGAACCCCAGGAATTCGTTCCTCCTCTGTCTCTGTCTCGCCCTCTTTTCTCTCGCTCACCAGCGGAAAGAACCCTCCACAAGATTATGGAGCACAAGGGAAATGACAGTCATTAAAGTTAGATTATGCTCTTAAACTATACAGGCATTGCTGCTGTTAATAAAACACACGGACGTAAACTTGCTATATACAGGCGTGCCAGCGAGGCAATATTCACTGTCTCTGTCACGTGATCATTTTATAGGCAGTGTGGTTTCACCCATGTGAGCGTGGGATGGGAATGTAAGATCAACTGTTTTATTTTCTCTCATAAAACAACTTGGCTTCCTTTGACTTCTGCTCAGTCAGCTGATAAAGACAACACAACAAGGAAAAGTGTATCAAAAGTGGGTGTTGACATGTTCCGCTGAAAGAGGACTCTGCTCAGAGTGTTGTTTGTGTTGTAAGTTGGAGTCCTAAAAATAGAGGAGGAATGCAGGATGGGCTCCCATACATGTAACCATATAGTCTTAACTTGTTAGACTGGGCTCAATACTGACCCAGGGTCCATGCAACTGTTGTCCCAAAGCTGCACTACAAACACAATGACCGGCATTGATTGAGACCCTTCACCCAGAGAGAGACATAAAAATCAAAGCTTTCTGCAAGTGGAGCATCAACTGTGATTGATTATTGATCCGCAGGGATGGGGAGGGCAATTAGAAGAGAACATTTGAAAAAGTGACAAATGATTGGAATGAAAACTTGTGACTGTGAGTTATCTTAACCGCCAAGTGATACTGAGGGCAGAGAGTCCTCTGTGTGCAAATCTGTGTGGTGCAACAGATGGAGAAGAGCTAATCTCTTTGCTTTCAGAGAAACACATAAGTATGCTTTTCTCCTTGCCTAGAACACACACTAACAAGAGTTGCACAACTCAACACATGGAGACCTTTGCCACTCGTACACATAGGAGAATCATGTTCACGCAGAGATTAAAGCTGGGTCAGAATCACATCAAACGAATCGATGTGTGGAGTAGTGCTACTCAGAGTCTGTTCCCTCCTTTAACAAAGACCAGGGACGTACAGTTTTTTACTTTAATAGTGCACGAGGCAAATCCGTGAGCACTGTACAAGCCGAACTGGGGCGAGCTGCTGTCTGTCACATTGAACAGAGGATATTACCTCTGTGAGCGTGACACAAAAATACAAAGAAAAAGAGGCAGGACTGGAATAGAAAACTAGGCCTAACCTCAGCGCGAGCCCACTGATGGTGGATTATATGAGATAGAAGTAGGGGGTGGAGGAGGGAGGGAGGGAGAGAGGGAGAATGTTGATTGGTGATTTTGTTTGTGGGTCACATTTTCAAGCCCAATAAATCTTTAGAATATATCAAACCAGCCTTTTCTCCTCCTCCCCTCTGCATGTGTGGGAGGCTGTGGAGTGGTATTGTCTGTGCATTCGCATTTTCTGCCAAAGGGGCTTTTCAGAGAGGGAAATATAGAGTAGTGGTATCTCACCAATAGGATGACTGATGATCTTTAAAGTGTGGACAGATCTACTTTTGATTGGTTGATATAAAGGTTAAAATACCAATCTAAAAGATGCTTCTTAATCTCAAAGAGATGTGCAAAACATGTCTGTATTGTCTGACCAACTATATTCACTGTAGAAAAGTGACCTAAAGTATGAATGGGAGAACATCTAAAACCCTAAAAAATTCCATTCTTATCAAATTATTACTGGTTTACAACAAAAGTGCATGACTTTATGCAGACCTGCTCTTCACAAACAGCTTCTGACTGGCTCTTCTGCTAAGATAGAAGGCAAATTGAAGACCCTACAGAATGTGAGCCTAATGAAAATCCTTCCTCTGATCAGTGAAATTCAGTTTTGCCAAATACTGACCACAAGATGCTCAATGCTGGTCATCACTAGGGTTGCAAAGGGGTGGAAAATTTCCAGTGAATTTCTATGGAAGTTAAGCTTGGGAATTTTGGAAAAAATTGAAAACTTTTCTAGGGAAATGTGGAAATGAATAGGAATGTATGGCAATTAAGTGGGAATTGAGGGTAATTTAATGGAAAGGTATCATATCCAAGCATAAATATTTGTTTTGTTATAAGCAGACAGTTAAATATTACTCATAATAATAATACATTTTATTTAAAGCGCCTTTCCAAGCACTCAAGGACATTTTACAGAGAGGATAAAACACAATAAAAACAACAAGCAAAGTAACACCAAGTTAAAATGAGACAGTGAAGTTAAACAGAGAATGTGGATTTGAACAGATGAGTTTTTGAGTTTTGATTTGAATACAGGAAGTGAATCAGTGTTACAGATGTCTGGTGGGAGTGAGTTCTAGAGTTGGGGAGCAGAGCGGCTGAAAGCCCCATGGTGCTGAGACGGGCAGAGGGCACAGAGAGGTGGAGGGAAGAGGAACCCGTTCAAAAATTAACAAAAATGCAATCCCAACAAAGTCCCATTCAAAATGTTAAATAAAAAAGCATCTCCCCTCAAGCTTCTAAAGCCTAGCCTCTGCAGGATTCTAGAAATCATGTGTGCATGTGATGGAGGAATGCACAGTGCATGGAGGGGTGTGTGGTCTCAATAGCCCTGCAGTAAGCAGTGTGCTATGTGCATGTGATTGAGGAATAGCACAGATATTCAACTGTACTTGCATGAAATCTGGTTCTTTTAGTCAGGATTATGCTCAAATATATTTCCCCCAACTGTATTTAAGTTCCCTATTAAGAGCCAACCTTCAATTTAGTATTTAGTAATTCCTGGTTTATTCCCATAAATTCAAGTTAATTCCCATGGAAAGTTTCCAACTTTGAAAGTTCCCAGAATTCACAGGAGAACTCCCCGCTGCAACAAACATCCTTGCATTTCCCCAGGCAGTCAGACAATGTACTCACATCATCACGTGTTATTCCCACTGAAGGGTATAAACCTGACTGAATTACAAGGTTTGGAGCGATAACTGACCGACCTGCAGCGACAAACTGAGATAAAGAAGGAGTGGCGCGAACGGGATGAATGTGAACAGTCTTGAGTGTGGAATATCTCAGAGGAACAGGATGTCTGGAGACAGAGCGTGCTCCAGCACAGGAAATATGGCTTTACTGGCTTTGTGCATGTGTGTGTATTTGAGTGTGTGTGTATGTACTTACTGTGTGTTTGGGCATAGGGGGCAGCCCAGGCGGACTGTTAGTGTCGGCCTCGTCTTTCAGGATGTGGTCTGTCCTCATGTAAGAGTCATAAAGGCCGTCTCCGTGGCGTGCTGAAGAAACAAAGATGAAAAGATAAATCAGGGTGATTTTTTTTTGTGGAATCAGGAAATCTCCAACACTGACGCATTCAGGGATAAGAGCAGAGGATGACGTTAGGAGGTAATGTCCATGGAATCCATTCCCACATGGACAAACAATCTCTCATTTGTCCAAAAACAAGTCCACTTCTTACTTCATCAGTTCCAGTGGCTACGCAAACGTTGGACAGGACCAAACAAATCCCTGGAAGTAGCCTCAGCAGGACAGCCCCACAACAGTCAAACCCACACAGACAGTGAAAGGGACATCATCACCAGATATGTCCATTGTATCTATTGTGTTCAACACTTTGTATCTATGGCCAGCGCTCCAACCTGACCAGCTTAGATAGGGCTTAGGGTCCCAGATCGCTAGCGCTGCAAGTGGTATTATTGGCCTAATAGGGGTAACAGATGCCTCTGTGACGACAGCATCTTTCCGTCTGCCCATCTGTCCATTCGCCCCGAGTCATGTAGAGCACACGCCAGGTGTACTCAGAAATAGAGCTCATGTGGACGGATGCAGATGCTTGCCATTTAATAGTGTCAAGTGTGTTGGGTGCTCACCTCTGTGGCAGGGAGCCAAACGCCCCCTTACATTGAGATGAGAGCCAGAGAGTGGAGGGAAGGGAAGAGCATGTGGGGCACAGTAGGAGGAAGCCAGTTTCTCAAATGACAAACCTCCACTGGCCGGCTGTTCAGCCCGTCAGGTGTTTAGCGTACCCACAGGGCCGCGAGTGCAATAGAAGTGGGTCTCCTGTATTAATGAGTAAAACTCGGCTGAGTAGTAGCCTGTTAGTCTAAGCCATTTACAGAGCTATTGTGCTGGGTTAGCTCATTAGTACAGGGCTTAAAACTGTAGCAGCCCTTGAGAACGGTGTAACCATGTGCAGGTGCGTCAGAGCCTGTGTCCCCAGCCCAGCTCCGGGACAGATTAGACCTGCTGCCTGGATACTGATGCATTAGACCTGCACAGCACAGCAAACACAAGCATTAGGTCCCCACACTGAATATTAGCAGGCACAGACCCCATTAGCCGTCTGGCTGTAAACTCTTAATCACTCGGTGGGGGCTCTGCACTCTCTGTACTGCATCTGACCAATGTTGTCCAAGCAAACTTTCCCAAGGAAGAAAATTAAACAGAGCCCAAACTTCAGCGTAACCAAAACATCCATGCAGAAATATCCTGCTGGTGTTCAGCTCTCCATACTGGGACAAACCCCCCCACCCCTCCACCCATTCTTTGTCTCTGTGCACAGAGAGAGGGCAGAGAACAAGGTTCAAGCAAACAGACACACGGCTGATCATGAGGCATAAAACGTGTGAGAGGGGAATGGGGCTGTGGTAAAGTCACAGTTCTTTGTCCTCCTCTTTCTTCCTGTGATTGCAGGACAAAGTGTCTCTTTACAGAGTGTCCAATGTGCAGCATGGATCTGACATCTGACTGAGACAGCCATGTCGTAGACGTCCAGTTTGTACTGTTCATTCAAGTTCTAAAAACTTGTTCCACAAGCACGATAAGCAAACACAAATGAGGTCAGGGCAAATATACATGACTATAAAACAATAACAAGGTGACGTCATGGTACAAACTTCAAACTGGTTGTTTAAAAAACTCCCCAACACAAACACTGAGGTTTATCAGACTGTAATAAAATGATAAAGCTTACGGGACAGACGTGAAAACAGGGCAGAGCTTCCTTGTGCCTTCTCCAAAACACTCACACACACACACAGGTCTCAAGATTCATATAGAGTTTAAAAGCAAAACAAAACATGTTTACAACCAATAAGCATCTGTCTGGTCTCTGTAGTGACATTTAACCCTGGAGCTCAGAAGAAATGTCAGTCAAACACATGATAGTTCTGTAAAGCAGGGGTTCCCAAAGTGTGGATTGGGACCCCCTGAGGGGTCTTCAAAAAAATTGATTTTTTTTAAGTGATCTAAATGTGCTTAATAAATACATTGCATTAGTTCTCTACCTTTCTTTGTTGCCAGATGACTCCTAAAGTTAGGGTCAGGGTTTGAAGTTGAAGTAAATGAAGTATGAAGAAACATTTATTCACACAAGTCTCTTTGGGACCTATATTTTAGGGGGTCTTTGGCTGAAAAGTTGCTGTAAAGGAACTGAGGTTTTAGGAAGGATGAAACCAACAGAGCTGCCATGTTGGCAGTGTATCACTATGACATGAAGCATTTAAACCCAAACAGTGTGAACACATGAACATCAAGGAGAACAAAGTGAGAAAGGCTGCCAACACTTCAATGTGGTTACCTGTTGCTATTGGGCCCTCTGGTTTTCTGCTTATTATCATCATGATTGCAATTAATATTTGATGCCAGCATCCGAAGTGGAAGAAAAATCCCGAACAAAAGTGGAAAACAAAAACAGTCACTCAAAAAAAATATATTTAAAAACTTTGGAGAAAAAAAAAAGTTGAGTTCGACAACTCTGGCTTTGGTGTTTTCGGTGAAACCAGAACCCAAAAACTCAAGTGTTTTTTCTCTGGTAGTTAGTAAGCGTCCTGCTCTGCTTTCACTGTGTTGTTTCTGTGTTTATCACGACCACAGAGGTGTGTTTATTCAGCGTGCTGCCCCGGCTAACGTTAGCCTGAGCAGACGGTGGGGGGTCGTTTCCCTCGGCTAGCTAGCCAGCTAGCTTGCACAGCCACAAAAACAGTCGTCCGACGGAGAGCCGCTCCCTCTGTTAAAAATAGTTTGAGTCCAAATGTTACAGCTTGGTGGTCTGGCCCGTGTGCCCCTCGCCTCTCTCTGTCGATACAGTGAGTCAATCCAGAGCACCATTCCCGTTCTTAGTCCCGGAGAGCCCACTTTGTAGTTAGCGGTGTTAGCACTCGTCGAGCCCCAGGATCGTGTCCTCCTTCGGGGCAGCCTGCGGGGTCGCTTCGCTCTTCTTCGGTGGTGGTTAGCCCGAATAGGCTAACTCGTTAGCTGTATTCGAGTCCCATGTTAGCTGCAGTGACAACCCGCTCTCGCAGAAAAAGCTTCACCTGCGCTCAGAGCAACAAAGCAGCGGTGTTTAATCCGTGTTCTCTGTGGTGCGAGTATCTTATTCGACGCAGCTGTGTGTTGTTGCTAAGGGCGTCTTCGCTGAGCCTGGAGTCAGCAGCACACAGGGGGGGAGGGAGCCGGGGAGGGAGGGAGCCGGGCGGCGCTTAGCAAACACACACACAGCAGGAAGAACAGCGCCCCACAGTGGGCAACTCGGGTACTGCATACAAGCAAGTCTGAACCTGCTCAGGCAGTACGTTCAGCAACTTTGATCAATTGTTCAACTGCCTCTTAAATTATGTCCCCCTTCGTATTTCTGTCTGTAAGGAAAGTTAATTCAAGGTAATACTTGTCAATAATAATAATATTTTTAACTCAACTCAACTCAACTTTATTTATAAAGCATCTTTCATACATAAAAACATGCAGCCCAAAGTGCTTCACAGAATAACAGAGACAGAAAACAACAGCAATGGTAAAATGATAAAAGGCAGGATTATAAATAAAATACTTAAAAATGAAATAAAATCAATACAGTCAAATTAATAAAAAAAAAGGTAATAGTTTAAAGAAAAGTAAGAAATAAGGTAGTGTTAACTAGATCAGGTGAATAATTATTACAATTAAACTACTAATAAAAATAAAAACTCAACCCAAGAGCCATCCTTTTGGTCTCTCTTTTAACTGAGTTTTACTTTAACAGTTTAATTTATTTATTTATTTAATTATTATCTTGTTCAAATTTTTGTCACTTTTATTCTACTTTATTTATTTAGGTACTTATTTATTTATTCATTTATTTATTTATTATCTAGTTCAATTTTTTTGTACCTTTTATTCTACTTTATTTATTTACATACTTATTTATTATTTTATTTTTTTATTATCTAGTTAAAATGTGTGTCACTTTTATTCTAGTTTATTTATTTACGTACTTATTTATTTATTTATTTATTATCTAGTTTAAATTTTTTGTCACTTTTATTCCACTTTATTTATTTACATACTAGTTTATTTATTTATTTATTTATTTTAAGTATAGCATCTTATTTTCTTTTAATGGTTAAATATTTTAGTGTTCTATTTATATAAATATTTATTTCCTGTGTTGAGTTTTAACACCTTATTTTACCTCCAGTGATTCCTCATTAAGATATCATGAGGGTGTTTCCTCAGTTCGTTCAGAAAGCTCTTTTTTATTTATTTTTATTGGTTTTTTAAAAATTGTTTTTATTACTATTGTTGCATATATTGTGTTCTTAACCTTAGGATTGTGGGGTGGGTTTGGGGTTGGGGCTGGGAGTGGGATCTTTTTCTTAATTTATTCTATTTTAAGTTGTTTTTATGTACAGCAGTTTGTGTTACAATGCTATTGTATGAAAAGCGCTTTATAAATAAAGTCTGATTGATTGATTCAATAATAAACAAGCATATATTCATATGATAAACTATAAATGGTTGCAAACAGTAAGAGTGTGGTCATAAATACCTCAAAGTCATTATTAGAGTAAAATAATATCAAAACTCATTATATAGTTGTAGTTTGTGCATTATTTAAATTAGGAATAAGTCCTGCATAATTTTTCCAAAGATTAAATGTATCAGAAGCTTCATCTGGATTTTTTTTTAAAGCTTAAACCCTAAATTAAAACAAATAAATGTAGTGCATCTTTGTTATGCACTTTTGCAGGTGCTAATATTTCAATAATACAAGGGGCAAGGTAAAGCAGAATCATTTGATCAACAGTTTTTTTTAATGTCTTTGACTCCATTGGTGTTAAACTCTCAAACTTCAGACTCTTTGGCAATAAAAGCACAATGCAAAGGACAACAGAGATGATATAAACATACTTACAGTGAAACTATTGACTAGCTGCAGGAATGGCTAACTAGAATTAAGATCCTTGGGCTTTTATAGTGCATGGTGGTCAGTCACTTTGCAAACCATGAAAGCTTGAAGTTGGCCTGAAACTGGAGAGGGTCTGCAGATCCATACCAGGACCGGGACAGATATAGTTAGGGGCAGGCCAGAGGACAGACAGAGTGAGACCCGGCAAGCATGAGAAGGGGAACAGTCTAAATTCAGAAAGTGATACATGCTGGGCAGAGGGTGATGCTAATCTTAGCTCTTTCTCAGAGGTGAGAAGAGGGGTCTGTCTATATTTGCTGCCATAAATAAGCATACTGACACAGTTTTGGGTGGCCCTCTGGGCAGCAGCCAGCCCTTAAGACCAACCCGGCCACGCTGATTATTCTTAGATGGTGGTGTATAGAGAGAGTAGGGTGACAATGCCTATAAACTGAACTGCTTATTGCACTTTCTTTTCAGAGGAGTTCAAGGTGTAAGTGTGTGCACTCTTATCGCAACCAGATTAAAACCACAGCAAGAGATAGGACCAGGTGCAAAGCTACCTATAGGTCCTGGTCGGGGGTTGTGAGGTTCTTGCTGTTTTTGGTCTCCTGGGCTGTGACAGACACTGACACCTGCATGTTTATTGGTCTCACACCTCATTCGGGATGCCCTTTGAACAGATTCACCCTAAAAAAGACTGTATCAGTAAAAGTTGTCTGTAACTGTGCAAAAGCCAAATGTTTTACTATGTCAGGTAAGTAAGAATTATATCATACACACATGCATCTGGACAAATATGCACACAGTATGTCTGTATGTGGAGAGAATACTTAAAATTTGAATGAAGTGTTGCCATCTGCTGGTGACTTGAAACAGTACAGGTTGTCTAGACGTGTCGGGTCATGCCTAGACAACACATTGTTTAAAAATCCTCAGGAAACATTTCCAGACTAATAAAAAAAAAAAGAAAACAAATACTTTAATACATTAAATTTAGTACAATATTAAGATGTCATTCTCCTGGTAGCAGTAACTACAGCAAATTTATGATTTCTTTGAAGCTGTTCTTTCTCCATTTGTCTGATTCACTGTATATCCATCAGACACTGTTTCTGTGAAATCAAGGTGCAGGTTCTCTTTCTTTTCTGTAACCCTTATCAACCCTTATAACGATAACTGGGAGGCAATGCTTCAAGATTTTTATATGACCCCCCTTGTATTCATTCAAAAAGTCACTTTTTGTTTGGGTAGATATTTAAAGGGATGGAAAGCAAAGACACAAAGAAACATTTCAGTAAAGGGATGACCTTTTTTATTTAATTTTATTATTCTGTACAGTTCTACTGTTATATTTATACACACTTCTTCAAATAAAACAAATTGCAAATAAAAAGCATCAAGTCTCGTCATCCTCTACATAATATCATATAGATGAGGTGGACCATGAAATAAATAACACACAAAAACACACTTACACGCACACACTCTAGCACACACTCACACACTCACACACAGATTGCTGGAAGGAAATGTGTTTCCAAAGGGGGGAAAAAAAGTACATACTCAACACCACCCAGTACACAAAGATTTGCACACATGCGAAAGCACCCATACATCTGCTCAGGCACCTGTGTGCTGAAACACACCTGACAGACAAACACCGGGGCACATGAAACAAAAGGCACTGCCAGCAGGAACAGCTCAGGCTTTGGGTGGCGGTGATTGAAAAATGTGCATGTGTGGATTTACTGAGGAGAAGTATGTGCTTATGGACAACAGGCCTCAATTATTAGTATGTCTAATGAATAAAAGATGTTAAAGATGGATGTCTATTCATACATGTTGTTAACAGGAACACCTTTCCAAAGGGATGTTAATTGCAGATGTAATGTTGTTTAATATATATAAATATATATGTACTTAATGCATATCTTAAGACTGAATAAATGAGACCCAATGACAGAGCACTGATGACACACACTCATTAGAAAACTCTATTCACATTGTCCTCACTGCCCTGTATAGGCATTTACACACACTCACACACACTCCTACCAGTAGCAATGGTATAGAAAGTATATTCATAATAACAACAAAGTCGAACCTTGTCACTCCTTTTTCCAGTGTCTACATAATACATATGCATTGCAAACACATCATTGGTACATCATAGCCATTATCATGAATTTTTACATTTTCTTTATTCTATGGGGGGGATGGAAGTTGGGCTAATGAAAGAAAAGAGAAGCAGAAATGCATGCCCAGCCCCAGAGTTGTGGGCCATTCAGTCACCTGCATCTAAATGTGCAAAAAACAGAAGCTGGTTGAATTTTTTACATACACCACTTTGAATTTAACTAACCGTTCAAAAGTCTCTCTTCCCTTTAAAATCCTGTCCATAGATCAGTCCCTCATTGCTTTGGTGTGATAAGCCCCTCACATTCAAATGCATCCTATGCACAACTACAGCATAAAGATCAATTTTACAAAGGTGTGTGTGTGTGTGTGTGTGTGTGTGTGTGTGTGTGTGTGTGTGTGTGTGTGTGTGTGTGTGTGTGTGTGTGTGTATTGCCTTGCTGAGTTTGTGGACATCATGCAAGGTTGAGTGGGTCAGACTTTAGGGAGAGAAAATGACGTTGCAGTTAAATCTGAGAAGAAGTTTGTGTTTACCGAGGGGAGTGCTAACTGAGTCAGATTGAGATCTGTTCTTGCAAATGACTGGATCTTTGCACCACCCTTTCCCCCCTTTCCACCACCCAATGTATTACAGGAGGGAAATGGAACGATAGCATCAAATAAAAAAGGCTAATTTTGGACACAATGTTTTAAAAAGGGGTGATTTGTTTCAGCGATAAGGTTTTCTCTTTAAACACATGCTCCCTGAGAAAAAAAAATATCAGAGAATAGATCTTTCCAGCTGGTTACTGGTATGATGCTCTCTTCAAAAGACAAACCTGATCCTACACACCTCCCTCACAAATCCATGTCTTCTATTCCAGCATAAAAATGATACATCTGATGATAACATCAATTCAAGGAAGATAAAAAAAAAAAAACCCATCAACCCTCAGTATGATTGTCCTTCCATCCCCAAGAGATGCTGAAAAAATGAATCATGCCTTCTGTTGTAATTCTCACTATGTGCAGGGGATGAGCTGAGAGACTCATGCATAAGTAACACTTGCAGTAGCAGCAGCAGCAGTAGCAGAAGAAGAGGGGAATCTTTAAAAACACCAGTGGTTCTTATCAGTCCCCTAATGAGATTTCAAGTTTCAGATCTCGCTGTGATCATTCTGTGTCTGTGTGTGTCCTTGGCAATGAAAACAACACTCGTCCAATCAGCAAGCAGACCACACACCCTGTAGCCTTTCAAGTCGCTTTCGCCTCTCCTCAGGGAGTTGATGAATAGATGACGAGGGTTGGGGGGTGGGGGTGGGGGGTGGGGGGGGTTTATATGCGTCCTGAGAAAGGGTTTGCATGTGTGTGTGGGTGTACTGTATGTTTAGGTGTATATGTGGAAGGTGGAGACAAGTTCAGCTCCAGCTCCAGCCTCTAAATAGATGGGCAAAGGGGTGGGGGTTCAAAGGGTCAGTGTCTCCCTGGGTTTCAGTTGTAAGGTAACAGGTGAAGGGGTCAGGGGTCATGTTGTTGCAGGGCCTGTTGTAGTTTCCGTCGGTACACGGTGTATTTTTGCTCCACTGCCCGCACTCGCTCCGTCTCCTCTTTCTCCAGGATTACCAGGAAGTTCTGTAGCTCAGGGACAGAGAATGCATGCCACTGTTGGAAGAACAAGAGAGAGGATAAGAACAGATGTTTTAACACAACTGCAAAAGGAAAGTTTGATGTGCCAAATAAAGCACATCTTGTGTGTGTCTGTTTTCTCACCTGCACCTCCCCGGTCTCATTTTCCTTCAGGACAAAGCTGAGCTGTTCTGGATCAGGCCCTGATATCAACCTCAGGAGAAGAGGACGCTCACACAAAGGAAGCTTCTGGAAAAGATCTGGAGGCAGAGAAAAATCCAAAAGCAAAATGTTTAATCAATGCTCCACATCACAAACACTACTCTACAAATGAGCACTAAGTGGGAGTTTTTTCCTCACCCTGTCCGTCCCGATGTGTCTGCCTGTACAGTGCAAACTTTCGGGGATTGTCCAACACCATGAACTTCTTCAGCAGGCCCTGGATCACCTCTCTGGTGGTGGTCAGAGAGCTGATGTGGATCTGCTTCACACAGTCGGATGGTAGGTAGAAGGATGTCCTCTTTTCACTCTGTCCACAGTCTGTTCCTTCCTGGCACTCAGACGGCGCCTGATTACTGCCACCCGTCTGCCTAGACGCTCCGTCTGGGCCTGCAGTCTCCACAGCAGGGACTGTGACTGGTCGACTGAGCCTCAGGTGAACCTTTATGAAGCCTGTGAAGGATCCGTCTGAGGCCTATAGAACACAGAGAGAGATACATAGAAGCACTCATAAGTTACTGGTTACTTTCTGAACCCCCTCTATCCAGGATTTGATTGCTTTAGCAAATAATATTTATATTCAGGAGAGGATGAAGTTTCCTTTGCATCCTCAGAGAGCTGTGTTCATTAAACTTTGGACTTTTATAATTTTTAATCGTCAGTGTGTCTGCTATAGGTTGCCCTTGGTTTGGACTGAATGGGAGAAAAGCCCTAGGAGGAGATAGCAAAAGTATGCACCCTTATTTGGACGTTTTTGGGCGCCATTTTACATTTTTAAAGCTAGGCGCTCTTCCTGTTGAGTTTCTGATATGGGTGTGAGAGGCTTTTTTGTGCGTCCTGATGCCATGAATATGCGTATTAATTTTCAAGCATGTAGCTCAAAATAACCTCAATGGGGAGGCGTTTTTGAAAACTTTAGGGGGCGCTAGTGAGCACATTTTTGAGAATTTTTTTGTGAAACCCATAAATTAGTAAATTTTTCACCAGGCCTGATATCACCAGGATAAAAACATCCACGCTTTCATGCATGTTCAGGGCTCCAAAAATGCGTTTGAAGTCACGCGACAAAGAATAAAAATAATCCTTTGGGTTACAACAGGGCCTTCGTCGACCTTGTCGGTGCTCGGGTCCTAATAAATGAAATTGTAGAATTGTAGAACTTGCTGTTGGCTTATATCCATCACAAAATGACAGATAATAGTTTTTTTTTAAAAGTTATAACAACATGGAAACTGCTTCTGTTTTCACCTTTGAGTTATACTACCTCTCCTTCAGGCTTTGCTTGTTTCTTTTACACAGACATCCTACTTTTTGTTCCCTCTTTATGCAATACATGTGTTAGTTTCCTGCTTCCATTCATCAAATCATCAAAGTGAGGAAGTTGTGGAACGTATATTGTCGGCTTGACATTAAACAGTGCAGTTCATTTACCAGCAACAACAAGTGCTCAGAACTCACCAGATTCATGCCATTTTCAGACTCTTGAGCGTTGTACTCGTCTATCCTTGTTTGCACCTCTTCCTCTGACAGGTCCTTTGTTCCTCTCTCTTCTTCTTCCTTTGCTTCATTCTGCTGGAAGGCGGCGAGAGAAAAAAAGGAGTCAGTTTGAACAATGAGTGGAACCTCGTATCACAAAAGGAAGAGTACTCATAGTATCACTGTTTTATCTGAGCCAGCAGAGGGTGCTGCTCCCAAAACAAGTCCTGTAAAACTCCAACGCTCTCTTTGCTGCTCTGAATTTTATGAATAGACATCAAGAGAAACCCTGCTTCCCTTCTCAAAAGTGGGCTGGCTGATTAACATGATGACATGCTCAAGAAATATTAAGATATTAAAACAGGCAGATTTCAAGCCGATGTGGTCTCCCTCTAGTGACATCCTCAATCTTTGTCATCCTGGAGGAGGAGAAGCTTCTTTATTGATTGCATGCTGAGAGGGATTCTTATACACACTCTCTCTCTTCCTCCTCAGTGTGGTTTAACAACTCTGCAGCTATACACGGAGACAGGACATGTTGTGAATGGAGCAAATCACACATTCAACATCAAAGCATGAGGATATTGACATTGCTGCCCCCCTCTCACTTCTGCTCATTTCCTATTTCTGTGATAAGAAATGACAGAGCAGGAGAGAGAAAGAGAGAGAGAGTGAGGAAACATAAACAGGAGGAGGAGGCAGGGAAAGAAACGAGTAAGGGGTAAGGAGTGATGAAAGAGTGGCTGCTGAGCCAGCCTTAGCAACACAGAGTTTGACTGGGTTATTTATAGTACAGTGGGATGCATCCTCTCTCTCTCTCTCTATCTCACAATAGCTTTTTTTCCCCTCCTTCTCCTGTTCGTTTGCATTTTCTGGGACAGAGAGAGAGAGAGAGGGAGAGAGAGAGAGAGAGAGAGAGAGAGAGAGAGAGAGAGAGGTCAGGCATCATTTCTGTAGGGGACTCCTCAGGTTGTGTGATGAAGTCACTGTTTTCATTCAGCACAGATGCGGCATGTGACTGCATGATGAGTCTGTGTGAGTGCACACATAGACTGAGGCACCTTAAGTGGTAATACACAACACCCACACAGCTGGTGCAGCAGGCTGGCATTCAGCATTAAGAGAGGTGGTAACATTGTAAGATTTAAAATGTCAAGGCTGATGTTGAGAGGATGCCAAAGGGACTGCATGTCGGTGTGTCAGTGTTTAGCGTGTCCATGTGTGAAAAGAAACAGAAAACACAGAGGTATTATTTTCTGGTGACCACACAGCTCATACTTTTTGTTGCAGCCCTTTATCTCTTCTGCACTTATCAGCCGCTCCTCTGTGAAATCATGGTCTTGTTATAATGGTTCATGTCCATTCTGGCGTGAAACAACTGGGAACACATCTGAAGCTACTGTGGTCATTGCATGTCATAAATGTAATAATTCAAAGCCCTTTTAATTAGGACACAACCCTGTTTCAACTTCAAGGGTCTGCGGTCCTGGCTCTGTCGTTTTACAAACACATACAATCACATTCATATAAGAAGAAAAATGTAAATCTATACACACACTAAACTGTGTTGCACAACTGGATTATGAAAAGAATCTGAGGGATATGTAGGAGTGGACTTGTATCTGAAATTCCTCCCAGTCAAGTGAAACAAAGTGAAAAGAACATGCAGGAATTCCTGCGTTTGTATGCGAGTTTCTAAATGTATCAGAGGCATTGCCCTGCCCTCCCTTTCTGCATACCAGTGAGAGTGGTCGAGGGACAATAGAGTGATTTCCGCCCATGAGAGTTTCACAGAGTCCTGGGACACACACTGCTCCATGTGTCCCAGGTCGTTAAGGGGAGCTGATGACCGACAGGACATCACAACAGAAAGAGTGGACTCAATGAAAACCTCCAGTTATATTATATAGGACTAGCTTGTGATGTTATTGGAAAATAGTGTGAAACTCATCAATGATCCTCCAGTGAATCATTGTTTCCAGAGCTGAATGTAACTGCTTAGAAATAAATGAGTGATTAAAGGCAATAAGAGTGATCTGATGCTTTTATGCTGTAGGCGGCAAATCTGTTATCTTGCCAGGGTTTCGTCTCAAGCTTCTCCAGGTGGTTTGCCAGTCAATACAGATGGCTGTTCAGCTTTAAGTCGGGCTCTGCTGAAGATTTCTGTCTGCTAAAAAAGGAGCTTTTCCTTCCTACTGCTGAAAAAGTGCTCACTCATGGTGGACCAGAAATTTGATAACAAAGACAGACTTTAATTCTATCAGATTTAGTTCTTGTGGAAACAGAAGTAATCAATGTTTAACTTAACATTTCACTTTTGAGAGAGGGATGTTTATGGACATTTGGGGGCAAAGACTCAAGCAAAAAAGATTAACCCTGAATAGGTTTTCATTTCCAATGGTGTGATTTCCTTGTCATTTGTTTGTCTCTTTTTAAATGATTGCTTGTTTGGTCTCACATTGTGTTTTTTTTTATGTATTGTACAGTACTTTGGTCAGCTTCTGCTGTGTTTTTAAACTTGACTTGACTTGACTTAATCTACCCCTAACATGTACTTTCCATTTGTGTATTTATATTAATATTTAAGTGTTTTATTATCTTAGAAATGTATTTTATTTTGGTGATTTTAATTTCCTGTGTTGAGTTCTAACATCTTATTTTACCTCCAGTGTTTCCTCATTAAGATATCATGAGAGCGTTTCCTCAGTTCGTTCTGCAACTTCTTTTTTATTTAATTTTTATTGTTTTTATTACTATTGTTGCATTTAAGAAGAAAGGTACTTTACTGATCCCCAGGGGGGAAATTCAATTTTTCCACTCATGCTATTTTTGGACATGCTACACATACAGTTTTTTTTTTTTGGTATATACATACAAATGCACGCACACACACACACACACACACACACACACACACACACAGTGAACATGTTTAGGGAGAGATGTCAGAGTGAGGATACTGCCGTCAACCAGCGCGGTTGGTGGGCAGTGCCCAGGCAAGTGAACCAGCACCTCTCCAGCCACCAGTCCACTTGCCAAACTTCGTCCATACTGGGATTCGAACCAGCCACCCTTCGGTTCCCAAGCCAGGTCCCTATGGACTGAGCTACTGCCGCCCCCCTTTATTGTGTTTTTTTACCTTAGGATTGTGACGTGGGTTTGGGGTTGGGTCTGGGGGTGGGGTCTTTTTCTTAATTGATTCTATTTGAAGTTGTTTTTATGTACAGCACTTTGTGTCACAATGTCACTGTATGAAAAGCTCTCTATAAATAAAGTCTAATGGATTGATTAATATTGCCACATTTCAGTATAACTAGAGCTGTCAAATAATTCATGTTGTAGATAGCTATGAATCTTTGAATTTCAATAGGTTATCACAATTTATTGCATTTTAAATGGCATATTATTATATTCCATTAAAGTGCATTTGCAACAGTTTTTAAGTCCATATGAACAATGTAAAGCTGTGCTTACCAGTGTCATAATTTGGAAGGCATCTAAATGCAATGAAATGCACTTTATGATTGACTTTAAGGTGAGTTATTGAAATAAATTCTGCCCTGCCACACCGGTGAGTTTCTGAAACCATGACTTAGAGCAGGTATGTCCAAAGTACGGCTCCGGGGGCCAATCACGGCCCAAGGTCCATTTATTTATGGCCCCAAGCTTCCATCTTAAAACGTGTTATTTATAGCACCGATATTAATCACATTCTGAATCATCTGTACATTTGCAGTTTCTTTCAAGCACACAAACAAAACTAAAGTCAATCCAGAAACGTCTCAAAAAGCTTCATATGGACTTCTTGTCTAAAGCCAAAACACTGGGAATTCTGCAAGACGGCAATAAAGAAGAAACACAAGAACGCTTAAAGTTGACAGGTTTTCAAATTAATGTTTTTATCATGATGTGAAAATGTTCTTGATGAACACTGAAAGTTCAGAAGACACAAAAGAGGACACAAGACGAGATCAAAATGATGAAATTGTGCAGAAAAGGTAAAATTTGGTGCATAAAAATGTTTCAGAACTCAGGAAAATAATAATTTTGTTCTAAAGATGTTGTCTGCTGGTCAGAAAAGTCTTGAAAAGAACAGGAAATAGAAGTGTAGCCCTAATGAAAAACATTTTCCTCCAGAAGAATATACAGTTTTCTAATGTTTACGTGGCTTGACAACTGAGGACTACCTAGTTACTGATTTATTGAGAAAAAAAAAGTGGAATAATTGTTAAATAGAGATTTCATATATAACTATTATGATTACTAAGTCTCAGTAGGAGCCACTGGCCCTGAGGTATTCGGACAACGTCAAATGTGGCCCTCTTTGAAAAAAGTTTGGACACCACTGACTTAGAGGTATGAAAATGCTTCAAATTGCTGACTCAGTGAAATAAAGTGTTCATTTTTTATCATTTTTAAAAATCACTATAGAACATTTAAAAATATGCAGGACTGCTTGTAGAAAATGTGCAGAGGATTTTAATTCAGTGCATAACAAACAGACAACCACTGACACCAGTCTGATCAGCTGCACCTGTATACTTAGTTATTGGTGGCAGTTCAAAGTTTGACACAAAGTGCTTACTACTGTATTTCTGCACATAAATACAGAATGCCAAAAAGGCCAAACAGCACACAGTTTTCAGTCAATAGTTCCGTCTGTCTTTAAGTTAGAGCAGACCTTTTTGATGCTGACTCAGGCCAAGCTGAGTCACAACCACCAATGACAAGTTAAGTTTAGACAACCACAATCTAAAACCAGAGATGCCCAAAAGCTTAATCAAAGAGAACCCAAGAAACCTGGTTTGAGTTTATATTTTTAATTGATACTGGTGTCTTTAATTCACTTTGTATTAAGTAGCATAAAATAACAAACTCAAGACAAAGGGTCAAAGGGGCAGGAGTTCACGCTTCCTTCAGGTGAGTGTGTGTGCCAGCTTCAGTTTTGCTGCTTTAGTTGTTTTTTTCCACGTTTCTCATTTGACTTATTTTTTCACCCAACAATACTGAATAGTTCTGGAGCTAACAACGTGTATGACAATGCAAGTGATCAAATCTGACAACAACTGTTAAAGCCAATTCTACCAGAACACACCAACCCCCTTTGTAAAACATGCAACTCCAGATTAAGCTTGTCCTGTTACAACAATAACAAAAATATTACAGGTGGCAGGTCCAGACATTTTAATCCAGTTTGCTGGTGTGAGTCAGGTAGATGCAAAGCGGCTTAAGTGTGCACGATATCTAGGCCTGTTACATAAGGGTCTTACACACACAGAGATATGCACACATGCCGTGCAGACACACGCACACACACACACCTCAGGCTGACATGACTAAGTGTTGATGCTCTCACCCTGATGAGATCAGACAAGAGAGGTCATCTGCTTCAGCAAAGTAGCCCGCATTAAAGCAAGTCTGTCTGTGGGCATGACCTGACCACTTCTAAAGTGACTCCAACTTACTCTTGACTTTGTGAGTTTAACCTAAAGTGTGTTTGTGTGTATGTGTGTGCAAGAGATGGACCAATCCAAACCTGGTATCGGTCAGATGATGCCTCAATAAGCAAGATCGGGCAGATCCAAGGGGGAGATATATTCAACTCAGTTCTACACTATTAGGTGTTTACAGCAACCATGTGCACATACTATGTCATAAACACTTTGGTAGATCTGTACATTTTTCTAGGTGGAGATGTCATGTTGCATGGCTCTAACTACAGAGGCTCAGCAGTTTGCAGGTATTTCACACTCCGACAACAATTTGTAATTTGTGCAAAGCTGATATTTCAAGGGGTTGCAGTTGAGAAGCAAAATCTAACAATACCAATTTAATCAAGTTTCTCAAGAATCCTCATGCCAAAGAAAACAAGTTCAACCAATCAGAAACAGAAGCCAAGATAAAACAGTTAATTTTGTCAGCTGAGGATGCAAGAAACTTTAAAAAGTTTGAAAGCGTTAAAAATAGCAGAGAAGGGATGTTTATGGACATTTGGGGGCAAAGACTCAAGCAAAAAAGAGTAATCTACCCCTAACATGAACTCTTCATTTGTGTATTTATATTAATATTTTAGTGTTTTATTGTCTTAGAAATGTATTTTATTTTGGTGATTTTAATTTCCTGTGTTGAGTTTTAACATCTTATTTTACCTCCAGTGGTTCCTCATTAAGATATCATGAGAGTGTTTCCTCAATTTCGTTCAGCAACTTCTTTTTTTTATCTAATTTTTATTGTTTTTATTACTATTGTTGCATTTATTGTGTTCTTACCTTAGGATTGTGGGGTGGTGTGGGTTTGGGGTCGGGGCTGGGGGTGGGATCTTTTTCTTAATTGATTCTATTTTTGGCTGTTTTTATGTACAGCACTTTGTGTCACAATGTCATTGTATGAAAAGCTCTCTATAAATAAAGTCTGATTGACTGATATTGCCACATTTCAGTATAAATAGAGCTATCAAATAATTCATGTTGTAGATAGCTAGGAATCTTTGAATTTCAATAGGTTATCACCATTTATAGCATTTTAAATCACATATTATTATATTCCATTAAATTGCATTTGCAACAGTTTTTAAGTCCATATGAACAATGTAAAGCTCTTCTTGGAAGGCATCTAAATGCAATGAAATGCACTTTATGATCTTGACTTTAAGGTGAATTATTGAAATAAGTTCTGCCCTGTCATGCTAGTGAGGTTCTGTAACCATGACTTAGAGCAGGTATGTGGTAAAAATAGCAGAGCAGGTTCTTGATTTCATTGTTGTGTACGACAAACATCTGCAGCTCATTGAAAATGAAGGATCTGCTCGGTACCCAGGTACAGTTAACCACCATGTCAGTGTTTTTTTTTAAACTGCTCTGCCTGAACTTATGAGAAAGCGTGAAAAACATATCAGCAGAGTTAAAGATGTTAAGTTGACGAGGTTCACCACAGATATCTGGAGCTCTGATGTTTGCCTGTTGTCTTAGAGTACAGTGGTTAGACACGAGTTACACGTCACACGGTGCAGAGCTACAAGCTATAAGTGTCCACAGATCACACACCAGTGACTCCATTACACTGCCAGCGTGGAAATGCTTGACCTGTGGTGTGTTCAGTTAAACAAAGTGCATGTTTGTTTGTTTGCACAACTTTGTGACATGATTGTGATTTAATGTTACATGTTCTTTTTTCTCTCTTTTGATGCTTGCTTTTTTAAAAAGTTATATCTTTGGGCATTTTTGCCTTTAATGGATAGGAAAGCTGGAGAGAGACTGGAAATGTGGGGAGCAGAGAGCAGGGGAAGACATGCAGCAAATGGTAGAGACCGGGGATGGACTGTGGCCTCTGTGTATTGGGCCCGCGCTTTGACCGCTAGACAAACAGTGTTCCTTGATGATTTCATTTTAAAAACAGGAATTCTAATTCCTGTTTCATAAATGTATCAAACACGAATAAAACAATCAGTTTAGATACACTACCAGCCAAAAGTTTGGATACACCTTCTCATTGAGTGGTTTTTATTTATTCTAATTATTTTCAACATTGTAGATTAATACTGAAGACATCAAATCTATGAAATAATCTGGTTTTGCCATAATCTGGATTGCAACTGTAGTCAAATAGAGCTATCCATTGTGTACTAACCCTACCTCTGAACAACACAACTGATGGTCTCAAACACATTAAGAAGGCAAGTCATTCTACAAATGAACTCTTGACAAGGCTCATGTTAATTAGAAACCATTCCAGGAGACCACTTCATGAAGCAGACTGAGAGAATACCAAGAGTGTGCAAAGCTGTCATGAAGGAAAAAGGTGGCTACTTTACAGAATCTAAAATATAAAACACATTCTGATTTGTTTAACACTTTTTTGTGAATTAAATAATTCCATATATGTTGTTTCATAGTTTTGGTATTAATCTACAGTGTTTCAAGTAATTAAAATAAATACAAACCCTTGAATGAGAAGGTGTTTCCAATCTTTTGACTGGTAGTCAGTCCCTCCAAGATTTAGCGGGATTTTTTTGTGATTGTTGCGGCCCCAAAAAGCCTGAATTTGCGACAGCTTTTTGAAAAAATTGCGGTGAAAGTTGCGATTTTTTTTTTGTTGCTTTTTTCCCCCCCAATAACATCTCAGGGGCAAGTAAATACGCTAAATTACAGTAGTTTTTAGAAAACATTCTTGATGTGACCACTGTGACTGTATTTTGATTCTCTTGAATCACAGAAAAATGACATGAAAGGACTGTCTTTCACATTTACGACGGTCCCTGAATGCACCTCGCAGCGACAGAGGCACAGACAGTTAGTTCACGGCACTCTGAAACGAATCTGCATCTTTGATGACTATGAGTTGATCAAAACTTACTGAAGGTGTCTGATGTTTCACCAAACTGGATTAAATCAAGCTGTAGACGTGGAGCTTTTTACGGTAATGGCGGCAACAATGTCAAACCTCAAATATTAAACAGACGTCCCCCGGTTGTGTCTCTGTCACTAACGCACACCGGGGGTAAAAATCCTCAATGAAGATGAGACAGATGCATGGAGGTGAGGAGAGCTGGTTCATAAAGCACACCTGCTGCAGGTAGAGACCAAGCGAACACTGAGCCCCTCAATCTATAAATAACAACGTTGTCATCGTCACTTGTCCTGCCTGCTGTCCCCTCTTTTCACCGGTTTTGTTGTTGAAAAAAATGCAGATCAAGTGAGGACTTACGTTTATGTTCCAAGGAAGTCAAATTGATGACAGATCCGATGACGTACAGGGGCTGAGATTGAGGTAATTGGTCAAATTTGCGGGAAAGTTGCGGTGATTGTATAAAATTGCAGGGCCGCGAAAAAATCGCGCTGATTGGTTGAATTTGCGTTGATAGTTGCGATCGCGAAATCGCAACTTCCTGGAGGGACTGGGTAGTAAATATGTGTTTATTTTATTTTACTTTGGTTCACAAAGTGAGAGACACCAGATGATGCCAAAACATAACTCATAGTCTCATTCTCACTTCCAGTATTTCAGGTTGTCAATTTAAAACTGGTACTGGATCGGACTTGATTGGTATTGTTATTAGTCGAGCTCTGGTATCATGTCAGGACTTTTAAAAGTTGGATCAGTGCATCTTAAGTGTGTAGTCTGTGTTTCCTTGACATCATGATCTTCAGGTAACATGAAACTCTAGGATCAGTTACAACAGGTCACTATTAAGAACATAACTGCAGTCAGAGCTGAGCTACACCAATATTACACATGGAAAAATGTGGAGAGGATTCACACCAACACATGAAAATGCACAAAGTTCCCACACAGAAACACACTCCCAATTGGACACACATGGATAACAGTGCATGTCTGCCTTTACTGGGTCAAGTGTCAGGGAGGAGAAGCAGGATCGAGACCACACACTGATTCTGTTTCACAGCTCAGAGATGCACACAGACATGCACACTCACAAAATACACACACACACACACACACACACACACACACACACACACACACACACACACACACACACACACAATGTTGAAAATGCTCTGACCCTCTGCATATTTAATGAATACTGTTTGAACACAAGATTACAAGTAACAGGCTCTTTCCTTTAAGTTTCCCTTAAATTGGTGAATGTAAAAAAGTACTAGGATAAATAACAGTACTAGTACAATTCCATAATAAAGTCACTACACATGCAGGGGGGTCTGCTTTTTAATAATGCTGCTTGATTTCCTCTGTGTATATGATGAATTAGAGCTTTTTAGAGCTCTTTTTAAAATGCTGAACATCTCCAACAGGGATGTTATTCATTAATTTTCACTGCATCACAAGCAGAACAGAATGAACTGAACATACCCCCTGCCTAGCTCAGAGATACACACATGCACACACATGCACACACTTGCGCTCACACACAACACATTAAAGCTGGCTGGCTAATCTGGAGCAAAAGGCTCAGCTCTGGAAATAATTCATAAAGAAAAGAGGATCTGAACTCCTCCTCCACTGCTTTGATGAACCCATGTGTCCCCCTCAGTCTTTGTACATAAAAACACACATATAAATGGAAGCTGAATGAGCACAATTGCACTTTTTAATTCCTAACTTTAAACAATGCATGGTTATTTCTTTATCCACATGACCTACATGGATCTTTGCATAGCTCATTTTCATATTCAAACACAGGAGAACAGGACTCTCTCCATGCAGGGCTACTGCTCAAGCTGTGTTGAATATCAGACTGTGCTGCTGTATTTCTGTCAAACCCTTTTATATCAAATCGTTTTATGTCAGACCCTTTTGCTCTAGCTGTGTCTTGCCAGAGACATCAGGCTCCATCAGCTGGCAGCTTCTGTAGCCCAGACAAGCCAACCCCAATACCCCTCTGTCTCGGCACAGCAGCAACCCTAACTCTGCACACACACATACACATACACACACAAGCCGACAACACAGCTGGTCAATTATTCAAAGATTAAACCTTCTCCAAGTCAGACACCAAAGGCCCTGCCAGGACAAAGACAGCAAGATGAGTGCTGAGCGTGTTTTACATGAATGCAAATGCCGCTACTGTTTTACAGAGCTTCCCCAGCAGCCAGTATGACTGTCTTCTCTTCTGCTTCATACACTTGTCTACCCGGGTTATCAGGAGAAATTGGTTCAATTACCCACAGTGCATCATGGGAAAACCCCTGCTAACAAACAAGTAGCTCCTATCACTCCCACAGTGCACGTATAGCTGTGCATGCTGTAGTTATAGTTTGTGACAGGATTATGTGTGAAGTAATTGAATGTACAGTAGAGCAAAACCAAATCCTCAGAAAGTGTGCCAACTAAACCATGAGTTGCTATGGTAACTGTGAGAGTGGTTTTCTACAGTTAAGTAGTGGCTGTGCGCACACATTCACACACATTCACACACTCACAGACTCTGGGGCAATAGTATCAGATGTGTTTCTACGGAAACCTCTCCCACGCGCTGTAGAGACGAGGCCCTCTGTGGAATCTGTAGGTTAGCGTCATTATAGTGCTAAAACACTACAAAGACATTATCTCTGAGAGACCAAACCACATATCATTAAGTCCTCATTCTCCGGACAGTGTTTCCAGACTGTGATGCTGAATCTATGAGAGCTGCTCTCATGATGAATGAGCTGCCAAAAGGCATCAAGGCTGATGAACAAGGCTAACAGCCGCCAGATCAATGTTACACAACAGATGCAGGACAGAAACCCCTTCCTACCCACAAGCACATACACCTAGAGGCCTGAACTATGAGTGCAAATACACCACTTCCTCTGTATACTTCTGCTTTTAAGTTGCATGTATGTGATATAAATGGCAATTTTTTCCCAGCCAAACTGGAACTAACCATTCAACCCATCTGAGTTCATCTCACTTTTAAAATTTGATCAATCAGAGTGAGTAACATCCTGAATTTTTGTACCTTGGCTGTGTGTTTTGGCTTGCGGAAGAACGAAGTCTTGGCCGTGAAGAAAGTGAAGTCTTCGCTCTCATCGTCCAGGCTGCAGTACCCGCTGCTCATGCTGTTACTGCTGGTCATGGAGGTGGTCAGCACCGTGTTGACAGTCATGGAGAAGTCCGGGGGTAGGTCTCCAGAACTAGAGGAACACGCCGACAGCTTGAGGAAGTGGGGTGTATATTTCGAAAAAAAAAACGCTTGGCTGATGTGTCGCTCAGCCACAATCAGAGTCAAAAGGTGTCTGCTGAATCTCCTTTACTCATCCAGAAAAAGCCAGCACTCCTCAGCTGATGCATCCAGAGAGTTCAGGTCCCACCTGTACCGGCGAGACAGGTGAACTCAGCTCAGATTCGGCCACTTCGCGTGCCACCGGAGAGAGGACCAGGAAATCGGAGAGCGAGCACAGACTTGTCACTTCCTCCTGACGTGTGTGAGTGAGTGTGTGTGTGTGTGTGTGTGTGTGTGTGTTATTGCTCTGACGCCGGTGTCACAAACACACCATACTGTATATGCACCTGGTCTCTTGCTGCTGAACGTACACACATGTACATTTGACCCTCACACACATAAGCACACTCTGGTGTCATGGAGTCAGTTTACAGGCTGGTTTCAGGTTAACCCTGCTCACCTGAGAGCCCCTGTTACACCCTCAAACAAACGATCATACAGGCATGCATGCAACACCACGTCCTGCTTCCATTCTGGACCCTGTCGGGTAGTGCTGCTGCAAAAAAGGAACGGTTCAAGTCGAGTCTAGAAAGCTCAGTTACGCCAGCGTTTAAGTGCTTGAGCATCCATCCGTCCCTTGAGTCCAGAGTAAACAGCAGCAGAAAATCTCCTGCAGCAGCAACAAGACGCTCACAGATCCTGCATTCCCTCCTCTCTCCTCCTCTTCCTCTGTTGCTTTGGCAATACTACCAGAAGAGAGATGGATGCCTCCCACTCAGCCTCTCTCTCCCTCTTCGTTTTCTTACTCTCTCCCTGTCTGTCTTTGCTCCCTCACTCTCTTGCAGCTTTGCTCTACCATCTGTGGTTATCAGCCTGCGAGCTCCCTCCCCCTTCTCCCACCACTCTCTCTATTTCGCTCTCTCTCTCTCTTTCTGTCTTCCTGCAAGCGACTGCACCCTGCAGAGCATGGCCACTTCCTCTAACAGAGAGAGAGAGAGAGAGAGAGAGAGAGAGAGAGAGAGAGAGAGAGGCTGATGAGTGAGAGATATGAAGCCTCACAGCTACTGTTTTACATACATGAGAGCAGAAGTGACAGGAAGCAGCAGAGAGGCAGGGGGAAAATGGCTGCGTTTCTGTTGAGATTCTGTTGTAACAGCGCACAAGAAAGCTTCACAACCTCTGTAAACATGTGGCTTTTAGAGAGGGATGTGTCATAATCAAGGCTATGTTTCCACACCAATCATTGACAGATACAGGCCAAGATATAAAAAAAACCCCACACCAAACCTTTAGAGTTGTACTTTAACAACCATCTGAGATATTCTTTCATTTTGGGGTCCAGCTATCACTGAGGCCTTCTAATGCTTTTCTCATAAATGTAGTTATTGTGTCATGCACAAGTTACAGCAAAAGAGCATTTTGTTTTCATGCCTGGAAACTCCCAGACTCACTTCTTCCTGAAACCAAAAATGGTAAGCTCCCTCTGTTTCAAAGAACTAAGCTTGAGATCACACTGCAAAAACTCAAAAGCTTACCAAGTGAAATTCTCATTTCTCAAATGTCTTCTCCCACTTGATTTAAGATAAGTTTAATTAACAAGTAACATTTGAGCAAGATAGAGGGACTTGTTTTAAGACATCTTAAATATCTTGTTAAGTCAAAGTCATCTTGAAATGATCTTGTTTTGAGTTGTAATTTAGAAGAAACAAGGTTTGTTTTACATTTCATACATTAGTCAAGCTGAGATCTTATTTGTAGAAGGCAGATAATCTTGATTTAAAACAAACTCTTTACTTGAGTTAAGTAAATGCATTTTATTGGAGGATCTATCAGAAAACAGCTCCATTGATAAAAGAAAGATAAGTTGTTTTTTAAGGGTGGGTTACAGTTTTCAGGCACTGTTTCTTCTAAATCAGATAAAAATAAACATCCTCAAACTACATGCACACAATGAAAGACCTACTTTAGAGCATAGCTGGCTTATCCTAAAAAAACAACATGACTGAATATTAGTATATCCAGCTCACTATGAGAAGACATTATATCTCAAAATGCTCAAACTAAACTTTGGAATCTTATTTCAAGTACAAGATGGTCTTAAACCTAGAGAAGTGTTGCTATAATACAACTCAAATTAAGGTGAATATATCTCAAATGAAGAAGTTGACATGAAATGTATTAGTGCAAAAAATTTTTTTTTTTAGTGAAAAAATACTAATTGTTAGCTACTGCTTATTCTGAGACACTAAGCTTTAAAATATTGCTTAAAATAAGTTGTCCCTGCTAATTTTAAGATCACAGTTTTCTAAATATTACGTCTTATTTTAAGAAATCTTACCAAGCAAATTTTCACTTGTTCTATTGGCAGATTTTTCTGCTTATTCAAGGTAAAAGTACCTTGAATAAGTTTTTTTTCTTGTTTTTGGAGGGGCATTTTTTCCAGTGCATATTTTTAGTTTGAACTGTTGTTACCTAAGTCTGAGTTATGATCACTGCTTTTATCCTCCACATCTTTTTTAAAGGTTTTTATTACTGTTTTCCTACATTTCATTGTTTATACTGTTGTCATTTTTCCAGCCTTGCAAAAAAAAGCATCTATTGTTGTTATTCCATCTGTTTGCTCCTAGTCAAAGTAAGGCTGGGCGATATTGAAAATGATGTTATCACAATAAATGTTTTCATATCAGTCGATATCAAATATCAAATCATCTTTTCTTTTAGATTTAAATGCAGATTTTTGGTCTTGAGTGACAGTTGAAGAAACCAGACAGTCTGTTATTTTGTATCTGGATTTAGTTTTCTGATAAACTTCTTAAATCCATCCCTTCTGATGGTACTAACAGGAAGCAGGTCTTTTGTGTAAAATTATATTTTTGTGAAGTTTTAGTTTGTAGATTCTTATTTTTCTCAGATTGAGATCATTTCCATAATTTGATTTACATTTACAACAACTACATATCAAATTATGCACCGTGTATCAAAGCACTGTAGGCAGCATGTTTGTCATAAAGGTGCCTTATAAATAAATTGCAGTTGATTTCAGAGCCACACTAACACTGCTTATTTGATGATAATGGGGAGGTCTCTGCAGAGCTTTGGTGAGATTAGGAAAATAATGACTGATTGCCCTCAGCATAGAGATTAACAGTGACCTCCAACCTTATGCTGACCCTACAACCTGCCCTCTGTCTCTGGCAGTGACCCCTGCGTCAAAAAACAGCTAATGCTCGTGCCTCTGCTGTGATCGATGGTGCCAATGTGCATCTGTCTGCACATTCTCTTTCTGTCTGTGTGATATGATTTTAAAAGCTCCACTGACATGATTATAGGTACAACAATATGCTTCTGGAGGGCTGCATCACGCAGGCACAGACTGTCATCCCTCCATCGGGAGTCTCTCTGACAGGCTGTAGTCAAATGAAGACTGATAACCTGCAGCTCTGCTCCTCCTGTCAATCAGCGTAATCACTACAGAAGCAGGATGCTACACACACACACACACACACACACACACACACACACACAAACTCGCGCCTGCATCTTGCATGATGCTCCTGCTATGTCGATAAAGCCTGGTCATTGTGCTGCATGCTGGGGCTTACAGGGGGTTAAAAAAAAGGGATCAATTTCTGCTGATGCACACACAATAAGGAGGCAGAGGAGGAAGATAACACAACGACACACACTGACACACACAGACACACACAGACACACACAGCTGCAGTCATAAAACAGTGCAAAGAGGGAGAAAAAGGGCTGCAGGAGATAAACTGTCAGATCTCCTCTTGTTTGCAGAACTGGTGCTCTATATGAAACCAACAAGAGCTTTAGTCACTGAGTTCACATACATACCTCTAAGACAGACATCATCAACGCTCGATTAATTCAGACTCTCAGCTCATTATGTCTTACTGCAGTCATTAAACTCAAGAAGGAAAGTAGTGGCAGTGCAAAGCTATATTTGACTAAATGAATACAGGAAACGCCATCATTTGTTCCTGGAGAAAATGAGCATACTTTTGGGAAAACAGTCGATAATGTGGCAGACTCTTTTATTCCCCATGCTTGTTTGCATGCTTCAAGTCTTGTGACATCCTTCAAAATAATAAAGAATAGCATGATTGTGTTTTTTTTTGTGCTCTCTAGCACCACCTGGCATGCTACCAGGTCTAATTTTGTGTATTATCTGCCCCATGGGAGTACAGGAGCAGCCAACATTCTGCTGCAGGGGTTATCCAGCTTGTGTGTGTGTGTGTGTGTGGACTGCATTGCGTGGGTGACTCAGCCTGGGATGCCAAGAGCTGCATGCAGGCTCACACTCTATCTGGTTCCTGTATCACACATGTGATGACACAAAGAGTGGGTGTAGCACTATATCGAGGATGGATTTTACATAATAACTGTATCACTGGATGGCCTGTGGCATGTACAGTATAAGAGTATAAATGTTGAAATTGATAGAGTTTGGGTTTGAATACAAAAAAATATTGGATGGCTAAATATATTCCAACAGCATGCACAAGATTTGAGAAAGGGTTGAGTTAATGCTGCTCCGCCGTAATGGAGGTCCCTTTGGAACAGAGATTAACCTAATTATTTTTCCACTGTAGAACAGAGTCTGAGGAAGTGAGGACATCAAGAGGAGGAAGATGAGGGAGGCCCTGAGAGCATCAGAGCACGCAGGAGGGAGGGAGGCACATCACATGCTTAGGTGACGTAGCGTTTTCTGTGCTGAGAACATTCTGGGATCAAAAGAAAAAGCAAGCGAGCGCATTTATAAATTCATAAGTAGTCCACAGAGGACGAGGGGGGACAGCATGTTGTGAAAGAGGACATGGTTATGTAAAAGTTGAGGCTTGGAGAGACGCTCCAGAATGAACTCTGCCACTATCCAATGACTCATGTACACCTCTGCAAGATAGCTCACGTAAGAGTTCTACACACTCGCTCTGAGATGAGTGTGTTCGCTCTCCAGCGTTCCACCTAAAAATACCACAAATACTTCCTCTGAATACCCTTCTCTGAACTCTTATTTTTATCAGCCAAGGGTGCTTTTTGCAGGATATATTTGGACTGCTCACCTTGTGTTGAGCGGCTTTGGATTTGTAGTGGCTTCTGGGAGATGGAGTTTCTTTGGACCTTCTGTCCCTTTGGTTGCAGTCCAGCTGGACCTGGCTCTCACACTCCAGGTGACAGGTGTAGCTGCAGTCTGATGGACAGAAAAAAAAACAGTAAGAGACAACCATTATTCATGCTTTTATTTCTTCTGGACTAGATTATTGTAATGGGCTTTTAACAGGTTTAACTCAAAAATCGATCAGTAGATTACAAGCTGTTCTTTGCTTTTAGAATAGATTTTAAGGTTTTACTTATCACTTTTAAAGCATTTCATGGCCTGGCCCCTGAATATATCTGTGATTTGCTGTCACCCCACCAGCTGAGGCGCAGCCTCAGATCCTCAGACAGGAACCTTCTTAAAGTTCCTGTCACAAAGTTGAAATCTAAAGGTGACCAAGCATTTGCTGTGCAGGCTCCACGACTGTGTAACTGTTTGATCCATTTTAATCTACTTTTATTCATGGTTTTCTTTTATTCACTCATTGTTTCATTTGTTTTACTGATTTTACTGATTTTATTTTATTTTTTTACTCTTTTCTCAACTGTTCCTCTTAAATTGTCCTGCCAGCCCATATACCCCCCCCCCCCCCATGCTTTGTTCTCTTTATTGTGGGTTTTTATGATTTAAAGCACTTTGTAACGTCTGTTTTGATAAGTGCTTTATAAATAAACTTTAATATTATTTTTCATTTCTCTTTTATTATTATTATTATTATTACTATTATTATTATTATTATTATTATTATTATTATTATTATTATTATTATTATTATTTTATTTGTATTTATTTGTATTTATTTTTATATATTTTCTTCTTCTTATTATTATTATTTAAATCATTATTATTATTATTTTTATTATTAATCATTATTGTTATTATTATCATTATTATTATTATTATTATTATTATTATTATTATTATAATTATTATTATATTATTATTTAAATCATCATTATTATTATTATTTTTTATTATTATTATTATTATTATTATTATTTAAATCATAATTATTATTATTATTATTATTATTTAAATCATTATTATTATTATTTTTATTATTAATCATTATTGTTATTATTATTATTATTATTATTATTATTATTATTATTATTATTATATTATTTAAATCATCATTATTATTATTATTATTATTATTATTATTTTTTTATTATTATTATCATTATTATTACAATTATTATTTAAATCATTATTATTATTATTTTTATTATTAATCATTATTGTTATTATTATTATTATTATTACTATTATTATTATTATTATTATTATTATTATTATTATTATTATTATTATTATTATTATTATTATTATTATAAGAGCACATACAGAAAGTCAGAAACCAATCCCAAAACAAGAGAGTAAAATGCCTGAGAATATGAATGTGACTGCTGTAATGTTTAATATTACAGATAGGTCACCTGTGAGTGTGGGAGCCTGAAATGTTATAGTTACTAGTCATACAAACCCTTTACACAGAATATTAACTCCATCTAGTGGCTGCAGCCAGACACACAGTCACAATGTACAGTGAGTATTCATTGACAAAAAATACAAGATGATATGTGTGGAAATAATTAGATTAATAATAATTCCAGAGACCTCACAGAAAATACATTTTATCCACTTTATGTTATCAAAGGCTGAATTAGTCAAACAATAGGTGAAATCTGAAAACTTAACCTACTACAATAATAACTCATTTATAAACCCCCCTCTAAAAATCTCATTAACCATTCAGATAGCAAGAAACATTTCGCCAATTAGTATAAATACAACATCCACTGGTGCAGATGAATAGCACAATTTAGAATGGACACAATGTGAAGGGTCATGATAGACATGAATACATAATGAAGCACAGACATGCTGCTACAAAAGTGGAAACACTCCAAAGCTAACAAAGTGCTCCTCTACAGAAACCCTGCTCTGGCCAACTCACGTCTGACTTCTCAGTGAAAAGAGGATAGATTACGGTTCTTCCCCCAAAACTTCCCAAAATAGTCCACTGTTCTTTTTAATTTTGATGTGGTTTCACTTTCGACAGTCCTGGCTTGTTTATGCCGCGCAGACTTTATTGTGGCTGGCGGCTTTTCCCCTGAGACGCACGGCTTCGCATCTAACTTCTCCTCTGTCGGTGAGATAATCCATGCTAAAGAAAAATACGATTTTAAAACCACTTGGAGGAGACAGCTGCAGCTTGGGGGAAACTCTGAGTCAGATTTTTTTGAGGTCCTCAAAGCTTCATTCAACTGCGTTCGAATGAAGAGATATAATATTCAAATATTTGCTTAAAAGCATAGTCTTCTGGTCTTTGTTTTAGTTCTACATGAGTGAACTGAGGTAAACCTGGATGGTTTTCTGTCTACCGAGCCTGCTTAGAGGGACACCACTGTGCTTCCAACACTCAGCATCAGCACTGTAACCATAGCAACAAGCTTTTTTGATGACCACTGTAGAAAGAGAGGAGCTTTATTTACATAAGCTCAATGATAGCAGGGTTTTTTAATCTGATTAATTGGCCTCAGACGTCCCTTAAATACAGTTTCAGGTATTTTCAGGGAATGAAAGAGCAGGCCTGGTTTTTGAAGCTGGACAGGTTTTCCGACAGGGTGGATGTGTGTAAGCAAAGAAGATAGTTCAAATAAAGGCTGCTTTGAGTGTGACACCTAGAGGTTAGAACATGGGGAGGGATAGGCGTCACTATCTGTGTGTGTGGCAGAGACAGGTTGGCAAAGACGGCAGGGCTGCAGTGCCTCGCTGACAGGAGGGATGTGTTGAGGAAAGAGAAGGGTTGAGATAAGGGATGCTCTGCTGATCAAAGTTTAGAGGTCACAACCGACAGAGAGAAAGAAAGGAAGCAGAGGAAGGGAAGAGAGAAACTCCTTTCCTTTCCTGCATTGCTTCATTTACACTATCAACCCTCTAACAAGATAACAGCCTCTGGCCCCACTCCCACATATTGATAGGGCATTGTGTTTTGGAAAAAAGTCATCGTCAATTTCTTTTTCAGAGTTATTCAAGAAGATCTGTTCTACTCCTCCGCCTACACTGTGAATTTTAAGATGCCATCTGCAGCTGGGTAGCTTAGTTTTGCACAATGACTAGAAAACAGTGGAAAACACCAAATCCACCTATATTACCCCCAAAAACTGCAAAAAGAAATATAGTAACGTCACCCATTCGTTTCTGGAGAGGGGTTTTGGAGCAATACAATTGTGGTCTCAATACCACAACCTTAGACGGCATTAGTCTGGCATCCAGCACCTCGGCTAGGAATCTAGGAGTCCTATTTGATCAAGATTTATCCTTCAACTCCCAAATTCAGCAAATCTCAAGGTCAGCCTATTTTCACTTGCGCAATATTTCTAAAATTAGACACTTCCTATCTCAGAGCGACGCAGAAAAACTAGTCCATGCATTTGTTACCACCAGGTTAGATTACTGTAACTCCCTCTTATCAGGCTGCCCCAATAAGTCTCTAAAGAGTCTTGAGCTAGTTCAAAACGCCGCAGCTCGAGTATTGACTAGAACTAGGAAGAGAGAGCACATCTCTCCAGTGCTAGCTTCTCTTCACTGGCTCCCAATAAAATGTAGAATAGAATTTAAAATCCTTCTTTTAACCTACAAAGCCCTTAAAAATCAGGCACCCTCGTATGTTAAAGAGCTCATAGTGCCCTATTACCCCTCTAGAACTCTACGCTCCCAACATGCAGGCTTGCTAGTTGTACCTAAAATCTCTTAAAGTAGTATGGGAGGTAGAACCTTCAGTTATCAGGCCCCTCTCCTTTGGAATCATCTACCAGTCAGGGTCCAGGAGGAAGACACCCTCTCCACTTTTAAGAGTAGGTTTAAAACTTTCCTTTCCTTTTTGATAAAGCTTATAGTTAGAGCTGGATCAGGCTTGGACCAGCTTTTGTCATGCTGCTATAGGCCTAGACTGCCGGGGGAACTGGCACACTGACACACTGGGATCCTAGCTCACCCTCTTCCCCCAACCCCTTCATCACTTACTTTAACTCTGCCTGTCCCATTAAAGTTACTAACCATAGACCTTTCTGGAGTCCCTGAGCTCCATTGTCTCGTAGATTCCTCTGAGCTGCCGTAGACGTCCTCCTGCTGCAGACGTTCTGGACTCCAGCTGATACGGACGTGCTGGACTCCAGCAGCAACAGCTTCTACTACTCGTCTCATCACTATCACCTCTCTCTCTTACTCCCCTCTATCTGTCTTTCCAGACCCAACTCGGTCGAGGCATGATGGCTGTCTAACATGAGTCTGGTTCTGCCTGAGGTTTCTGCCTGTTAAAAGGAAGTTTTTCCTCACCACTGTAACTAGCTAAATACTGCGATGTGCAATGCTCATGATGGATTAAGGTGGGGTCAGACTGAGTCTTACCCTGTCTTGAAGTTGGGTCTCTGTTCATAATTTAACATAGTGTGGTCTAGACCTCCTATGTTTGTAAAAGCGTCTTGAGATAACGCTTGTTGTGATTTGGCGCTATACAAATAAAGATTGATTGATTGATTGATTGAATACTGGATATGCTGACAAACCTCACTTGAAGTAAACCCAGAAACAGACGAAGAGGAGGAGCTGAAAATGCACCTGCGTGTCAGTAAGTTCATCTACAAGACTTTTATATCGCCTTTCTAGGTACTCAAAGACACCGTGTGCAAAACTCTCAGTATAAATACTTTCAAACCAGAGTGGTAAAAAAATTTAAATAAAAGACTCAAACCTATCCTTTAAACCAGGGGCGTCAAACATGCTGCCCGCGGGCCAAAACTGTCCCCCCAGAGGTTCCAATCCGGCCTGCTGCAGCAGAACAACTTTGCAAAGTGAAAAAATTACAGAGAAGACATTAACTGCAATTTTTTAATAAAAACTACTATTTCAGATTTGTCCTCTGGGGGTCTTATAAAACCTGAACGATCCTTTTTTTTTTTTCTCAAAGTGAGATAATAGATGACTTGCTGTTTGCAATATAAGATGATCCACTAACTACTAACACTAGCACTACACCTCTGCATACAACACTGTCCAGCAAGCAAACTGTTCATGCTGGAGCTGAGGGGTCCAAAGTAGTCAACTTTACCTTCTTCATTATTATAATCTATCTGTTCTTTTGCTGTAAACATTACACTCTGTGTGTCAGGTGAATGGGTAACCTGTGTGTTTGGTGTGTTTGCAGCAGGTTTCAGGGCTTAAAGAGTAAAATATTCGACCCACTATGAGACTCATCATGGGAAAAAATACAACAGCTGTTTTTGTAGAAAGATAGTTCATTAAATGTGAACATCTACAGAATGTACTTGTACTTTTTTTGCACTTAAAGGCCCTGTGAGGAGTTTTGGACTGGCTGAGAAACAGATTGAAAATGATACCGATGCCTCTTTATGACCTTCAATAGCAAACAAGACCAACAGCAACAACACTGACACCTTTTCTATTGACATTTTTAATGCCTGAAACTGCCCTGAGGGGGTAGGTGTCAGACCAGATGATGGACATCTCACTTCAGAAACAGCCTTTATTTGACTGTTTTCATGGAAAATAATCACATTGCCTGATAAAGTTGACAGTTAAAAGACAACAGGCTGAGGATTTTGTTGAAAACACTACTTTTGCATGTATAGGACAAGAGATAAGAGGTATCACTTTGTCCACAGGGGGTGCCAGAATCCATACAAAACAAAAGTTCCTCACAGCAGCTTTAAACAAAGGAAAAAGTTGAGTTGTCCTTCTCTATAGGTTATTATTTGATGATTTTGCTCAACTTGAGCTGTATGTGGCCCCTGAACTGAAATGAGTTTGACGCCCCTGCTTTAAACCTTCTTTGTTTTCACTCTTCAGACAAAACTTTGAGCACTGGATGGAGGTTCCCTAAAGAACCCTTAGTCTTCAGCCTGATAAGTAATCTTGAAGACAGGAATTACTGTTTGGCAAACTGCAAGGAAAATGGGAGGCACACACAGAGATTAAAACTTTTTCCTGGACAACACCTAGACTGATACACAAGTCTGTCTGCAAGTTAGGGATCCAAATTATTCCCACACTGATAAGACAAACTGTCTTTAACTGACACACCTACTGTATACATACACACACAAAGAGATCAGAATTTCAGCATTTTGACCAGGTACACAAAAATATTGGGGCAGTGTGTTTTTTTTTTATACAACACACTGCAGGTCTACCTTTGACACCATGCTCTTCTCCTTAAACTGACCCCAGGATTTGGATTTAAATGTAATCCTAATCCTTTAACCTAATTTTGGTGTTTACCTTTAACTTAATTTTGGTGTTTACAGCAAAGGTAAGGTTGTGCTTTCAGTAGATGGAAGGCCTCCACATGTATCCAAGACCTTTTGACCACCAAAAGTATTATTCTACTCGAGTAATGCGTCTACTTAAGTGGAGTCATGGATGTCTGTGCACCTCCTTGTGATGCTGCACCATGCATATATAAATGCCAATAAGCAACTGGAGAAACTGCAGCAGTCATGAAGGGAGCCACAAGGGCTGTGAAGGTTATGTGGGCATGCTGACACCAGCGCAATCACAGAGACTCACGAGGGAGGGGGACGTAGGAGAACGAAAGCAAACGGGGCGTCAGCAGAAAGCAGCATTTTTCTGATGTGACTTTTTTTTTTTTTGCATGTGGATTAACTGTCAGAGATACGCCCCCTTCATGTTTAGACTTGCAGGGGTTTCCCTTTTGCTGTTGAGTGGAAAGTACAATGTTGCACATGAATGGGGAAGTTGACTTAATGTTAAAGCAGGGAGGTTGATTCCCCGCTGTGGGATTTTAAGGAGAAACTGTGTTCAGGTGGATTTACAGGAATATGACAAAATCTGATAAAAGTCTGATTCATTCACTTGTGCACTCTTTGTTGGAATTCATCACTCCAACTGAGGCTGGGAACTACCTCATAATACCTCCTAAAAACAAGCTTTCATTTCTAAAGTCAGCAGTGATGAAAGGAAAAAAAAACCTGTATGCTCTCTGTTCCCTGTGACTGTGGTGTTCTGTCACAAAAAGCTACCTCAAACTCTTTTAGAAGTGAGTCTGATGCATTTGATTCGACTGTTTCTAAGACACTTTGATTAGACTGACAAGTGCCTTTGTACTGTGTGTGTAAACCATAGACTGTATTATTAATGGACGTAGTATCCATGACGTCACCCATCTGTTCCTGAGTGCTGTTTTGAAGCCAATCAACGGAGGCAGCCATATTGGAAATGCAGAACTCAACCAGGCAGAGTGTGACATAAAGAGGCGGGCTTTGAGCCTCCTAGCCAACAGCTATGTGTTCCCGCCATAGACTGTATAAAAAGATGGACGTAGGATCCGTGACGTCACCCATCTGTTTCTGAAGCACTGTTTTGAGGCCAATCGTCGGCGGCAGCCATGTTGCTGCTGTTGAGCGATTGTGACGTAAAGAGGCGGGCTTTGAGCCTCCTAGCCAACAGCTACAGTGTTCCCGCCTGTCAATCAAGGCAGCTGTGCCTCTCATTGGAAAATTTGTAATCGCAAGGCATATCCAGGCACCTTATATCATTGCTTATGGGAATGTGCTGAGGTTCAAAAATTCTGGAGGTCAGTGGTTGGCTTTGTTTCTCAAATTACCTTGACACCTATTACCCTAAATCCTAAAATGTGTTTGTTTGGTTTGTTTCCTGATAACTGTACTCTGCCTAAAAGAGAGAACATAATGGTGGACCTTTGTTTGTTACAGGTGAGGCGTTTAATTGCATTGTATTGGAAGAATGTGTGTTGCCCCTCTCTTGGTCGATGGTTAAAGGAATCAACAGCAAGTCTAGCTCTTGAAAAACGTACTTATGTTGTAAGGAAGAAGGCTTCTGAGTTTATTGATATCTGGGAGATATTTTGAAATTTTATAAAAAGTGTTGACATTGAGGAAGTGCTGGAACTGTGATGTGATGATGATAATGACATGTTCTATATTTATGATGTGAGGAATTATTTTATTTTTTGCTACATTTGAGTTTTTATGTACTATCATTGTTATTTTATTATCATTATTATTATTTTATTTTTGTCTAGAACAGTGGTGTCCAAACTTTTTTTCAAAGAGGGACACTTTTGATGTTGTCAGACTGCCTCAGGGCCAGCGGCTCCTACTGAGACTTAGGCATCATAAAAGTTATATATGAAATCTCCATTTGATAACAATTATTTTAATTTTTTTCTCAATACATCACTAACTAGGTAGTCCTCAGTTCTCCACAAGCCATGTATACATTAGCAAACTTTATCTTCTGGAGGAAAATGGTCGGGCAGTGTGAGAAAAATATTGTATCATTATTTTTCTATGGCAGGATCACGATCTGGATTTCATCACACTTCTTTTTCATGTTGTTTTTAAGACTTTTCTGACCAGCAGACAACATTTTAAGAACAAAATAATTATTTTCCTGAGTTCTGTTTTAAGTTTAGTTTTATGCACCAAATTTTGCCTTTTCTGCACAATTTCATAATTTTGATCTTGTCTTGTGTCCTCTTTTGTGTCTTCTGAACTTTTAGTGTTCATCAAGAACATTTTCACATCATGATAAAAACATTAATTTGAAAACCTGTCAACTTTAAGAGTTCTTGTGTTTCTTCTGTATTGCTGTCTTGCAGAATTCTCAGTGCTTTGGCTTTTATACAAGTAGTCCATATGAAGCTTTTTGAGACGTTTCTGGATTGACTTTAGTTTTGTTTGTGCGCTTGAAAGAAACTACAAATGTACAGATGATTCAGAATGGGATTAATTTCTGTGCTATAAATAACACATTTTAATATGGAAGCTTGGGGCCATAAATAAATGGACCTTGGGCCGCAATTGAACCCCCCGGGCCGCACTTTGGACAACCCTTGGTCTAGAACTTTCTGAAAATGTACAATTTAAGCGTTACTCCTTTTTATTTATTAATTTTTAGAGTTTCTGTATGTGTTTTATATGTGTAATATTCTGCCAATATTGGGGGGGTGTTATGTGTTTTCTGTAAATTTTGATACATTCTGCAAATACCCTTAAAAAATGTGAAAATCAATAAAACATATGTTTATAAAAGGAAAATTTGTAATCTCAATATCTTCGAAATTGCCGCCTTAGAAAAAATTCACCCCCCCTACAGTGTGTGCCGATCAAGAAATGAGCTATCCAGACTACCCTCGTCTTTTGTACCTGGCTGTAAACATGTTTATTTCTGCTGTAAAGATCGTCTTTTTTGAATGGGTGTGTATGTGGTTTCAGCAAGCATGCCGGATACGGCCCTGGTGGTGAGGCTTTCAGCAGTGTGACTGCCCCCTGGTGGCTGGCTGCAGTATAGGTAAAAAAATCTGTCTGCCCCATTCATTTGAATGGGGGAGCAGTCAAACTTTAAAAAATAAATACACGTCGTAAGAATGTTTCTCACATCCGTATGCTGTGGTGATATGTAGTTAGTATTTGACTGTTTTGTGTCCAAGGCCTCTTTTTCCTGAAAAGTTTCTTTTTCGTTAGTTATTAGAGTTTAAAAAACGGGGTTTTACTTCCTGGTTTCCTTTGATTCACAGCCGCCGTAGAGGGAAACTTCAAAGGGCAGACAGCGTCTTGTGACGTTACGCTGTAGGGCGGAGCTTATTACAAAGGCTTCACAGGCTCTGGCTGCACAATGGCTGCGCCCAGGAGCGGGATTTTTTGGCTTCAGAACTGTACAACGGGAAGAGGCGGAGCAACGCTGTCCATTTTTATTTACAGTCTATGGGTTTCACGTAATTCCAGAGCCAGCCTCAAGTGGATCTTCGATGAACTGCAGTTTTTAACACTTCAGCTTTGGACTCAAATTTTTAGACCTGAGGTTGCCGCTTGGTTCCCGCCTGTCAGTCAAGTCAGTCATGTACTTATTTGGGCAAAAACTCGTAATCTGAATATCTTCTGAACCGTTGCGTTAGAAAAAAGAATTCACCCCCCTACAGTGTGTGCCAATCAAGAAATGACCTATCCAGACTACACTCATTTTTGCACCAGGATGTAAACATGTTTATTTCTGCTGCAAAGATCGTCTTTTTCCCATTCATGTCTATATGGTTTCCTGTGTTTCTGCAGCCAGCCTCAAGTGGATTCTCGATGTATTGCAGTTTATAACACTTCCACATGGGCTTCATATTTTGAGACCGGAGGTTGGAGCTCGGTGTAGACACATTTTCTAGTTTAAAAAAGCAGCTTAATGAAAACACTGTATTGATAGTGATCACATGTTACTGTGAGACATGCGGGGACAGGATTCCCAAGAAATAACTGTAATGAAGGTCAACCATAAACACTCATCTGTCCCTCCTGACCTGCACAGAGCTATGGTGTCTGATGTCTGTGTGTGTGTGTGCGTGTTGCCTCAACAAGAGGAAGAAGAAGAAGGTCTGTGGTGTTATGTGTTGTCATGCTAGACTGGCCTTGGTTGCTCCTCCACAGCAGAAGATGCATGCATGCACAGACTCCCTCTTTGTCTCTCATTTCATCATTACAGTCGGACTGTTTTTTAAACCGACTCGGCCTCCAGATAGAGCGGGATCACAATGATGATGCACACAGACAGAGAGGCATGAAGAGACAGCAATAAGAGACTACATCAGCGCAGCAGTAAGCAATGAGGGGTGTTCAGATGTGAGGATCTATATGTGGTGGCTGAGTTAACTTCCACTGCTGCACTTGGGTCGATAACAGCGAGGGAACACAGGACAGGAAAGGAGGAGTTTGGATCGCAGCGTGGTAAATGGACGAGAAATCTGCTCTCAAAAGAGGACATTCAAACAGCCTCGGTGGACGCTGCTAAATGATTCATGGTCATGTTTCTCCTAAAATGTCAATCCTTTCACTTCCATTTTTCGTGGAAGACCAAGCAGCCAGAAAATTGTCCCTTTTTTCTGCATCATCTCCTTTAACTTCTCAAGTGATAGGGGATGTGGGTGCTTGTTTTTCCTGTAAGTCAGCTAGTGTGGGACAGACAGATTAGGAGTGTGTCTCAGGTCATGGAGGATGTCTGCATGGCACCAGATAGAAACAGGGGGAGGGACATGTACTTACACTCTGTCTGGGTAAGGAGGGAGGAGGTAAATAGGGTTACGGTAGCTATAAATTAGGGGCGAGGATATTAACACAGTGGCTAATGAATCTAAAGGGAGCTCTGCAGGTCTTATGAGGGAATTAGGAGCAGCTTGGGGGCCTGTTGGAGGGACTTAAATTGGTCTGATCCCATCATAGCTCATTTAGGGGGTTATCTATCCTCTCCTACTGTGCAGACGCTTACCGTGCTACTCAAACTGCTGCTTTATGTACATCCTTCATTCCATCATTATACATCAAAATATCACACTTTTATTCTCTCACAGTCTCACTCTTATAAGCCAGCTTCTAGGATTACACACCAGACATGACTAAACAAACCTCCACTAAATAAATCAATTCCATCCCTGCTCACCTTGACATCTGTGTGTGTTTGTGCACAAACACCATTTCATATTTGATACTGAATCTTGTTTTATCTCTATCACCACGGCGTCTCGATCCTCCCCTCCCTCAGTTCCTCCATCTGTCAAGCTGCAGACGCTTCTTAAATTAACCAAACAAACAAGAGAAGAACCAAGCTGTCACTTTTTATTGTTTTTTTTCTTTTTTAGGTTTTTAAGGCTTATTCTGTCCAGTGAGCTGGGAATGAAAGCAGTGGAACTATTTAATGATAACTGAGGGAAATCCAGCAGAGCTGAGGAAGACCTGAAGATGTGGCTGGGAGTGGCAGGGGAAACACAAGTGGGTATCTCTGTCTTGAACAGTATTATTTGTAAGAGGAAAAATGAACATTTAAGAGGTGGTAAGATTTTGCCATTTTGTTCCAATACCTTTCAAATGTGTTAAACAAAATCTTAATAACATGTAGTTTTGAAGTGGGCTTGAGTTAAAGGCACTGTGAGGAGGTTTAAACTGGTTTTGAGGTAGTCTCACTCTAACTGATGCCTGTTATGATCGACATAGTAAAATGAGATTATCAGTGACAACACTGGTTATATCTTGAATTCATTTGAGTGCCTGTGTTCAAGTTGATATTTGACTCTAGACCTGGAAGTGCCTCTGTTTAGAACTCTGATAATAAAATCTGGCAGGGAAAAATAAGTTAGCAACAAGCATGAGGAGTTTTTTTTGTCCTTTAAATAATTTACTTTTTGCTTAATGTTTTGTACTCATGGCTAATACTGGAGCAAGATTAGCTAAAAGACAGTTTCTATTGTTGCTGTTTCTGACAGAGAAACTCTACAACTAGGTTTTTTTTGCTAGGCTATGGCTATGTGCTGTGCCAGAGTGTGAATGCTTCACTGTTCATTACAGTCAAAAGAGTTAATCTGTGCCTATATGTATGTTATATGGACATTTATTGGGACAGGATTAGGGTTGCAAAATTCCAGGATTTTTCAAAGTTGGAAACTTTCCATGGGAATTAACGGGAATTTATGGGAATAAACCAGGAATTTACTAAATTGAAGGTTGGCTCTTAATAGGGAACTCAAATATAGTTGGGGAAAATATATTTTAGCATAATCCTGACTAAAACAACAAGGCTGGACAGTGACACTGAAGAGGAAGAGTTGGAGTTGGTTGTTGAGGAAGTGGACATGGAGGATGTTGATGAGACCCAGGAAGAGCCCGTTGCCTGAAAGGGTTTTGCAAAAATGCAGAGACTAGGCTTGAGAAGCTTGAGGGAAGATGCTTTTTTATTTGCATGTTGAATGGGACTTTTTTGGAGAGGGAGAGCGGCTCTTTTCATTTAACATTTTGAATGGGACTTTGTTGGGATTGCGTTTATGTTAATTTTTGAATGGGTTGGGTCGGGGGGATGAGTAATATTTAACTCTATATTCATGTTTTTGTTCTTCAATGAAAGAATTGATTGTTCAATAAAATATTTAACACTTGATAAAGTTTTACTTACAAATACATCTGTTCTAAAATGTATTATTTTGGATGGATATCTGCTTATAATTAAACACACATTTATGCTTGGATACGATACCTTTCCATTAAATTACCCTCAATTCCCATAACTCTCATGGAAAGTTTCCAATTCTGAATATTTCCAAAATTCCCCAGCTTAACTTCTCAGGGAAACTTTCCAGAAATTTACTGGAAATTTTCCAGCCCTTTGCAACCCAAGTGATGAGTAAACCTTAAACCGGTACATCTAATTACCTTTTCTGAGCCAACGAATAAGACTAACAAGTGTTAAAATCATAGACTGTATAAAATATGGACGTTGTATCTGTGACGTCACCCATCTGTTCCTGAGCGCTGTTTTGAAGCCAATCGACAGCGGCAGCCATATTGGAAATGCGTAACTCAACCAGGCTTAGTGTGACATAAAGAGGCGGGGTTTGAGCCTCCTAGCCAACAGCTAGGTGTTCCCGCCATAGACAGTATAAAAAAATGGACGTAGGATCCGTGACATCACCCATCTGTTTCTGAAGCGCTGTTTTGAGGCCAATCGGCGGCGGCAGTAAAGAGGCGGGCTTTGAGCCTCCTAGCCAACAGCTACAGTGTTCCCGCCTGTCAATCAAGGCAGCTGTGCCTCTCATTGGAAAATTTGTAATCACAAGGCATATCCAGGCACCTTATATCATTGCCTTTGGGAATGTGCTGAGGTTCAAAAATTCTGGAGGTCAGTGGTTGGCTTTGTTTCTCAGATTACCTTGACACCTATTACCCTAAATCCTAAAATGTGTTTGTTTGGTTTGTTTCCTGATAACTGTACTCTGCCTAAAAGAGAGAAAATAATGGTGGACCTTTGTTTGTTACAGGTGAGGCGTTTGATGGCATTGTATTGGAAGAATTTGTGTTGCCCCTCTCTTGGTTGATGGTTAAAGGAATCAACAGCAAGTCTAGCTCTTGAAAAACGTACTTATGTTGTAAGGAAGAAGGCTTCTGAGTTTATTGATATCTGGGAGATATTTTTAAATTTTATAAAAAGTGTTGACATTGAGGAAGTGCTGGAACTGTGATGTGATGACGAGAATGACATGTTCTATATTTATGATGTGAGGAATTATTTTATTTTATTTTATTTTTTGCTACATTTGAGTTTTTATGTACTATCATTGTTATTTTATTATCATTATTACTATTTTCAATGTCATTTTATTTCATTTGAAGGTTTTGTCTAGAACTTTCTGAAAATGTACAATTTGAGCGTTACTCCTAGTTTATTAAAGGTGACATATCACGCTTTTTTCATCAATATATATTGGTCTAAGAGGTCCCCAAAACATGTCTTTAAAGTTTATGCTCAAAAAAACACTTTGAAATCCGATTTTGGTCTGCCTGAAAATCCCTCTTCTTCAGTCCTCCTCAGAACACTCTGTTTTCTTTCTGACCACGCCCCCTCAGGAAGTGGATGTTCCTCGGCTGTCCAGCACGTTGATCTAATGTTTACATGTTGGCTGAATATACACGGCTGCTCAGAGATCTCGTTACTTCAACCCTCTGAATCTGATCCAGAATCTGATCCTGACGGAGAGGCGCCTGTAGCAGGACCTTTCTGAAGGATTGGTCACAGATTTAGTGTTTCTTGTTGTTTTATTTGTCAGTATGTCAGTGTGTCTTGGTACACAGCTACGACATGTAGCTATGTAGCTATGCTAACTAGCGCTAGCACTTATCCATGATAAATATAAATCATCCACTAGATCTTCAAATCTGCAGACGTGGGGAGTAAAACCGACCTTTGTGTTTATTAAGACAGCCTACAACTAGCATGCCTCCCTCCTAAGCTCCTTGTTAGCACACATTTGTGCAGGTAATGAAAAACGGGGGAGGGATTCAGTATTATTTTATACAGTCTATGGGCTGAACAAGCTCCGAGCTCTGACTCCGTGACAGACCGGATATTGTTGTTACGTAACAAAAACACGGAAGTCTGAAACGGCTCGTTTCACACACATTTACAGAAAGGTGGAGAAATCAGAACAGGGGCAGAATGGATTTTTTTCATTCTCGGGGGGTTTGTAGACATGCCAGGGAAACATATTTCAGGTAGAGAACCATTAAAAAGTCAATTTTGCATGATATGTCACCTTTAAAGGAAGCAAGTCTAGCTCTTGAAAAACTTACTTATGTTGTAAGGAAGAAGGCTTCTGAGTTTATTGATATCTGGGAGACATTTTTAAATTTTATAAAAAGTGTTGACATTGAGGAAGTGCTGGAACTGTGATGTGATGACGAGAATGACATGTTCTATATTTATGATGTGAGGAATTATTTTATTTTATTTTATTTTTTGCTACATTTGAGTTTTTATGTACTATCATTGTTATTTTATTATCATTATTACTATTTTCAATGTCTTTTTATTTCATTTGAAGGTTTTGTCTAGAACTTTCTGAAAATGTACAATTTAAGCGTTACTCCTAGTTTATTATTGCTGCAAAGATCGTCTTTTTCCCATTCATGTCTATGAGGTTTCCAGTGTTTCTGCAGCCAGCCTCAAGCAGATTTTCAATGTATTGCAGTTTATAACACTTCCACATGGGCTTCAACATTTGAGACCGGAGGTTGCCACTTGGTTAAAATATTGTCATTGTTATGTTACAGTTAACAATGTTAAATAGCAACAAATCATTACATGACATCATCACTCTGCATCCTGCAAAAAGTTGTCTTGAACAAAGAAAAGTAGTTTCAAAATGAAGGTCTATATTTCATTCATTTGCTGTCTCAACAACTGTAGGCTTTGGCAAGAGTCACATCATTACAACAGTGGGTAATGGTGCTCATGGGAAATGGGTTCACCTGAATCAGCATAACATGAAAGTTTTTCACAGTGCCCTTCAAGCTTAACACTAGCACTGCCATAAAGTAGGAGGACCCATGATAGACAAATGTTCACACATTGGTTTAAATCTAAATGAGTCAAGAACAGAATATAATACATCTTTCATTTCCCATGATCCAATTGGATAAACTATGTTTGACTTTCTACTGATTTCTTTCAGGCTCCTCCCATGTTGATATAACTTAAGTTACATCATGAGAGTCATTTTTATCAGGTAACTGAAGCTCCCCAGAACCACAGAAGACATTATACTGTTCATTCTGCATCCTGACCACGTACTGTTTTCACAGCTGAGATTTACTCTCCATCATGATTACACTGACTTTGATGTGTAAAATAAGAAGGACTGCTGTTAAACTGCGGCCCTGAGCATGCACATTCAGTGCAAGTCCAACAGTCGGTACACATTACCACCACATCACTGTGTATTCAGCAACTGAAAGACATTAAGAGGAGTTTCAAGACAGCCACGTTCAAGATTCCCACTAAGACAGACGATAAAAATAGATAAAAGACGTATTAGAAGAGAATCTGGGGAATCAGAGTCAGTCAAGTTCATCTAACAAAGATTAACTGGGTTTCCCTTTAGGGAGCACCGTCCAAAAATACACTTTATCTGTCTGCCCGGGCTTCTGCTTCTGCTGGTGCTTTTCTGAAGCTTTTCAGGCTGCAGCATGACGTCACTCAGGTGGTGGGGAGCAAATGACAGCAGCTCCCTGAGTCATGTTTGGTCATCGTCTTATCAAGCTTACACAGGAGGAAACACACACACACATAGAGAGACATATAGAGATGCACACAAAAGAGGTGAAGTAGCATCTTTTTGTATTCAGCTGTTAGTCTGATGCTGTGAATGGATCAATAATTCTGCAGCAGCCAGCCCTTTTTCTGCTCCCTGCTTTCTTTCAACCCCACCACAGTTTGAGCTTATGTTACATTATGTTTACACCACTCCCCTTGAAAAAACAAAGAAATAAAGATAAACTGCATTAGCCTGTCATCTATTTGGAAAAAAATATGGGAAAAATCAATACCATGCAGCCTCCCTCAGGCTCACTGTTACCTCTTATTCCTGTTTCAAATATAAACGCTGATAAAATGATCCAGTTAGGGAAGATTTTCTCAACAGTTTGAAACTCCAAAGGCTTTCTGTTTTTGTGTTTGTGTGTCTGGAGTGAGATTTAATGTAGATCCACTTGCTTTTATCTGACGTGTTTACTGGACTGTTCTGCTGTTAACAACAAATCTGCAGCTCCTATCCTCACTGTTCACACAACCTTTTACACATAGACACGTAGAACAAAAGAAAGGGATGGATCATCCGATAAAGAGAGAGGAATTGCTATAGACAAAGAGCAACCAGGCATGAGGGCATCACAGTTCACAGATAGACTGACTGATTTACACAATACCCAAATATTTTGGCCCACAGCCGGCCCTTTGAGGCCAAACCAGCTCAACCTGTCGACTCATCACCTTTTCTTTTTTTCCCAAAATACTAACCCCTATCGCCAACAAACTGGCCGTTCAACTTATAAGCAACAAATCAGAGTTTTAACAACCTGTGTGCTCTCAATCCTCTTCTCCATACCTGAGGTGGTGAGCAGAGATCCATTAGAGGATGATCGTCTGAGAATCCTTAGGCTGTCACTCCAGGAGCGAGATTTGGGCAGCCTCTTCAGCAGCCGACCCAGCCGCCTTGACACCTGTCCAAAGCAGGCACTGCCAACCTCCCCTTCTGAATCTCCCCTGACCTCCTCCGGGCCCAGCTGATCCTGGCTGAAAAGCGTCTGGCCCACTCCCACACTTTCAACTCCCTCCTCCCCAGCTTCTTCCTTCACTTCTTCTGGCCCCGGGACAAGCGATGTTATCTGTGCCATGGATGGAGCATGGTGGCACCACCCGGAGGGCACCGTCCTTTGCGAGTAGCCCTCGCTGGCCCTCCTCTCCTGCCCCCGGCTGCCCCTCTCCCTCTGAGGACTGCCCCAACGCCAGCCCCCCCAGTTCCCCCCTCTGCCATCCCAGCGTAGCCACTCTGCCACCGGTGCCACGCTCCGAATAAACAGCCCCCTCTCCGCTCGCTCTGCCACCCCTCCACCTGTACTCCTCACACACCTCTCTACTTGCCTCACACCTTCCTGTCCAGGCGGCTCTTCCTCACACCTCAGCGTGCAGACATGAGCGCCCCGAATCTCTGCTGTACTACTTGTTCCTCCTGTAACGGTTCTCTCTTATCAATGCAACCTCATCCTCTCTCTCCCTCGCTCTCTCTGTCTCTACTGCAGCACCCACACACTCTGCAGCAGCAAACAGACAGCTTAAAGAGACAGAGACCCCCTAGTCCCTTCTCTCCTCTCTTTTCATTCCCTCGGTAACTGACTGTTCACACTTCATTCAGTAGTAGAGAACATGGTGGGATCACTAACAATAGAGCAGAAACGCCAGACCACTGCAGAGGTGGTGGTTGCTCTACCTTCTCTTTTCTCCCCCTTTTCTCCCTCGCCTCTTCAGTGTGAAACCCTCCAGTCTGGACGAGAGGAATGAGTCAACCATCCTGTCCAACCCCAGAACACTTACATATCTTGCATCACCTCTATTGCGCTTGTGTGTGTGCGTGTGCGTGTGTGTGTGTGTGTGGGTTGAGGTGATGCGCAGTCCGGCTGTTATTAATATGCACTGTGAGAGAGATAGAGAGACAGAGAGCTACTGGGAGTTCTTCTGCCCTACTTCTAAAATTGAAGAGTTTGGAGGAACAGGATGTGCTCACCATTTAATACTAACAACTATATGACATAATCTCAAAGACTGACAAAAGAGGTTGAGGCTCTGATGTCACCATTTTTATTTTCATTTCTCACAGTTTTTTTTTTTAATCTTCTATTTCTGACAAGTAGTTTAGATTGTCTTTCTGTCGTCCTTTGTGCCCCAGCTACCTCTTCCTCTGCAGTCCTCCCATCACTATCTACCAAGGGCGATCTAAATATAGCCTGTTTCAAAATCCCTACTGTTCTGCCATACATGCAGCCGAGTCCAGGTGTACAAAGAAGTGGAAAGACCCGAAACACCATGCAGGTATTACGAAATCCTTGCTTTGTTATCTCCTTTTTTTTATCAAGGTAAAAGTGCATAAGTTAGTGGGTGACTATGTTTGTCTCTAAGAAACTGAACAGTATAGAAAGAGCTGAGGCATAGCAATTGATTAACATTTGGTCAGTAGCTTTCAATGCTGCCTTGTATCCAGATTCTATTTGTTTTTCCTCTAAGACATATGAGCTCTGCAGGAATGTTTTGGCTGAAGTCTAGTTAAAACTATATCCATCGCAGGTCTGGCACAGCGGCAGCACTGGTATGCCGGGGAAAAAGAAGGTTATGAGCCATTTAACACAACCTTCCCTCCATGTTTTCTTCTTACACAGTGAATGGAGCTTTGAGAGCACCAATGTGACACGGCTGAAAGGGTCTCAAAGACAAAGTCTGCACTGTGTAGACGAGGGGAAGCGGTGAAGTGAGGAAAAGACGGAGTTTAAGGAAAAATACGTCCTCTAGGGAGAGATCAGGAATGCCATGGGGCATAAAGAATACACTGGGAAGGTTACTCTGAAGGTCTCTGCCAAATGTGTGTGTATGTGTGTGTGTGTGCATGTGGGGCTTCCTGGCAGCCATGTGTCAATGTGAGTATCCCTCCTTGTCTCTGCAGTGACCAGCACACGACCTCACATCTGCGTAGCAACAACAACAACAACAGGCTCCACTCTTCAAGCAATTATTTAAGCCCAAATACCTTACAGAGAGTTTTAGGAAATACTAAGAACTGCTGGAGCTGACGTCACTCACATGCAGGGCTCAAAAATACTGCTTTTCTTGTTGTGAAATCGGGTTTGGAAGAGCTCTGGTCTCTGGAGCATTCACCTCTGGTTCTGCAAACATGAGCACTTTAAACAGTCTCTTGAGTCAGTCCCTCCAGGAAGTTGCGATTTCGTGATCGCAACTATCAACGCAAATTCAACCAATCAGCGCGATTTTTTCGCGGCCTTGCAATTTTATACAATCACCGCAACTTTGACCAATTACCTTAACCTCAGCCCCTGTACGTCATCGGTTTTGTCATCAATTTCACTTCCTAGGAACATAAACGGAAGTCCTCACTTGATCGGCACTTTTCAACAATAAAACACGCACAGAGAACGGGTGAAAAGAGGGGACAGCAGGCAGGACAAGTGACGATGACAATGTTGTTATTTATAGATTGAGGGGCTCAGTGTTAACTTGGTCTCTACCTGCAGCAGGTGTGCTTTATGAACCAGCTCTCCTCACCTCCATGCATCTGTCTCATCTTCACTGATGATTTTTACCCCCGGTGTGCGTTAGTGACACACACACAACCGGGGGACGTCTGTTTACTGTTTGAGGTTTGACGTTGTTGCCGCTCTCACTGTAAAAAGCTCCGCGTCTACAGCTTGATTTAATCCAGTTTGGTGAAACATCAGACACCTTTAGTAAGTTTTGATCAACTCCTCGTCATCAAAGATGCAGATTCACTTCAGAGTGCGTGAACTGCCTGTCAAGTGCCTCTGGCTGTTTCCGAAACGGCCTGCTACATACTACTTACTAATGTAGTAGGCAGTAGGTATTGCCTACTACATACTGCGTTTGAATTTAGTATGTAGTATGACTGTTCTGTCCGATCTGTCATGCAGCATGCTGAGCCAGACTTCGCTGGATTTCCGGTTTCGGAAAGCGGAAGTAAACAACGGCGAAGCCGATAAATAAAATGCTTATTTAGCATCCATTTATGATTTAAAAAGTTAGGAAGTGGTTTATATGTAATTTGATAACTTTCACAGCACCCAAAAACGGATTTCCCCCCGTCAAAAAATGAGGAAAAAGAAAAAGCGGAACGAGTGCTATGCATTATGGGAAATGCAGACAGGTCCGATGCACACTGAGATATTTTCCCGAATCAGTAGACATCCGGGGAGTTTTGGCATACTGCAGATTTTGCTCTTGTTCACATACTACTTACTACATACTGAATTTGGGACATATCAGTACATACTGCTAGTATAGTAGGCGATTTCGGAAACAGCCACAGTCACTGCGAGGTACATTCAGGGACCGTCGTAAATGTGCAATACAGACCTTTCATGGCATTTTTCTGTGAATCAAGAGAATCAAAATACAGTCAGTGGCCACATCAAGAATGTTTTCTAAAAACTACTGAAATTTAGCGTATTTACTTGCCCCTGAGATGTTATTGGGGGGAAAAAGTTTTTAAAAAATCGCAACTTTCACCGCAATTTTTTCAAAAAGCTGTCGCAAATTCAGGCTATTGGGCCACAACAATCACAAAAAAATCCTGCGAAATCCTGAAGGGACTGTTGAGTACATACAGTAGTTTTGTAGTTTTTACAAAATGAGGGGATTAATTGATCAGTAGAGGAAGTTAACAGAAATGACAGATTTATCAAGTAGTCCGATTCCAGTCTGTCAAACTTGAGAAACTGTTGAATATTTCTAACAGCCTCCTAATAGGTGTAGGAAACGTTATGATACAATGCAACAACAAAGTGATAACAGATAAAATGCAAGACTATATAATAATGATACACCACAATATCTGATAATGATAACTTCAATGTCTGTCAAAATTTCCCTAAAAGGTAAACTATAAATATTGCCAGTGCCACCACAAGGAGTCATGAAGTAGTGAGTCAAGTCAGGACAACTATACCAATAATAATAGGATAAAAAAATTATACAGAATATTAGTAGAACGAAACTGACATCTGACGTTTAGCTAGTTTTGCAAATGCTAGTTGCTAGTTTTAACATTTTCTTTCTTTTTTTTTAAGTTATATTTTTGGCCCTTTTGCCTTTATTTGATAGGACAGCTGAAGAGAGACAGGAAATGTGGGGAGTAGAGAGTGGGGGAAGACATGCATGAAGTGGTCGACCCGTTGGGAATCGAACCGGCGACCCCTGCGATGAGGACTGCAGCCTCAGTACGTGGGGCACTTAGACCGCTAGGCCACCAGCGCCCATAGTTTTAACATTTTGCCCAGCATTAACCCTCTGCTGGCACCAAACAGATGTTGTTTGCTATAGTTACACATATATATCCCTAACCCAAGGGCAGTGGTGGACAGTAACAAAGTAAATTTACTTGAGTACTGTACATGAGTACATTTTTTGAGTATCTGTACTTTACTTGAGTATTATTTTTTGGGGGAACTTATTACTTTTACTCCACTACATTTAATAGACAAACATCATACTTTTGATTCCACTACATTTCTATCAATGCTCTAGTTACTCACTACTTTTGCTTTGAAGTCAGCTCATGAATTTCCTTCTCTTTTCTGAAATCAGATCCTGTAAGACCGTAAACTGTCTGTGTGCTTTAGTTTGGTTTGTCTCAATGGTGTAGCAATACCTTGATTGAGCATAACGGCCAATAAGGATGATGATTCTCTATACCTGAGCACCACGGACATATTTTAAGCCCACGTTTGAGGTTTTTGAAATAAAGACTGATTGGTATTGTTTTAAATCTCTGATCTGATTACCACACAAACTTCATCACAGCCTACAAAACATCCCATCTAACCTGAGAAAGCATGTAGAGGTCTGTAGCTAACACACTTGTTTTATTCCAGATGAACATTTTAAACTTGTCTGTGCTTGTAGTTTATATTTCATGGTGTACTTTTTAGAGATGGAATAGTGTTTTCTAGATAAACAGAATGTAGCAGAATGTACACCCAGTACTTTGAATACTTAAGTATTTTTAAAAGCAAGTAGGGGAGAACGGGGTTGGTTGTCGCACTTTTTACTGTTTTGATGATTGCTCATCATCAAAACATCTTTCAATAGTCATTCCTACATTAAATTGAAGCTTACCGTGTTGGGGTTGGTTGTCACACACTATGGGGTTGGTTGTCACACACTATGGGGTTGGTTGTCACACACTATGGGGTTGGTTGTCACACACTATGGGGTTGGTTGTCACACACTATGGGGTTGGTTGTCACACTATGGGGTTGGTTGTCACACACTCTGGGGTTGGTTGTCACACTATGGGGTTGGTTGTCACACACTATGGGGTTGGTTGTTACACACTATGGGGTTGGTTGTCACACACTATGGGGTTGGTTGTCACAATGGTATTTCAATGGGAAAAATCTTTTAAAAAATGCAAGAAGGCAGAACTAAATTTGAAAGTTGAATTGCACTGACAAGTGATAGGCCTACATAACTTAATGCATTTTAACATAAAATGATCAAGGAACATGAACAGGAAACACATCTTTAGGCCAGCCTATATAACAACATAAAGAACCAAACAAATAGGCCGAACAATAATGGCCGACTCAACTAGGCTACATGCAGTCACTGTCTGAGTTACAGTGATGGTTAATGTAGGGTCTGCGCACTCCAACTCATTTCACCATGCATGATTTTGCCAACATAGGGGTTGGTTGTTACATGTGACAACCAACCCCAAAGAGAATGTGACGACCAACCCCAACTGGAATTTTTTTGCTAGCATCAAGGATAACAACCATTTAACAAATGCCACCTTTTAGAAAGCATCAAATAGCGATCTCATAAGTGAGGCTGCTCATCAACAGATACTTACAAGTTGTATATTTTAATCACAGTTTATATGTAAATGTACTTAAATGAATTAAAAACTACAATATAACATGCTATAAACTGTTCACTTGTCTATGCTAATTCAAAGCGAGTTAAGGGACATCTAGGTTTGACTCAAATGACGACTTTACATTTTCTAAATTATTGCATACAGTAAGAGGAACACAGGACTGAAACTGCTGGAACTACCAACAGCATGACTCCCTGAGAGCTTTAATTAAATATTAATCTGATGTCTGACTCTGTCTGCTAGCCTGTAATCCCAACCTCTCTATCCCTGAGACGTAATCCCAGGCCAGAGACACCCAGAGCTGGGATTAAGGAGACAGCCCTTACTCCCTGCCTCCTTCCTGCCTTCCCTGACCAACGGCACAGAATGAAGAGACAACTAATCAGATCATGAGAGCACTGATTAACAACAGGATACAGCCCAAATGTACTTTACAGATTTATATAACTGTAATACATTGAAATGTTCTACATATTTAGCACATTTTTTGTGTGATATTGCATATGTGTGTTTTCCTATGTTCCCTTAATGGCTCAGATTAGTCCATAAAGCAGACACACTGTCCTAATAGATGTCTGGACTGTCACTTATTATGCTGTCATGTTGGTAATGTGCTTATTTTTATGCACTATTAGGGCTGAATAAACAAATCCCTCTCATCGGGGTGTGTATTTATGCACATATGGAGTGAGGGTTGCTGTATAGAAATGGCATGCTACAAATCAAACTCCCATCCAACTCCCATGAGGAGCAATACAGATTTGGAAATAAGTAGACCCAGGGCCGACAGCCAGCAGTGTGAATACATTCAGAGGATTACACAACAGCAGACTCTCAGACTGGGAGCTCTGGTTTTAGATTGATAGATTCTACTGCAGGGCAAGGCCACATCACAACAGCTCCGCGAGCTCTCCACTGTCCCAGGAGGATAAAGAGCTGAATCTCTGTTTCTATAAGCCTCAGATGCAACAAAGCAAACACAGATACAGAGAGGGTGATGAATGAAAGACAGGCGGAGGGAACGAAGCGTACAGCAAGACAAAGACGTAGAATGATGGTTGTTTATGGCTGCAAGGCCTCCATCTCTCACTCCCTGTCATTTGTTGGGTGTAGTTGAAAGAAGAGCGTGTGTGCGTGTGTGTGCCGTTTCTATTTAGGCACTTATGGTTTCGTTTCTTCCCACAAAAATACCCTGACATGCCTAAATTTGTATTGCTTGTCATAAATGTCCCGGTGACCCCCATGACTGCATACCACGATCACCTCTGATGTTTTTGGAGAGCAATGAAGCAGCACAGGCTTCAATAGGACAGCTGCCAGAGGGACAAAACTTCCACTAATTAGCCGGATCCATAAAGAGTGAGGACCAAAAACTTAGAAACTCATGACTGAGTGTGCGTGTGTTTCACCGTGTTAGTGAATAGTGTTCTAGTAATCCCTGCGCTCGCTCCACTGAGCTCTTGCTGATAGCACACTAAATCAGACAGCTCTGCAGTGCTGGACAAACTCTCACTCTTTTCCCCCTATCCCTCGTTCGCACTGGCTCTCTTGCCTTCCCATCGCTCCTGTTACAGCCCCCCGTCTCTCCTCATTTTTATCACTCTGCCTCCCTCCGCCTCTCCTCCTGCTCCTTCCACTTTTTGTCATTCCTCAGTCCAACTACTTTTCATCATTTCCTTTCCTTTTTCTCTCTCCGTTCAACTCTCTTCCTCTTTTTCTTCATCTGTCCCTTTCTCCTCTTATTTATTTTCATTTCCTTTATCTCCCACTTCCCTGCAGCAGAGTCAGAGTTCTGCTGACACAACACCAACTCAGCATCGACCCACAGACACACATACAGTGCATGAATGTAACATGCATGCATGCGTGTGCAGTATGAGTGTGGAAACAGCAACCACACACAATCTCTGGTGTGTGATTGGTGTACTTATGTGCCAAACTAAACACATATCCAGACTGCCAGGTTAAATTGGCTTTGTCTGAACTCTCTTTGTCCCAGAGCTGTGCAGTTGGGAGTGATGACATCAGAGCAGTCCAGTATTTATAGTCAGAACACTCAGGTAGATGACTCCAGAGAAAAGATTCAAAATCAATGAAAAATGCTTCAATACATTATAAATGACTTCTTTCTCACTTCCTCACTATTCCAAAGTACAAAGATTAGTTTATTGGCTCATGAACAAGAGTGAGTTTTCCAGATTGTCTCCAGTAAACCACTAAATTCCTCTCTCTCTCCCAGCAGAGGCTGCAAATCAAAGAGAGTGAACTCTGGGAGGCAAAGCTGGCAGGACAAGATAATGGGCTTTCCATTAAAGGATTTTTGGCTTTGTCTGCGTGAAAATGTCCTTCCCTGTCATACTGGCTCCCTCACAAAGTCACATGCTCACTTTCTTTTGTGTAAAAAATACACCGCCACCAGTATGGACGAGATGAGCAGGGGGTTATTTCATAAAATGATCCACAATATCAAGGGACAAAAAAAGGCAATTCATGGACTGTTCATCATTTGTTCTAAACTGTGAATTACTGACAGTCTTACAGGTGAAACAACTGTGAGGCCAAGTATTTCTGAGCATATTTTGGAGTCCATAATATAAAACTATCTGCTGCTAAGTCTCTTGTTCTCTTATTACATGCATGAAAATATTCTCCAGACACATTCAGTGCATTACAATTTGGAAACCACAACAACTTACTTTGACACTTCAGTGCCTGTGCGGCGATCTGACGGCTGCAGGAGTCACACCAGTCCTGCGTAACGGGCTTGGCCTCAAACCGGTGTCCTTCTCCTTTCTCGGTCCTCACCCTTGGGTCCAAACCCCGGGGAAAGATGGTCCAGGCCTCCCTGCGATGAGGCTCTGTACGGGCCAGCCTGACCACGCCTGTCCTGCCTTGTGTGAGCCTGTCCAGCGGGAGGCTGCCGCTGATGCTCGGGTGTCCACTGTCTCGTCCCCTGTGAGGTTGGTCCCGGTGCCGGTGGCTACTAGATCCGCCTGGCATGACAATGCACGACCTCTTGATTGAAGTCCCCTTGCGACCACCTGTGTTAAGATTTGGGTCACAGCTGACGTTGCTGTTACAGTCACTGGTGATGTCCCCGGTTCGACTCTCACCAGCTGTCTGCCTGCCGCAGTCCGCGCTGCGCTCATCTCCGTCCCGGTCCAGGCTACGTGGCGCAGCAACACCAGCCGGAGCTCCGCATCCTTCACCGGGCATCTTCACTCCTCTCACCGCCGTTCCTGCCAATGGTCCAGGAGCCACCGCATGAGTCCCCGCTTGTTCACCAGTAGAGACCGACCCGCACTCTGCGCTGCTCCCAGAGCTTCTCCTGAACATCATCTTCTCCCAGGAAGACTTCCTCGGCAGGGTGATTTTCTTTCTGCCGGTTAGCTTCATGAAGAGCAGCTGAGGTTCCGAGTCCAGTCTGTGCGGACCCGGGTGCTGCCCCACCACACTCGCGGACGCCATTATGCTGTTGTCCTGTAATGTGTGTGTGTGTGTGTTTGGTTCTCAGGAGTGTGTTTCAGTGCGTGTTTTCACTCCGTGCCTTGAATGTAAACTTAACTCACGCCCGCGACATCGTGTAGTAGTGACGCAAGAGATGTGACGGGTTTAAATGTCGCGAGGGCACTGCCTCCTGTAAAGAGGCAGGGCGCGCGCGCTCTAATCCCTTGTTCGTACAGTAGATTTGATTTATAAAGTAATTATTAAACTGTAATTCACAAGGTAACACTTAACGTCACCAAAGATCCATGTGCAATGTTAACTGGTCTTTACTGTTTCTACAAGGTCTTTCCTCTTTATTCACTAATAGCAGACTTATAATTATCTAAAACCACCTTCACAAAGTCAAATAAGATACAGAAAGAGGACCGACATGAACCAAGACCTCAACTAACGATTACATGCAACGATTATTCTGCAACGATGAAATGTTCCAACCAAGTCAGAAACCTTGGTGTAGTCTTAGACTCAGACCTTAATTTCAGCAGCCACATTAAGACAATTACAAAGTCCGCCTACTATCACCTTAAGAATATATCAAGGATTAAATGACTTATGTCTCAGCAGGATGCAGAAAAACTCCATGCATTTATCTTTAGCAGACTAGACTACTGTAACAGGGTCTTTACAGGACTCCCTAAAAAGTCCATCAGACGGCTGCAGCTCATACAGAATGCTGCTGCTCGAGTCCTAACAAGGACCAAAAAAGTAGACCGCATCACTCCAGTTCTTAGATCTCTACACTGGCTTCCTGTCTGTCAGAGAATAGACTTTAAAATCCTGCTGATGGTTTATAAAGCACTGAATGGTTTAGGCCCAAAATACATTGCTGATCTGCTGCTACTTTATGAACCACCTCGACCTCTGAGGTCATCAGGTACTGGTCTGCTTTCAGTCCCTAGAGTCAGAATGAAACATGGTGAAGCAGCGTTTAGTCATTATGCACCACATATCTGGAACACACTCCCTGAAAGCTGCAGGTCTGCTCCAACTCTCACCTCTTTTAAATCAAAGATTAAGACTTTTTTATTTGCCACTGCCTTCCTATCTTAGCTCATTTTAACTCACTTTAAATTAAAATTTTAATGTAATTTTTAATATATTTCTAATTTTCCTTTTCTTTTCTGTTTTATTATATTTGTCATTTTAATTATGTTCTTTTATGCTTGTCTGAATGTTTCCAATGCTTTTATTGTTTTAATGTAAAGCACATTGAGTTGCCCTTGTGTATGAAATGCACTATACAAATAAAGCTGCCTTGCCTTGCCTTACATATCTTCAGAGAGCTACTAAACATGGATTAAGACCCACAGTAACTTAGCACAATAATGATGAAGATTATGCTCCTATTTTGATTCTGAAATCCTTTAAACCCTAAATCTGATATGAGAAAATACCAAAGTGCAATGTTAACATAAGGTAGCCCACTTGTTTCTCACTATAGCATTCATGCTCGTGCATAATACATTCTTCATTACTTTTTGCCTCAATTACAAAAAGCTTAAAACATTTTGAAGTGGTCAAATAGCACTAATTCAAATCCTTTAAGTGGGCCCTTTCATTTTGTGTTGAAGTAGTGCAGTGAGGAAAGCTGAGTGATAAAAACAAAATGTAACATTTGTTCGTGTAGGTTTGTAAGAGAAGGAAAGTTAACAAATTTTCCCCTTTGCCCAGAGCATGTCATATGAGAGGCTAAAATCACCAATTCGTCACCCTGACACTGAACCAAGAAAGCCCCCACTGAACTCCTACGCAGACTGGGTGAGAAAATTTCACTTCTGCTCTTTGCACTGTCACAACAGCTCACTTGTTTACTGATTTGTTTGAGTGTTTTCATGTTTCTGGCTCAGATAAACGTACCCACACCAGGTTTGATGTCAAACGTATTTGAATACTGACTATGAGTGGACTTTTAGGACTAAAGTCATTCTTCTATACTGCCAAAAAAACAAAAAAAAACAGGATATGAAATTACTTTTACTTTCACTTTCTAGCCTATGGTGTCATGTCTATCAGCTTACAAACATAATTTGTAAAGTTAAGAAATAAGGAGTTTTAGATTATGGCAACAGAGTATACTAAACACATTTTCTCCCCTTATGCTTCACCTGTGACACCTTTCAAAAAAATAACAAACCCTGGGATTCCCCACCCTGTAAACAACCATGGCTGCTGTCCTTTCAGATATTTAAATTCTCTTACTGTCATCAAACTGTTATTCTGGTCAAAAGGAGACATTGTGGTGAGAGCTGAGTTTCCCTGATTCTGTCACTTCTCTTTACCAGTGCAACCTACAACTGAACACAAAAACTACTGTATCATACAAGTTAAACATCAACAGGGAGACAGAGTATCCATCAAGACTGCAGAGTAGAGTGACTATCAATAATGTAATCAACTATTATTTATAAAGATACACTTTGCTTCAACCTAGATATGAAGTCACATGAAACAGTTTCTATGATCAAAAAGACTGCAGGCAACTTATTCACACACACACACACGCATACATAAACACACAGAGATATAAAGTCAGTCAAGTTGAATTAATCATTTAAAGGTTCCCCTGGTTCCGCAGTGCTTTTCCTGTGGGACAAAGAAGAAACACGGCCTCAGATAAACACACAGCAGCTGACTTGGCAGTCATCCTGACAGTCCATCACTGATGCAGCGTATTAGAAACAGAAACAATAACACTAAAGGCATTAATGAGGTTTGTATTGAAATGCTTTACTCAGTAGTCCCATACACACAAACACACACTGGATAAAAATCCATCCTTGGCATTTCCTCCCTCTCCATCATGCACATCTTTTTCGCTACATTGAGATTCACATATAATTGATTGTCTTTGGCTGCTTCCTCTTCATGCAGCACTTCACGGCTACAGCTGGTCCTTAATAGAGGATCCAATACACCGTCCATGACTGCTCCTGATGGGCAGTTATAAATGAGGTGCTCATCAAAGAGTGTGTGTGTGTAAATGTGTTAAAATGCAAGGGTGTTGCACTTTAGTCACAGAGTAGATGGTCTGGCCAAGCTTGGATCAAGAGCTGTTGTTGAGTTTACTCCTCCCAAACTACAGAACAGAAAAAGAAATCCATAAACAACACAAACTATCAAATTTCCCATCGACTGTACATGACAGTATAAGTTCCCTCTAAGATGTGGGAGTTGGAAGTAACTGACCTCTCAATAACGCTGTTATTAAACTGTAGTTCCCGCACTAGAATCTCCATTTCCTCCTTCAGATGGTGCATCCTAGAACAAAGGAATACACGTTAGCATGGCAAAAGGAAACTATCATTATCTTTTTTTATGCGAACACACGCAGACACACCCACCTTGAGACCATCTGGTCCTTGTCTCTGGCTGTGACTCCAGGATGTTGTGCTGCTCTACCGGACTGCTGACTGGATAGAATTCGGTCCAGAGACTGAAGAGGACGGACAAAACCTTACATCATCACATCACTGAGATGCTCCACCAGTTACATCACTAACACAGCCTCTGAATAAAGCTCACAAATCTAAAACAGTTCTCTATTAGTTTGATCATAGCTGTGTAAACCGTTATGCAAGATCAGTGATTTGTGAAAGTGAAATGCTGACCTTATTTTGGCACTGATTACTCATCTCTAGGTCCGCTAACAAGCCTGTAGAGAAAGAGCCAAAGTCCTGCAGGCGGGTCTGCATCTCCAGTAAAACGCTGAAAAGTCAAGTAGAAACACACTTCAGCGAGTCATAGTTAGTTAGTCACTGGCTTTACAATATGTGAACTCCTGCTGGATTCCAAAATAGGAAAATAAAAATACCCATGTCTAATTTTCCTTCACTAACAAACTGGCTCCAACTAAAAACACATATACAAGCAAATCAACTGCACAAAGGTCCTTGTTAGCTCTGAATAATGAATATCTATTGATTTCTGTCAGCTAATGAAATCTAAATCACATTTCCTCCTTCAATTAAAGAGTTATATGACGTCAATCTACTATATTATTATGCAGAGTTAATACTATAGATACCATTTGAAATGTAAAAACTTAATCCGGTCGATATGGAAAAGGAAATACAGATATGGAGCTAAGTGTGATTCAATTTAAATCCTCATGTTGCTTATTTAAAGGTGACATATCACGCTTTTTTCATCAAAATATATTGGTCTAAGAGGTCCCCAAAACATGTCTTTAAAATTTATTGCTTAAAAAAACACTTTGAAATCAGATTTTGGCATGCCTGAAAAGCCCTCTTCTTCAGTCCTCCTCAGAACACTCTGTTTTGTCTCTGACCACGCCCCCTCAGGAAGTGGATGTGCCTCGGCTGTCCAGCACGTTGATCTAATGTTTACATGTTGGCTGAATATACACGGCTGCTCACAGATCGCGTTACTTCAACCCTCTGAATCTGATCCAGAATCTGATCCTGACAGAGAGGCGCCTGCGGCAGGACCTTTATGAAGGATTGGTCACAGATTTAGTGTTTCTTGTTGTTTTATTTGTCAGTATGTCGACGTGTGTCTTAGTACACAGCTACGAACATGTAGCTATGTGGCTATGCTAACTAGCGCTAACACTTATCCATGATAAATAAAAATCATCCACTAGATCTTCAAATCTGCAGACGTGGGGAGTAAAACCGACCTCTACCAGAAAGGCAGCAGGACCTTTCTGAAGGATTGGTCACAGATTTAGTGTTTCTTGTTGTTTTATTTATCAGTATGTCGACGTGTGTCTTGGTACACAGCTACAGCTATGAACATGTAGCTATGTGGCTATGCTAACTAGCGCTAGCAGTTATCCATGATAAATATAAATCATCCACTAGATCTTCAAATCTGCAGACGTGGGGAGTAAAACCGACCTTTGTGTTTATTAAGACAGCCTACAACTAGCATGCCTCCCTCCTAAGCTCCTTGTTAGCACACATTTGTGCAGGTAATGAAAAACGGAGGGGGGATTCAGTATTATTTTATACAGTCTATGGGCTGAACAAGCTCCGAGCTCTGACTCCGTGACAGACCGGATATTGTTGTTACGTAACAAAAACACGGAAGTCTGAAACGGCTCGTTTTACACATATTTACAGAAAGGTGGAGAAATCAGAACAGGGGCAGAATGGATTTTTTTCATTCTCGGGGGTTTGTAGACATGCCAGGGACACATATTTCGGGTAGAGAACCATTAAAAAGTCCATTTTGCATGATATGTCACCTTTAACAAGCAATACTGAGTATTAACAAAGCTACCACCAAACTGATTCTTCATTAGTACAGCTGGATAACAGTGTCCTACTGTATTGTATTAGTTTCCTTCAAATAAGCTTTCATCATCTGAATCAATGGCTCTCAAACCAAACAAACACTTATCTTTATGTAAATAGTCAAGAGAGGTTAGGATGAAGGAGCTAAACTTAATCTGCTCCAAAGTACAACATTATTTGTTAAAAAATGCACAAGTGTCTGCTCTGACCTGCTCCATGTCCTGGTTGAGGTCAGAAGCTCTTTGTATTTCTGCACAGAGTCTTCTCTGAAGAGAGATTTCACTCTCTTAATGTGAGAGGACAGGTGGATTCTGGCAGGGAAGTGGGACAGCCAGATTAGAGGAGAGCACAGAATAACAACTTAACAGGCTGGGTTAGTAGTTCAGCAGCTGATACTCACTTCTCAAACTTGTGGATTTGCTCATCATTATATGGCAACTCTGGTTAAAATAAAACAACATAGTGACAACTTATACATCAAAGCCTATAAAGTCCACGGTTTATTTGAACAAAGAAACATACATACTGCCACTTAGTCTATCTTTACGATAGTGCTGATGAATTGCTGTTATCTTCTGCAGCAGCATCTCCATCTTCTGGCAGCTGTGTGAGGATAAGAGAACAAAGGTCAGACACCACGCAGCCATAAGGCAGCGCCAAAGCTTTAAGTCCCGGGTTACCTCTTGTCATTGCCAAGAGTTTCAGCTAGCTTGGCCTGCTCTATCTGCAGATGGTCCAGGCGAGTCTGAAACTCTTGGATGCCGGCTGCGTATATGGGTAGATGCTGGTGGACCTGCAGGGACAGCAGACACAGACTCTGATTAGATTAAATGTATGTGAAATTAGCAAATGGGTGCCTCAAGTCACTCATGATAAGGTAGTGTTGATTAAAGTGATATACCAAAGTAGTGGGAACTCCTTGGGTATTTGCGCCACACTAAAAACACATTTTTGGTTTGGCTCTTGCTTAAAATCAATACAAGGTGTCACTCCCTCTAATGCTGTCCAAAATGTGGTGACACCCAGTTCTCAATTTCTGCACTTAATTTTCAGTAAAATATATTTTGGGGTCGTTGAAAAGTATATGCTGATCATTAAATAAGGACAGGGTGGAATTTCTCTCAGTAGAACGTTTGAGATTGAAGTTGTGAAGTTAAAAATCAGACTTCAACACCAGCTGAGATTTCATGTTTTAAGTCTTTTCTTCATGTAATCACCATGAAAAGTACAAAAACTGCCACAGCTACACAAAATAGTTGGATTGACACTTTAAACTTATAGAACTTAAGAGTTCACATTTTCCAACAGTTAGAAAATAGCACATTTGTTATTTTCTAGCTGTAATTGTAAACTCATCCACAGTAAATCTGCCATTTTTAGGGACACTGCATTCCAATTTCTCTTCCCATCCCTCTTTTCCTTGTTAACCAAATACTGATTGACTAACGAATGATGCAATAACCATTACTCAATTAGTCCAGAGCGCTGCTGCAAGGCTGTTGACCACGTCCAGCCGGACAACCCACATCACTCCGATTCTCTTTCTTCCAGTTAAATTTAGGATCCATATTAAGGTTCTTGTTTTTGTGTACAGAGCTCTGCGTGGTCAGGCTCCTGAATATATCGCCAACCTGCTCCACCCCCTACCTCACCAGTAGGTCACTCAGGTCTTCTAAACCATGGCTTGCTGGTTGTCCCTCGAGCTCGTCTAAGAACAAAAGGTGACCGTGCTTTTGAAGTGGTGGCATAACATTGTGGAACGCTCTTCCTGTAAATGTTCGTTCAGCTGTCTCTGTTGTTGCCTTTAAAACACTCCTAAAGATACATTTATTTAAACAGGCCTTCGACTCACCTTGTACAGACTAATGTTTTAATTATGCTATTGTCTGCTTCTTTTAATGTTTTGAATATTTTTCTGTGAAGCACTTTGTGATTTTATTCTATGACAGGTGATATACTAAATAAAATGTACTTACTTGCTTGCTTGCTTGCTTGCTTGCTTACTTACTTACTTACTTACCCTTTTACTGTAGGCAATATTAAAATTAAATTAAACTTAATTCAAAAGAGTTATGCAACAAAAGTATGGGAAAAGTCAAATTTAGACACCATTTCCATCACCAACATCAGCCAGACTTGATTCAGTGATGCTTCCTCCTCATGTCACTCACCAGCTGCAGCTTTTGATTGCCATCACCTGAGCCTTGGTTTTCTGAAGTGTGGTGGCCTCTAAGAAAAGTCAGTGGCAGCAGACACGTGAGGACAAATGTAGAAAACGGAGGAAAAGATGACAAAAAACGAAAATGTTTCACATTGCAATACATTTATATAGAGAGCAATCCAAAACTGGAACATATTGTGCAATTAAAAATCCATAGTAAATAAACTCACAGTGTCTGAAGCCTGTGTTCTACAATGAGGCAAGACTGCAGTCTTACAGTGATCATTGCAATGCTGTGCATTGCCTCTCCACACTCCCTGCGCAGCCTCATCCTGATGAACAAGAGGAGTTTGTAAGAAGGAGAAACATTTGACAAGGCTCATTACCTTGATGTTCATTACTCAGTGCAGTGAAACAAAGCATGTGTGTGTCTCACATGTAGCTGTAGTATCCTTGTAGAAGCAGCTCTCTGTGTGAGTGCAGCAACTGTATTATCCTGAGATACTGATGGACCACTCCCACCATTATCTACACAGAGGGAGGATGTTTAAAGAGGTATTATGTAATGTGTTGGAGGTGTAATACTTATAGAATTAACAAAACGTTAGCATCAAAGAAGCACCTTGGAGAAGTTGTAGTCTGCCATAACATCAAACTTGGATGGGATGACAGGAGTCTCTGCTACAAAGGAGAAAAGAAAAACCCTCAAATCAAATAACCAAAGAAAACACTGTGTAAGCATGATTGGCATTCAAAGAAAAATCTAACAACAAAACTTGTGCATTGACAAAGATAATTATGTGATTAGCAGTGATGCTGGAAAACACCTCATATAAAGAGTATTTCACAGCTCCCCTCAGGGAAACAGCAAAGAAAAAAGGAGAGGAATCCTGAGGACTTCACAGGAACATATCAAATGTTTTCAAGGCTTTGATTGTCTTACGCTCTCTGAAGGGCAGGCTGCTGTTTGCTTCAGGCCCATAGCTGAGCAGAATCAGAGGCTGAGCTCTTGAAGTATTCGGGAGGTTGACCACCTTCATGTTGCCTTCCAGAGGGAGGTCGTGACCCAGGTACAGCAGATGTTGCAGCTGAACTGCAATACCAGTCTGAGACGCCACCTCCTCAAAGAATACAGACACCCTGAGAGGATTGATGGGGGGGGGAGAGACGCATTTTCAGCATCAACACCACACTGAAAGTAAGAAACCCTCAATTCTCATATTGCTTCATGTTTTAGTTTACCTGTGAATTTACTAACTGTATGACTCATGTTGTCTCACTACCCAAACTTTTGACTAAAATACAAACATCCCACCTTTTACCAACTTATTTACATGAGTTCCCTTTGTTTTAAACCCACCTACTCTTGTATCATGCTTTGAAGCAAACAAAAACACAGACAGAGGAGGCAAGGCACATCTAAAAGGTCAGCTGGGGGAAATGCAATCTGCATAGCACAACATGCAACGGTCTTTGTGCAGCCATGAAAAAAAAAGCCCCTTTGAGACTGAAATTGGGGGAAATATGGGTATAATTATTTTCTGCAAGCTTTGTTGAACCTGCACTTTGTCAGACTAGAAATATGTGAAAGGTTGGTGTGAAATGTTTCAGTTTGTGTTGTTTTAGTCTGACTTGCATCCTTCAGTTCCTTGACAGTGATTGCACCCCATAGATTTCCCTGCAGATGTTTTGGCCAGCCTCAGAGGAAAATCCCTAGTACCAAAATGACACAATTTAATAACCACAGTCAAACAATCCTATGAATACATAATGTTTTACTTATCTTAATGAGTGCTCTGTGAGTAATAGAGGTGAGCAATATGACCTCAAATGCATAAAGTCAAATCTTTTGATTTGTGTTTTTTGATATGTTGACATTGTGTTCCAGTATTATTAAATAAAAGGTTACTCCACCAGAGTTCTTACTGACAAGGTGCTCTCGGCTTCATTTCAACTGCATAGAGGCACAAGGCAAGGTTGTTCTTTGTCTCCTTTACTTTTTGCTCTAGCACTTGAGCCTCTTGCTCAAATAATTCATTGTAATCCCTGTATTTATGGTTACAAGACAGGTGATACTATAAGCAACATTTCGTTATATGAACATGATATTTTGTTATATGTAACCAAACCTCAATATAACATACCAGTCATTCTAGAGACCATCTCTCATTTTGGAAAGTTTTCAGGCTGTAAAATTAATTGGTCCAAAAGTGAGCTCATGTCTATAAAACTTCCTGATCTCTCCATATTGCAAGACTTTTGCTTCAAGATTTCACCTGAGAAATTCACTTACTTAGGAATAGAAGTCACTAAGGATTTTCAATCACTTTTTAAGGCTAAATTGCAAACAGGGAACGAGAGGAATGTATTCTTTATGAGATTGGTGCATTAGTCCCATCACCAATTAGAATAGATAAGTCATTATATAATAGCAATATGATCCACAGCATTATCTGTACCTGGAAACAGATTAAATCTCATTTTTATGTCTTCAGCTGTCCTATCATAAAGGCAAAAAGCCCCAAAAATTATAACTTTAAAAAAATATGATGACAATGTACACATTAAAAAAAATTGGCGATCACTCCCACCAACAGTGCCATGAATAAGCGCATCGGTTGCCAAAACCAGTTAATAAGTTGGAGCCTTTTTACACTTTAACACATTTTTTTTTGTTATTTGCTTAAAGACATTCATTAAAAACATCAGCACTGTGAGGATGCATTTTGAGATAGAAGCTTTAAGACAGAGGTTCCCAAACTTTTCATCCCGCGACCCCCAAAATACAAGTTTTAAAGACTCGCAACCCCCACTGTCCCTCAAAGTGTTTCAATGTGGCTTCATTTAGCTGGTCTGCAGAAAATTAACCTACCTATATGAGAACGTCATATCTTTTTTGATGACTGTCATATAGTCCTCTGGCAGACAGAATGGCAGAAAACGTATCACATTTTCTATTTTCAAGGTTTTATTTCAAGGTTAGCTACTATTCTTTTCAATATTTTTTACTATAACAGGTTAAAGCTGGGGTTGGTAATCAGATTTAGATACACTTATTGTTATACTGGTTAAAATGATCTTTATGTCCTGATGGCAATCAATACATGATGTGTTCCTAAAAAAGAGTGAAAAAAAGCTGCTATCTACAGCCAGAGTAAACCTGAGAAAACACCAACCAATCACCGTTTTTTGGCTCCCCAAATTTTAAACCAATCAAGTCCCGTCCAGCCGTTCTGCCCTCCTCCTGCGCGTACATTTCCCCGGCGTGCACTCCTCCGAGTCCCCGTCTCCTGCCTCTACTTCCCCTGACTCTAGTTACTGCCCCTCTCGCTCGTCCTCGGGCCTGTCCCCTCTGACCTGATGAGGTGCTTTGCTCAGGACTGTAGTCCGGATCAGAGTCTAAAAAGCTCTCACCAACAAGCAGAATAATTAATGACGTTCAGTAAGTCCTACAGAAAATATATATTTATTGTAGCGTCTGTCCGGACGCTGTAGTGATGACGAGCCGATTCGTGAACACGTTGATCTTTAATAACCGGTCACTGTCTGCCGTGATCACGACAACCAACAAAACAACAATCAATGTTTGAATGAATGAAAAACGTCTCCTCTCCTCTCTCCCACTCGCACTCTCTACACCTCTCCTGATGCCTTCACTGACCGTCAACACTGTAGTAATTAAGAACATCTACACTGAACAGGTTTAACAAACAGTAGAGCTGTTACAGTATTATATATGTGTTATAACTTTTCTCCTGATATCGTGTCACCAGTACAACTGGATAATGCTAGCATGACAGTTGTGAGTACTAACAGCAGCCATGTTTGTTTGTGTTTTTAACTTTCACTATGAGAATGTTTTGGTGAGGACCGGTTTTGAATCAGTCACCATCATATGGTCGAGAATCAGCGGCGCTCGTGCATGTGAGCGGGGGGGGGGGGGGGGCGTCGTTTTGGAGGAGCTCTGAGGGAGAAGGGGAGGGGTTAGACGGAGTCATGAGGAAAAGCTACATTCAAATTCATGCCGGTTTTCCGAGACTACCAACCCCAGCTTTAAATGTATTATTTTAGATAACTTAAAATAAAACATTCTAGAAGACATCTCACGACCCCCCCATTTGTGCCTTGCGACCCCCACTTTGGGAACCCCTGCTCCAAGAAACCGATGGCTTGTTGGTGAGCATATATTATGTTATATTTATCTTAAGTCTCTATCCTGTTTATGCTAAAAGGTTGTTGTTTTTAGGTGACCAGGGATATGGCCTTAAAACCGGGCTTGTGACTCCATTTGGGAATCCTGAAACCCCCCAAGATGTGCGCCATAACAACATCCATGCCCACACGTGTCATAGTAGAGCGCACATTTGGGCTGCTGTTGGCTCGTTGAATGTGTTTGGACACAGCTGGTGGTAACTTACTCTACACCCCTAAGAAAGTGTGCACGATAATTGTGGTATGCTGTGTTCATTAAATGAAATGAATTACCATTAGGCGACGGTTGAATATCATCACTTTATCCCTCAGTTCAGGAACACATTCCTGATATGGAGGTGTCTCCAATAATCTCAGGCGTTCTTTAATCCTGAGCTGTCAGGTGATCAGGTGGTCCTTGTCATCCTCCAGTTTCCTTCCTTCTTTTCTGTTCTGCTAGTCTTTTTTTTGCGTACACTTTAATATCAAACCATTTTTTCTTAACCTGAGCCACGGTGTGAACCTCAGGAGACACAGCATTAACAGCCTCAGTAAGAAACCCAGGCTTCATTTTTTTTATGCCATGGTGACTCTTTCTGATACGCTTTGGAAATAGTTTTTTTGCCTCAACCTCCACAACAATCACCTCTACCCCTCTTGTCTTGATGCACCAAACAAAAGTCCTTATATGGATGAACTGGGGCGTGGTAGTATGCTGATTGCAGGTTGCGTGCACGCGCTTGTCAATTTAGGATTATTCTGATTTACTAATATACGCAAGGTGATGAGAACAAAATTGGCTGGTACGCATGTGTCATGAATCCGACTTTGATTTTGCCTATGCACTTATTTTATGCGCAGAGTGAGAACATTGCTACGCATTTATTAGTGAATGAGTCCCAATGCCTTTACTGACATTCCAAAATATTTTGAGATTTTGCCATTTAAACTGCAAGGCAAACATGTTGCAGATGTGAAGTAACTGTGATTCAAACGAAGGCTCAAACAAGCCCAACTATTTTGCCTTGGCTCGTCACGGCACCTCGAACAGAGCTTTAGCCATATTTTTTGTTGTCAGTATGTTTACCACTTTCATTTTTCTCTGTCTTGATTGAGTCATGGGAAAAAAAAAGTATCAATGAAAAGTTAGCTTCCACACTTTTGTTGACAAAACTGGCACTGGCAGAGTTCTAGCTTCATGTGGGATGATATGTTTCCACAGACTCACGTGTTGTAGTGGTGTATGTAGATACAATGCTCCTGAGCCTGTTGCAGAGAGAAAAGATGAACTGGCTGCCGCTGCAGGATATCTGTTGTGGCTGTGAAGAACTGGTCAAAACCCCAACACCTGTCCTGATCGGCCTCCAGTATACCTGCTAGTACTGGAACCAGCTGCATTGTCAGACCTCTGCAGACAGAAAAAGAGAGAGACAGTGGGACAGAAATGAATGGAGGAAGTTGCATCACATGTTCATATTAAGGAGTCACTTTCCAAACATATTCAAATACTCATTATAATGTGATTTACTGTGAGAGTCGACAGTTGTGAGGTAGGTTGTAGCTCCACTCTATAGGTCCATCTGCAACGCGCTGCACTCCAGCTACTGCACCCATAGGCTTCTCTGTAGTTATTTTGAACCTGCACAATACAATGATGGATTAATTAGATACTCAAGTTCTGACAAAACCCAATGATTCCTGATACAATAACATGCAATACATCTGCCTCTCAAAAGATCTCTTAAGATGCCATTTGTTTGCACCATGGTAGGGGAGAACGGGGTTGGTTGTCACACTTTTTACTGTTTTGATGATTGCTCATCATCAAAACATCTTCCAATAGTCATTCCTGCATTAAATTGAAGCTTAAGGTGTTGACTTGAAATGTGTATCCCTCTCATTTACCAACTCATTGTAACAAAGAGGCAATTAACTATCAAAGAAAGTCTGACACATTTTGACAACCAACCCCATCACAGGGTTGGTTGTTACACACTATGGGTTGGTTGTCACACACTATGGGGTTGGTTGTCACACACTTTGGGGTTGGTTGTCACACACTATGGGGTTGGTTGTCACACACTATGGGGTTGGTTGTCACACACTATGGGGTTGGTTGTTACACACTATGGGGTTGGTTGTCACACACTATGGGGTTGGTTGTCACACATTATAAGGTTGGTTGTCACACACTATGGGGTTGGTTGTCACACACTATGGGGTTGGTTGTCACACACTATGGGGTTGGTTGTCACACTATGGGGTTGCTTGTCACACACTATGGGGTTGCTTGTCACACACTATGGGGTTGCTTGTCACACACTATGGGGTTGGTTGTCACAATGGTATTTCAATGGGAAAAATCTTTTAAAAAAGGCAAGAAGGCAGAACTAAATTTGAAAGTTTAGTTGCACTGACAAGTGATAGGCCTACATAATTTAATGCATTTTAACATAAAATGAGCAAGGAACATGAACAGGAAACACATCTTTAGGCCAGCCTATATAACAACATAAAGAACAAAACAAATAGGCCGAACAATAATGGCCGACTCAACTAGGCTACATGCAGTCACTGTCTGAGTTACAGTGATGGTAAATGTAGGGTCTGTGCACTCCAACTCATTTCACCATGCATGATTTTGCCAACATAGGGGTTGGTTGTTACATGTGACAACCAACCCCAAAGAGAATGTGACGACCAACCCCAATGTGTTACTATCAAGGCTGACAACCATCTAACAAGTAGTTAGCTAGCTAATAAAAATCTAAACTATAGCTTTCCCCTCACACTTTGTAAGGGCAACACTTGTTTTGTTATAAACCCATCGTTTAAAAGCCTAGAATAAAAATACTGAGGAGCTGAATATTTACAATTTGACATGAAAAACACAAAAAGACCTCTCACCTCAAGTTCAGCTGTCTTACTCCAGAGAAGATTATGTAGGTGAGCTCTGATCCTAATTCTGGAAATGTCCATACCCCAATTTGAGAGACAGCGCCCTCTGGTGGCGAGATATAACAAGTGTGCCAACCAACCAACCCGTGTGACAACCAACCCTGTTCTCCCCTATACTATAAAAATATTAATGAAGTGGTGATGGTACATCAGACAGGCAGTTTAAGAGAAAACTCTGTCATAACTTCCTGTAAATGTGAATCAATTACTGATCCAAACAATGATGATCAATTGTGAATAGAAAAACTAACTTTCCTAGCTTTGGTTAAAGAGCTGTAGATTAAAATTCAGTGTTCATAACATAAGTATTCACTAATGTGTGTTCTTGAACATCAAGTTTCAACTTAGTACATGGTGGGTTTGTTCCTGCGGGGTCCTCCAAACGGTATGAAGGGAAGACTTCCTGCGGCGGCGTGGTAAAATGTCACACCGATACTCCACAGGTCTACGTTCACACCATAGGATTTCAGGTGAGGCTTGCGCAGCACAGCACGTTCATACATGTCTGGGTGCTACACACACACACACACACACACACACACAAACACACAGACACACACAGTCAAGTCTCTACAGAGGATAACATACATATACTCTACCTTCATGTGTTCATGATGGCTAAGTTTATTATGTAACCTTGTCACGTGTCCAGTGTAAGAATTGTTTCTTTCCAAGAAGTCCCCTCCTCATTAAAGGGACATTTCAGTTTTTTTGAAGTGGGATCATATGAGTTACATTACACTAGTACTCCTGCTAGCCACAATGAGTGCCGGTGAGCTCTTCCCCTTTAATGAGAAAATTCCCAGAAGACCGGCAGGTAAGCTAGGCTATAATTTTCTGCAGACGGGGCCACCTCCTTCGCGTAATTTCACTTAAATTGAGAAAATATGGTCCAGGAACTCATCACGGTGCAAATGCATGAACCAGTAGAAAAAATTGGAGCTATTCAGTTTGCCGTCAGAAACCCCCTTTGTTTTGTTTTGGGACTATTTTCAGACGCACCTCTCAGACCGGTGTTCTTCCGCTGCATGAGCACGGATACACGCTGATCAGCTGTTTGGATCAACAAGCACGTAGCAGGATCAAGTAGCGTTGTCGGTCTTTAGAGTGAATTAAACTCACTTTTCTGCACATTTAAAAGATGGGACGTACCTGTCTTTATCCCAGCTGTTCAAACAAGCAAACCTCCTGTAAGGCAGGGAACTCTGGATGATGAGTGATGCAGACTGGAGCCGTATGTGAGCCGCTGGTATCCTCTGATTCAGAAAGGTCCTGAAGTATTGTTGTCACTAAGTCCCTCTCCTGACAGCAGAAGCTCTCTGGGTTCGTTGGCATGGGCTCACAGTTTACACACCGGCACCACCAGGTAACGTGGGATCTCTCCTGCTCACTCGTTAGCGCAGAACTTTCTCCCCTCTCTTCTTCGTTGGTACGTTGGGTCTGCATCTGGAGTTCTTCCTCTGTAAACTCTGGTTCATAGAGGTATCCTCTTGTGTCCACAGTAAACGGCATGTTATCGTCGCTGTCAGAATCACTCATTTCTGCAGTTTGTAGTTTTTGTTCCTAAAAGTGTTTACTGCTAAAAATGCTACATGCTTGTTGATCCAAACAGCGTGTATCCGTGCTCATGCAGCGGAGGAACACCAGTCTGAGAGGTGCGTCCGAAAATAGTCCCAAAACAAAGGGGGTTTCTGACAGCGTATTCAAGAGCTGCATTTTTTTCTAGTAGAGCATGCATTTGCACCGTGATGAGTTCCTGGACCATATTTTCTCAACTTTAGTGAAATTACACAAAGGAGGTGTCCCCGTCTGCAGAGAATTGTAGCCTAGCTTGTCTGCTGGTCATCTGGGAATTTTCTCATTAAAGGGGAAGAGCTCACCGGCAATCATTGTGCTAGCAGGAGTACTAGTGTAATGTAACTCATACGACCCCACTTAAAAAAAATGAAATATCCCTTTAAAAGCAAAAGTCACATCCAATTTTGAAGCCAAAAGAACTAGCAGGCTCTGCTTGACATTCAATAACCTTATGATAATTTAATATTTAAGTTTGTCCACTAGAGGGCAACCTAGTCATGATAACAGGAGTTTGCTTTGAGGTATCAAAATCAGGCTTCTCTTCAAGACCTGTCTGATAAGAGCCAAAGACAACAATGGAAACAAATGATTTTCCCTTTGAGCTGGAGCAGATTTACATACACCTACTAACATGAATAACATAGTAGTTCAGATCAAAGTTGAATGAATATTCTTGTGAAAATGTTGTGTTTTTAAATAACTTATAACTGCCAATCCTCGGGCTCTTTGGGGAAACTTTTTGTTGATGCAGTATTATTTTATCATATATCTATTGTCTTGACTGTATTCAGCCCCTCCTCCAAAAAAAAAAACATGAAACAAATATATCAAAGTGGTTGATGGGAGTGCAATTGCAATCAGTGCTTTTGGGTTTATTTTCCTGTATTTAATTATATATTGTGTATCATGTTGCCAGACCTGTTCATTTTTAATCAGCAGGATATATTACAAACAAGTTAAATAATGTCAATGGAATTTGGGTTTTTGAATATTGATGGCTTGGCAGAGACATGCGCTCATCATTCTGAGAGGAACTTTATATAGAAAAATACCATGACCCTGAGAGCTCACAGCACTGCAACTTAAGAAAACACATGCAAAAAGACAAAACACAAGCAAATTAAGAAAACATCTTCATCAATTTGAAAACACATGCACAGCATTTAGAAAACGCGCTGCAAAGACCACAACACAACACATTAGAAAAACACGCTGCAAAGACCACAACACAATGGAAGTGTTTCCAGAGGATGCTTAAAAGTGATGCACACGTCCGGACACGCTTGTTATTGGCGCAGATTTTGAGTCACAGCGCTGTTAAGGTTCTCTTACCGTCAGTGGTGTTGGAAAATCACTGCAATAGGCTGAATAGGCGATCACAATGTTAAAATAAATCAAAAACATTTACTTTTATATCTCATTTTCCAACACCACTGACGGTAAGAGAACCTTAATAGCGCTGTGAGTCAAAATCTGAGTCAACAACAAGCGTGTCCGGACGTGTGCATCATTTTTAAGTGTCCTCTGGAAACACTATTTGAATCACACTTTTCTAATGTGTTGTGTTGTGGTCTTTGCAGTGCGTTTTCCAAATGCGGCGCATGTCTTGTCAAATTGATGAAGATGTTTTCTTAATTTGCTTGTGTTTTGTCTTTTTTGCATGTGTTTTCCTAAGTTGCAGTGCTGTGAGCTCTCAGGGCCACCGTAGAAAAGCCTTGAATTCAGATTGCATATTCCTAGATGGCACAAAAAAAAGTCTGATATCTTACCAGATACTCTTCAGTTCCATAAATAGAATCAAACTTCTCATTATCATCCAGCTCTCTTGCTGCTCCAAAGTCAGTCAGCTTATAAACAGACTTTCCATCCTCCCCAACCTGCCGCATGATGTTACCGGGCTTAATGTCCCGGTGCACCACTCCCTTTTCTCTCAGGTGGTTCATCCCCTGCACTTCAGTTAAAAAAAACAACAGAGAAACTTCAGTTTTGCTCTGTGAAATTATTTGGGAAACACTAAGAGATACACCCACCTACACACTGTAATACTGTGAGGAACTCTGTTTCAGGCAGGCCAAAGGCGTTTTCTGGCTCCTCGAGCAGACTGAGCAGACTCCCTCCTGAACAGTACTCCATCACCAGCACCTTCTGCTTAGAGGGCAGCTAGAGACAGAGAGAGAGGGGGGGTTGGTAAAGCTGCAGTTTAAAGAACAGTTTATGAAAATAAAAAAATAAAAACTCTACTAGAACTTTATGAAAAACATGCAAAAGTTATTTTATCCTAATCTATCCTAACAGTGTGGAAACAGGGTTTTATTCCATCAAGGCAGCTAAAGTGTTTTTTTTGCAAACCCTACTTGAATTAATGCCAACTTTCACTTACAGCTTAAGCCTTTCCACTAATACAATAAACTTTGTCTAATCAACTGTGACCCCCAGAAGGGCTTGATGAAGCCTGTGCTGTGCTAAGGCATGGATTAGGGCTAGCAGCTCAAGGAGCGGATTGTAAAAAAAACAAAAAAACAATACCATGTTAAAGAAAGTAGGAAAAAGAAGGAGAGCTGTGTTCCGTTTAAGCAGCACAACCAAACTCTTCTCTTAACATCTTACAAGGGAGATACAAGAGCAAGGACAAACAAGGGTAACTTTATATTTATTAATAAGGAACACCAGAACCATTAGACTGTAGCTTTGTTAAAAGGTAGAAAATATCAGCGTTATGTTTAGAACAGTGGTGTAGGCCACCTCATGCAATCTGACATTGTTACAGTGCATTTCATCTTATTTAGCTAAATTTGAGCCATAAACCCTGAAGTGTGTGAAGCCCCTCTAATCTAGCAACCCTTGATCTGTACAGAAAAAAATGGTACAAAGATGTGACCAGCCTGATGAAACCTATTTTTTCAAGATTGTTTATAATTGTCATTTCCTTTAAGTGAATGCTGATTGCTGACAAGCGAGAAGAAGAGGTGATTCTGCACAGGACAGTTTAAACCAAGCGGCAACCTCCGGTCTAAAAATATGAGTCCAATGTGGAAGTGTTAAAAACTGCAGTTCATTGAGGACCCGCTTGAGGCTGGCTCAGGAAGTACCGGAAGTCACATACACATGAATGGGAAAAAGACGATCTTTACAGCAGAAATAAACATGTTTACAGCCCGGTTCAAAAGATGAGTGTGGTCTGGATAGCTCATTTCTCGATCGGCTCACACTGTACGGGGGTTGAATTCTTTCCTAACGCAGCAATTTCAAAGATATTGAGATTACTAGTCTTCCAATGAGAGGCAGAGCTGCCTGTGGGAACACTGTAGCTGTTGGCTCGGAGGCTCAAACTCCGCCTCTTTACGTCACACTGGCTCCACAGCAGCAATATGGCTGCCGCTGATTGTCCTCAAAACAGCGCTTCAGAAACAGATGGGTGACGTCACGGATACTGCGTCCATATTTTATTCAGTCTATGGTTTAAACCTGGAAATAGTTTTAAAGGGACATGAGACGTCCTTTCCTCTGGAGCGTCGGGTTAAATGTGTCATTAGGTAATTTATTCAATTGTTTCTAAAGAGATGGAATGAAACTACACGCAAAACCAACCAAAAGCTGGTCAATACCATAGACTGTATAAAATATGGATGTAGTATCTGTGACATCGCCCATCTGCTCCCGAGAGCTGTTTTGAAGCCAATCGACGGTGGCAGCCATATTGGAAATGCGGAACTCAACCAGGCATAGTGTGACGTAAAGGGACGGAGTTTGAGCCTCCTAGCCAACAGCTATGTGTTCCCGACCGGGGCCAAGTCAGTCATGTTCTTATTCGGGCAAACATTTGTAATCTTAATATCTTCTGAACCGTCACGTTAGAAAAAAATTCACCCCCCGTACAGTGTGTGCCGATAAGGAGATTAGCTTCGTAGAGCCAAGCCGTTTTTTGAACCAGGCTGTAAACATGTTTATTAATGCTGCAAAGATCGTCTTTTTCCCATTCATGTCTATGTGGTTTCCGGTGTTTCTGCAGCCAGCCTCAAGTGATTCTCAAAGAACTGCAGTTTATAACACTTCAGCATGGGCTTCATATTTTGAGACCGGAGCTTGCCACTTGGTCAATACCGACTAACATAAACCCTGGTGGATTCCCACTGTTTTTTGTTTTTTTGTTTTTTTTACCTCTGTCTCTATCAAATTATCTCTTTGGTATAACTTTGTAAATTTGGGCACCACAGCCTGCTAACCATACATTATCCCTTACTTAATTAATTATGGATTAAAGTAGCAAGCCCTATTCTACAAAGTAATAGCTGAGTTTTTGTTTCCCTAGCTCTGAGTTCACACCTTCTATGGTAGTTTTACCTCTTCAACGGTGAACAGCTTGACGATATTGCTGTGGTTCAGCTTCCTCAGCATCTCGAACTCTCTCATCTGGACCTCATGGGGGCGGTTGTAGCTATTTGCATTAAACACCTTGACGGCAACCAGCTCACCCGACCTCTGTGCGCACACATGTATGCGTGCCCACGCACATGTGCAGACACACACACACACACACACACACACACATCAGCATTACACAACAAAGCATCATTTAATGTCATCAACTTCATCGGCACTGCAACCACAACCTTTTCTTATCACACATCCTGGCCTCGCTTTCACTCAAAATGTAGGTTGAAACTTCTACAGTAATGGAAGTAGTGACGTAAATGAGCCTATCTGTCAAAAAACAATCTTACAGTGCCACTACGTTGACAAAATCCCCCACAGTGTGCTACCTTGTTGCGAGCCTTGTAGACACTGGCAGTAGCCCCTTGACCCAGGACATCTTGTAGAGACCACAGGTAGTTTGTGGTACTGGCTGTGATCCCCGACATGCTGGGGAGGAAAAGACAGATTATTATTGATAGACAAAGAGTAAGAAAAGCTGTGACAGAGTGAGTGACAACATCTCGTAATGTTCCAGGGGAGTTACTAAATACACGTGAGTCAAGAAATACAGAAATAAAATTGCTACATACTGTCAAGTGGTTATCTGTTAGGTCAGGGGTTCCCAAAGTGTGGGAGACCAATGAAGGGTTGTGAGATGTCTTCAAGATGTGGGGATTTTTTTGAAGTAATCTAAATTGGCTTATTTTACCCATTATTGTAAAAATATTGACAAAAAATGGAGTTACATTTAAATAAAACCCTGCAAATAAGCACATCTCATTAGTTTTCTGCCTTTCTTTGTTGCCAGATGACTCCTAAATTTAGGGTTAGGGTTAGCAAACAGTTAATTAAGTAGGTAAACTCATTTTGAAGTTGAAGTAAATGAAGTATGAAGCAACATTTAATCACTTTGTGGGACAGTAGGGGTCACAAGTCTTTTTGGCACCTATATTTTGGGGGTCACAGGGCTGAAAAGTTTGGGAACCCCTGTGTTAGATGACTTACATGTTTACAAGCTTGAAATAAAACCTCATAACATATGTCAGTGTTTCCCCTACCATTATACAGGGGGGGCGGGGCGCCCCCCCAACAGCGGCCCCCGCCCCCCTTGGAAGTTCAGTAAATTGTATTTTCTACATATCGCCAGATCACAGCAGAAGTAATGCAGGGTTACCTCTCTTATAGATCAGGTCTTAAACTTGTTCTTTTATTAAACAGACTAAATATCCTTATGTTATTGATCTTATTTACATGACAGGATGTCATTATGCTCATCTGCTCTCTGTATTGCATGGCAGCGTTCCGCTCCATGCGCACACAGACACACAAACACGTGCGCTCACATACACACATCACAGCACAACGATACGATAAATGTTCATCAACAGCTCGGTTTTTCAAGACGAAAACGAGACTATGACGAGCTTAAGTGCATCAAGGGCACCTCGGCAGTGCCCAGGCAAGTGAACCAGCACCTCTAACCCATCATTGTTACCTGGTTGCACTAATAAAGTGAAGTGCTATACATCTGCAGTTGTATTATTCTATAATCAATTTGCCGTCTCTTACATTAAGCATGAAAGAGATGATTTCATAGATAGCTGTAGACTGCACGTCATTCAATGAGGGGAACACATTAGACTATTTAGGAACTAAATTAGGAACTACATTTAGACAGTCATACCAGCTTGATCATCACTGAAAATGTCCTGGAAAATGATCTCTGGAAAAGAGTTGGAACCCTGTTGTATAAATCTAAATTGTATTTTATTGTATTTTATTTCATTTTACTTATTGAAACTTCTTCTTGATTGTACTTATGTCTGGGTTGCTGTAACAACTGAATTTCCCCCTGGGGGGATCAATAAAGTAATATCTTATCTTAATAAAACACCGCAATGCATATTTCTGTTTGTTAATTAATAACAACCAACCAGTTCATGAAGTAGGCTGGTTTATTATGGGGCGCCGTTTGTAAAGTTGTGCACACCGAAAATAACAGCAACATTTCTCCATATTTAGCTCCAAAACATCATACAAATGTGGAGTGCATTTTTAAAAGTCACTTTTTTTAAATCACATTTAGAGGAATATTTGTGATCTTCTTTAAATTTAATTTTGTTGTGAAAAATATAGTAAGTTAAAATAATTGGTAAATGCAAATGCTAAATAAAAATAAAAATATTAAATATTAAATATTAAATATAAATATAAATATTAAATATAAATATAAATGCTCAATGTAAATCTAAAAGTTAAATATAAAGATAAATAAAAATGTTAAATATAAATGTTAAATATAAATATAAATGTTAAATGTTAAATATAAATGTTAAATGTTGCTCTGCGATCCTAAATATTTAGCCTATATGCAGATTCACATTGCCGCCTAGCGGAGATACCAAAATAAATGCTTCATAAAGCGATACAGAATTAGCAATAGCAACTTAGCTTGTCCGTACCATAGACTGTGTCAGTTCTGTCTCTGAGCATTGAGAAATTTCTTTATAGACTCCAAAACGGTCTATCAAGTATTTCTACAGCGGGCAGTCCGGCTGTAACCCACTGGAGTGACACTGACAGACTATGATTGGGATATCTGTATCGCTTTATGAAGCTTTTATTTTGGTATTTCCGCTAGGCAGTAGTGTGAATCTCATATTTAGGATCGCAGAGCAACATTTAACATTTATATTTAACATTTATATTTATATTTAACATTTATATTTAGCATTTATATTTATATTTAACATTTAGATTTATATTTAACATTTATATTTATATTTAACATTTAAATTTATATTTAACATTTATATTTAACATTTATATTTATATATAACATTTAGATTTATATTTAGCATTTATATTTATATTTAACATTTATATTTAACATTTATTTAACATTTATATTTATATTTAACATTTATATTTATATTTAGCATTTAGATTTATATTTAACATTTATATTTATATTTAGCATTTATTTAACATTAAGATTTATATTTAACATTTAGATTTATATTTAACATTAAACATCTAGATTTATATTTAACAATTAGATTTATATTTAACATTTAGATTTATATTTAGCATTTAGATTTATATTTAACATTTAGATTTATATTTAACATTTATTTAACATTTAGATTTATATCTAACATTTAGATTTATATTCAGCATTTAGATTTAGATTTAACAATTACATTTATATTTAACATTTAGATTTAGAATTAACATTTAGATTTAGATTTAACATTTAGATTTAGATTTAGCATTTGCATTTAACAATTATTTTTAACTTTTAACTTGCTCTGAATGTGATTAAAAAAAAGTGACTTTTAAAAATTCACTCTACATTTTTATGACGTGTTGGAGCTAAATGTGGAGAAAAGTTGCTGTTTATTTTTGGTGTGCACAACTTTACAAACGGCGCCCGACAGTTTATTTCAGTAAATGTTAGTTAGAAAGAGCTTACCTTGATGGCAGCAGGAGTCAGCCGTGCTGTATGTGAACTCTGTCCCAGAAAAATGAGCCTTTGCAAGTACTGTGCAGGACGCTGTTCCAGGAAATATGACCTCAAAACCTCTGCTCTCAACAAAAGCTGGTGCTTTTACTCACTGGTTTTTACAGAAAATCCCACTGGACGGAAAACAAGAACACCTACGTAAGAAACGTCTTCCGTGTTTAGAAACAGAGACAGCAGCATACCTGCGTGATGGCAGCTTTCAGAGCAGGTAAGCCTCAGGTACAGGGAGGACCTGCAGACATGTTAATAATAAGTTACACTATTCTTTCGTTCTCTCCCCAAACCCCCATGGGTGTTTTAAAGGGCAGCAGCTGGTGGCATAGAATTGCAGTGTGTTTCGGGAAGTGTTGGTTTCAGTCAACACGGGGCGGGCTCTGAGTTGGATGAAGGCGGAAATAAGGCAAAGTGCAAACTACAGTTTTTCAGATTATCTTGAAGCGTCACGGCTTCCCTCCCCTCAGTGTTATGTCGCTACACATTAGCTGTCCTGTCACACTCCTGCACTCCTGCAAATAGTTTAGACGTGGGTGGCTTTCTTTTAATAATACAATTCTGTTACAGTATTTCTCAATTGCTGAAACACATTTCTTGACATCCACTACGCTTTTCTCAACACTATACGCACAAAACCCAATTTTCAAACTACATTCACCAAACCTCTGACTCTTCCTACAAAACCAAACAATGTTGTCAGATCAAACCCCAAGACAATCAAAGTTAAAACAACAAGTGTTACTGTTTGCTTGAGTTTGGTTCTGGTTCTGTTTGCTTGAGTTTGGTTCTGGTTCTGTTTGCTTGAGTTCAGTTCTGGTTCGGTTCTGGTTCAGTTCTGGTCCGGTTCTGCTTCAGCTCCGGTTCGGTTCTGGTTCAGTTTGCTTGAGTTTGGTTCTGGTTCTGTTTCCTCGAGTTTGGTTCTGGTTCGGTTCTGTTTGCTTATGTTTGGTTCTGGTTCTAGTTCTGTTTGCTTGAGTTTGGTTCTGGTTCTGTTAACTTGAGTTTGGTTCTGGTTCTGTTTGCTTGAGTTCAGTTCTGGTTCAGCTCTGGTTCAGTTCTGGTTCAAGTTGCTTGAGTTTGGTTCTGGTTCTGTTTCCTCGAGTTTGGTTCTGGTTCGGTTCTGTTTGCTTGTGTTGGTTCTGGTTCTGTTTTCTTATGTTTGGTTCTGGTTCTGGTTCTGTTTGCTTGGGTTTGGTTCTGGTTCTGTTTGCTTGAGTTTGGTTCTGGTTCCGGTTCTGTTTTCTTGAGTTGGTTCTGGTTCTGTTTGCTTGAGTTTGGTTCTGGTTCGGTCCTGGTTCGGTTTGCTTGAGTTTGGTTCTGGTTCTGGTTCTGTTTGCTTGAGTTCGGATCTGGTTTGGTCCTGGTTCGGTTTGCTTGAGTTTGGTTCTGGTTCTGGTTCTGTTTGCTTGAGTTCGGATCTGGTTCGGTCCTGGTTCGGTTTGCTTGAGTTTGGTTCTGGTTCTGTTTGCTTGAGTTTGGTTCTGGTTCTGTTTGCTTGAGTTTGGTTCTGGTTCTGTTTGCTTGTTTGCCGTTACCCCAAACCGTAACCGTAACCCTAGTCCTAACCCAAACCCAAACCCTAATCCTAACCCTAACCCTAATCACAATCCTAACCCTAATCATAACCCTAATCACAACCCTGTCCCTAACCCTAATCCTATTGCGAACCCTAACCCTAATCACATCCCTAACTCTAATCATAACCCTAACCGTAATCACAATCCTAACCCTAATCCTAATCCTATTGCGAACCCTAACCCTAACCTTAACCCTAACCCTAATCCTAACCCTAATCACATCCCTAACTCTAATCATAACCCTAACCGTAATCACAATCCTAACCCTAATCCTAACCCTAACCCTAATCACAACCCAAACCCTAATCCTAACCCTAACCCTAAAAAACCCTAACCCTAATCACAACCCTATCCTCAACCCTAACCCTAATCACAATCCTAACCCTAATCATAACCCTAATCCTAACCCTAATCACAATCCTAACCCTAATCCTAACCCTAATCATAACCCTAATCACAACCCTGTCCCTAACCCTAATCCTAATCCTATTGCGAACCCTAACCCTATCCTCAACCCTAACCCTAATCACAATCCTAACTCTAATCATAACCCTAACCGTAATCATAATCCTAACCCTAATCCTTACCCTAACCCTAATCATAACCCTAACCCTAACCCTAATTATTACCCTAACCCTAAATAAGAAGTTTTAGCAGGTTTAAAATGTTTCCTGTGTTCATTTAGTTAATTACTTTCATCCACAAAGAGTTGAAAAGGTTTTGGCTCAGCTCACTTCAGGCCCTCCTGAAAAAAATTCCACCTGTTACAGCTTAAACACATAGTTAAGCAACTAAAAAATGTGATAACAAAAACATTCTACCGATAAACCATTTAGTTCAGTAAATTGTTTCACTGCTTGCTAATATTGATTTTGTTTCTATTGTATAACTGTTTATAACTCTTTCTTCTTTTCTACTTGTATGCTTTTTTTTTGTATTTTTACTTTTACATGTTTGAAATAAAGTCATCAAATCAAATCCAAATCAATCAGTAAATTTTTCCTCCCTTGCCTATGAACACATAATCATTTAATCAACACATAACTTCAATTTGAGCCTCACATGAGCTCTTAATGTCATCCCCTCACATCATGCTTCATAACCCCCATTCTAACGGTATACTGACACAGATCTGAATATATTCTATTATTGACTTTTAATAAATATTTCATGGACAATTTTAATGCGATGTAATTTGTTTTGGTCTTAAGAATTGTTAACAAATTCAAGAATCATTATAGCAAGCAATGTTTATTAAAAAACAGATCTACTACAAGAACTACACATAGAATTATATAAGGCCTATTTGATTAAACTACTATTGCTATTACTGTACAATATTGTACCAAAAAAAGAGTGTACCTCTGCAATGTACAACATTGTATATACAAAGTACATCTGAACACAGGATTCTCCAGTAATACAGAGACAACTATAAATAGATTTGACATTACAGTCTTTTTTTAGTTCTGCTTTTGTTTCAAATGGACACAAAAATGCATATTTAACAATATTCAAATCCAACAAATCATCCCCACACAGTTAGTCCACACCCAAGCCAAGTTGTTCAAGTGCACGATGATTGATTTGAGATCATAGAGGGTCCCAGCTCCCCTTAACAGCACAGCCAGAACATAAAAAAACAAACAACCACCCCCCTGCATGTATGTGTTCCCTCCAGTTGTCATAATGAGGTAAGAGCAAACTCAAATACACCTGGTAATACATAATCAGTATACAGAGATACAAAAAAGCCACTTATAATTCATTACCTGGTGGAGAGCATAAAGGAATGCAGTGTGTCTGGGTGACTGGGAGAGGCATGGTACAGGGCAATATGAGGATAGTTCAATACTTGTTCAAGACGATGAAGATAAATCCAAAGTAGGCTTTATTCAGTTCACCCTGAATGGCATGCATCAGTGTTTGAAAAATTATTCACATATTCCTAATTTCATCATCAGATCTAAATTTGTAAAGGTATATAATAGCAAAAAGAGCAAAATTAAAGTCCTTGGATTTGGTTTCCTCTTTCTACTTAAAGCTGATCTGCCACTGCAGTTGTAACAGCAAGTGACTGAAGACAAGACATTTCATTTATCCCTGCAGGCTTTTTTTTTTTTTTTTTTTTTTTTAACCACTCACATGTACACAGTGCATATTTACTCACTCAAGAACATGGGAGAAGTGTTTTTTTTCCTGCATGTCTCCCTACTGTTGCTGTTGGGTGGCATCCCTTTTTGAAATGTGGCAAAGGGCTGGGCTAATGTGCAAACATACTATACATCCACGCATGCTCACACACATGCACACACCCAGACGGCTACACAGTTTGACATTTAACCATTACTGAAGCTGAGTACTCATTAACAACAAGAAAAATAATACAAAATAAGAGCAAAACTTTGCTTAAGAACGCATCGGATGAGGTGGTTGGTTGTGCTTCTATCTAAACACACTCTGGAGGATCCCCAGCTCCTTGCTTCCAGTTATCATCATGATTATTTAACATACATACACACCATTAGATAATAAAACCCCTTTTTTTTTAATGTTAAGTCTGAAGTATATAATTAAAGGAGCAAGCTGTAATGTTGGTTAAGTTGGTTTTGTTGCTTGTACTGCAGATAAAGACGCTGATACAAACCAGCAAGCTCGTCATATTAGCTGCTGTGTATGGCCCCAGCATGCAAGGAAAACCTGAACGGCGTTTAGCTGCCAAAAAACACCACCACACACACACACATTTGGAGAAAATGTTTGTGTGTGTGTGTTTACAGTCCAACATTAAAATGCTGGGTTTCAGTGGTCCTCTACATACATAATAGAGCTGCAGGAGAGAAGCAGCCTAATGCCTCTAACTACCAGCTTTCATGCTGACGTTTATTGCTATGTCTGGATTTTTAAATTATCATATGCCTTGTTAAGTGTAGGAGAACACTTCTCCTGCCATGCTCCCCTTGTGGTGCTAGTACTGAACAGCAATATAAAAAAAAACACACACCAACATATCAAACACTGGAAGAAGAGGGAAAATAAAGCTCTTGATCACATGACTTACACTGATATTTGGCCCAGTTTTCTTTTCTTTCATCAACCCACAAGTCCACCTTTTATCTCTATTCATCTTCCTCTTCTGAAGCAGCAAGTCAGCGAGTTACATTTTTTTTACACAAAGTGAGAGCTTAGCATTTCACAGTCTATCGTCATGAATCAAACGCTCCTTTCTTCCAGTCCGCTAGTCATGGGTCATAAAAAAAAAACAAAAAAAAAAAAACAAAAGGCAGAAAACAAAACTTGTCATGTCTACTATACAAAATCAAACAGTGCTTTTTGTTCCTCACTTAGATCTATGTGTAAAGGCAAGTAACACTCTCAAGCCCACTCAAACACAATTTTCAAACATCACAAACTAGTGTGTGTAAGCTGTATTTCTGTAAGTGTCCATCTCAGGCTTTTTTTCCCTTGTGATAGATCAGAAAATCCAGGGAATCCTGGAATGGTGGCAAAAAAAAAAGACGAGTCTCTGAAGGGTGTTTTCACTCATCTCCACCCTTTGATAGTTTACCTGTAGTAAGCAGAGCTGCCAGGAGAGGGCAGAGATTACTGTTGACAGTCTCAAGGGAATATGGCGTGTCTAGGAAACCCGCCCGGAGAAGAGGGAGGGAATGCTACACATGAGTAGTGGGTTAAAAACAGATGAAGTGCTTTCTGCACCTGGTAGAAGAGCTATAAGAATCAAAGAGTTTGCAAGAATCAGGTTGAAGTTAGAGATCCTAAGCAGGGCAGGATTTGTCATTAGACTGGGGAGGAGGTGGAGGAGGAGGGGTGTGAGGGAGAGAGTGTGTGTGCCCTGGGGGTGGAGGAGGAGGTGTGGGCGGAACAGTAGAGGTTGGCGAGCCCATGGCTGGGCTCCCACTTCCTCCTCCACCCTTTGGGAACACCACCGGCTTGGGCCTTGTTGCTGGGGGTCGCAGCTCTCTAAAGGAAGGTACAGATGAGGAAAGGGAGGAGGAGGAGAGAGAGGGGGAGGTGGCAGAGGGCAGGGGGCTCCGCGGCTGGCTCTTCGACTGGCGGAAGGAGGAAGGCACATCACTGGCGGAGGAAGCACTGCGTTGTAGCGGGTGCACATGCGTTGAACCCCCCTCGCTGTCCCTCAGCAGACGGGAGTGGAGCGGACTGGATGGCTCTGACACTCCTCCCCCTCCACTCACTCCTTTCAGCTGCTCCAGTGTGTCCAGGACCACATCAGGAGTGTGTTTGGAGGTGCTCTGTCTCTCCAGCTTACTAAGCTCACTCAGCCCAGAGCTCACTGAAGCCTCAGTGTCCTGCAACACAAAACACAGACAAGGTAGATGTTAGCTTTTGCCAAGGAGATACAGAATGCAGCAGCAGGAGAATGTAATCTGCAAAGTGGAGTAGTACCTGGAAGCTGTGCTCCACCTGGGAGAAGACCTCCGGGTCCAGCGGTCTGTGGTTGCTGAAGCTCTTAGAGCGCCCTGCTGTTGATGGTTTGCGTAGCTGCGGGCTCTCCACCTAAATTTCAACAATGCCCTTAATTTAGTTGTTGTCAAATTAAAGGAAACCACACAGTGACAAGTATGACTTTACAGTACCTTGGTCTTCAGGGAGGAGTGACGGGTGACTGAATTGAGGATGCTGTGAGCACTGACAGGCCGTTTGTCTCCAGTTTCTTTGACCAGGGCCCCTCCAACAGGAAGAGAAGCCGTTCTCACTCCTCCTCCTCCTCCACCTCCTCCACCTCCGCTGCTGCTTCCACTGGGTCCTGGACTGGTGCTCTCACTCTCTGAGCCCCGGAACGTCCTTCGGATGCTTCCAGACTCTGGACGTTTCCTCAACCTGAACGAATACCAAGTATTCTGAGTGAAAAACCTCTTGTACACTTTATGTCAACAGAAAACAAACATAGCAAATGGAAACATAATGTGAGCTGTGTATTCTGTAAACAGACCCAAAAACTGTTCACCTTGCACACTGTCTCTAAGTTTTAATACTCTAAGATTTCTGCAGTCATATTTGAGTCTGATTTGACTCTCCAGATTTTTACATACTTGTTCAAGTTGGCCAGGTAGATATCAGCCACATGAGCTCCAGTGGGAGAGGCAGCACTGCCTCTAGTAGACACCCTCTCCTCCAGCAGGTCCCTGCTGTCCATATCAGGTTTTGGACTCCCTCTGCCCCCGTCCGGCCTGAAACATTCGAACAGTAGTGTACTGATTGTTGCTGGGCTTCCAAAACACATCAAACCAGAATAGCAGGACCTGTTTTCCTCAATGACTGATTACTTCTGAATGATCAACATCACTTACAGGTCACTCATCTTATTAGGAGAAACTGTGCACTCTTCTGACTCCACCAAAATAGCAGTAATAAAATGTGATGTGAACTGTAACACTTATCACTTATCATAACAGACGTCTACTTTTAACTAAGATAAGAAGCAACAGTAACTTTAAGGGGAAGTCTGGTATGAGTCAGTCTGAGTTTCATTCTCAATTTTGTCTTTCATGACTACAATTAGGACAAATTTTGACTCATCACACATATGTTATCATCATGTGCCTAATTAACAATTTTTAAGGTTGACAAATAAGTGGATGTGTTACAAGCTTAAAACAATGCAGCACAGTCAACCAACTTCCTTAACAACAGGACTTTCCAGTGAGTGAATTTCTGTTCACTGTGGTCAGATTAAAGATCAAGTGTCATGTTTCCTGTAACTGTAGCTGTGTGAGACTGTGGCGTGAGGGCCAGAACATGAGATTAAAAAAATAACATGAAAACAGTTCAACAAACGATGTCATTTATCCTTCCTTATCCATATTTATTTTAGACTAGTGCTAAGAATGTCTCTCACATGTCTTGGATCACTATATACTGGTGTGGCACCAGTCCATCCACTCCATTATGACGCCCCTCCCACCAGTCTTCAGACGCTCGCTGGAACAGAAGCAGTGATGCCCCTTTCTTGAATGAAAGCTCCCGAGGGCTCCTGCCGGAGTAGTCGAACCGAGCGATGGCTTCGAGGGGGTCGGACTCTGAAACAGCCAAGGAGCCTGAGATTCAGAGGAGGGTGGACAGACACAGGAAGTAACAGAGAGGGGAAACGGGGGATGGTGGAGGGAGAGGGTGAAGAAAGGGAGGCCATGTTAGTGCTTAGCAGGTTAGTGCTGCTGTGTTTGGTGACTGCACTAATGTTAAAAGCACAAAGCTGTAACAAAAGCAGCTTGGTTAACAGGTTATTAAGAGCGGGATGTGAGCTGGGGTTTATGATTAGGAGCTGTACAAAGTAACCAGTGAGAAAGAGGGATGAGAGCTCGTAAAACCTGTTACAAGAGGAAACTGGTGTCATTGTGTCCTGTATATAAAGCACAAGCACTGCAAGTATTCAGCTGTGTGTGTGTGTGTGTTAACTACCGTCTTCACTGTTGTGGCGGACAGAGACGGTGTCAGGCGCCGGCTCTTCCACTAGAGGGGGCTCACAGTGTGGACTGTCACTACAGAGGACACACACAGAGAGAACAGATGAGGTTAGAGGACACAAATACAGACGTCTCAGCCCAGCAACACATGTTGATGACTCACAACCCGACCTCATAATCCTTGAATAAATCACACAGGATCATACTGTGAACACCACACCACAGTTAAAGTGAACTTAGCACTGTGCTGCAAACTCATTCAACCTTTTAAATACTTCTTTAAAACTGTCTTTCCCTGTGTGGATTTTAGCACTTATAAGACCTAGACATGGATCTGGATGCATTCAGGTTGTTACCTATGATTTGAGTCATAATCAATAATTTGGCATCAAATTGAATGATTTATTTCTTAGTTCAAAAGAATTCAAAGTGTGAAATAAAACCTCATTTATGATAGCCAAAAGTGATTTCCACACAAATGCCTTTTTTGTGCAACCAACTGTTCAACACTGAGAGGCTCTTCATGAGCCAGTGACAAAGAAAAGCAGCTAATCCTCATGTTGAGGAAGCTGGAACCAGCAAATGCTTGAGGAATCACATATACAAATAATGAATTAGCAAAAAAGCAGGCTTTACACCTTTTTATGACAGGGGTTCTCAAATGTTTTGGGGCCAGGGACCCCTTACAGGTGAGAACATGTTCCAAGGACCCCTCATAATTGTAACATAGATTAAACACATGCCTACTACCATTCTCACTCTTAGATGCCCTTGGAACTATTTGTATTGTCAAACTTCTCAATCTAAATACTTCAGACCTGTTCCATAGTGATAAACAGAAAACACTGCACCATCTGTGTTTTCTGGCGGATGTATTCCTTATCTTTAGCTGGAAAAAGTCTTTAGTTTTGTCCTTATATTCCAGGTGATCAGATGTAGCTTGGCTTTCTTCATTCGCTTCTTAATTTAGGTAGCTTGGGCTTAGCATCACTTGACCATGTGAACTGATTTAGAAATGGCTCCATGCTCATGAGGTAGTAAACAAAGCTAAGTAGTGGCAGGAACAGTGTGAATGAGTGATATGTGACAGATTGATTTGAGTGTCACAGTCATATCAGTTTCTATTGGCCCAAAGCTAACTAGGGTGGGAGTACTGGACACAATATGCTGGTTTCATTGGCGCAAATGGTCCTCATCTGTATATATGCTGTTTTTAATGACACAGCACAATTTTTATAATTTATTAGAATTTTTCTATAATTATTTCACGGACCCCCACACTATGGTTCGTGGCCCCCTAGGGGTCCTAGAACCCCACTTTGAGAACCACTGCTCTAACAGGGTTCCCACTCTTTTCCAGAGATCATTTTCCCAGACATTTTCAGTGATGATCAAGCTGGTATGACAGTCTAAATTGAGTTCCTAATTTAGTTCCTAAATAGTCTAATATGTTCCTCTAAGTGGAAGACTACATTGAAAGACATGCAGTCTATGGCGATCCATGAAATCATCTCTTACATGCTTAAAAATTGTGGCAAATTAATTATAGAACAATGCAACCACAGATGTACAGCACTTTATTAGTGCAACCAAGTAACAATGATGGCCAACTCTCATCTCAGCTTTCTCTTTTCTCAAAAAATATTAAATTAGCTAAGTAAAAAACAAAAGAGCCAGCAAAGGAATCTGGAAGTAATGATAAATAATGATAATAATCAGAGGATCAGTGCATAAATTGACCTAAATAGAACTGAATGACAAAAATGGCCACAAATGTTGAATGAGGATGTGTTTTTTTTAACCTTGTCAGGTCACATGTCATGTTGGAATAATTTTCCAGGACAATCTGTGATTTTCCAGGACATTTGACTTTTTCTCCCATTTTCCAGGTGTTTTCCAGTACTGGAAAACTGGTCAACTGTTTCCAGGTTTTCCAGGTTTTCCAGGACATGTGGGAACCCTGTCTAACATATTACTAGATAAGTCAGATATTGTTGTAGATGTATTGTCATGTAGTCAGTTTAAATAACAGAGGTGTGGTTATGGTACGTTTTAAAGTGCACTGATGACTCCACATTGTCAAAAGTTAAATTCAGAAAGAGGACTGCTTTCATTCAATGAGCTCATTTTGGCTTAGAGTGCACCCGTTCAGCCAACCTTATCCTGCTGAAAATCCTAGTCAACAAAACACATTCAGTCATCGGTCAGTCATCATTTCAGTCTGCTGTTCCCACAGGCTGGAACAATTTACAGAAAACTTTAAAACTGGTCCACTGCATCTCAAAATCAGCCTTCAGGAACTCTCTCATGGACACTCTTAAACACACCTGCACCTGCTTTTAATCCTTTTAATCCTGGACTCCTGCTGTCTCTATTCGTTATTTGCTCTGTTCTGTCCTGTCATGTTTAACTTGTCTTTTATGTTTTTATAACCCTGTGTTTGTTTTTATCATTACTGTTAACCCTGACCCTTTACCCCTCAAAAGGCTGTGCCTTTTGCCAGGCCGTCACTGGCTTTTAATACGGCATGAGAGTTTGTGTTGGTCTCTGTTTGTCCTTTAATATACTGTATTTTAAATTTTACTATTATTTATTTCTACTGTTGGTATTTGTTGTGCAGCACTTTGGTAACCTTGTTGTTTTAAAATGTGCTATTTAAATAAAATTGATTGAAATGGATTGGATTGGAAATAAGAATTTGTTCTTAATGACTTACCTTGTTAAATAAAGGTTAAATACAGATCCATAACATCCCTGCTCTGTCTGTCACACTCCATCATCCCATCCTGAACTCTCTCTCTTGACTGCTGCTGGCATTATAATGTATAATATACTGTATTATATAATTATCTTGCTATATTATATTTTGTTAAATTACATTACTATTCTAAGTACAACCCATGGTCATATTACATACAAATATTCTTTCTATTTATTGCTTAATTTGTCATTACCAACCATAATCACACCATGTCAACCTGTCACTACTGAAACATTTTTTTTTAATACTGCCTGTAATTACTGCTATTTAATTTAAATTCCATTTGTAACATTGTATATATCTAAATTGTACTCTAGCTCTATTTATCTATTTTATTTTACTTATTTTTATTTTTATTTTATTTTTTATTTTATTTTGTACTTATTTTGTACTTATTGAAACTTCTTTCTTGATTGTACTTATGTCTGGGTTGCTGTAACAACTGAATTTCCCCCCCAGGGGATCAATAAAGTAATATCTTATCTTAAATAGAAATAAAATAAAATAAATATTGGGTGTAAGGATGTTCTAAAACTACTTGTCATAATAACAGAATAGAAATTCTGACTAATCGCCAAGTCTAAAGGTATGGAAACACAATTAGAAATAGTCTGAACAATATATTTAGCACGGCTCTACACAGGGTCACTGAGAGTCTGCTGGTAAAAAGGGAAAAAATCTACCTGGTTTGCTAAGTGTTGCTAACACTAGCAGAGCTAGCACCACCAGCCTTTTGTTCCCTCTTGCAAGTTATCCTCCACATGCCTGTGCTGGTTATGCTTTGCTCTTGTTGGACGGTTAAAGGTCAGTTTAATCAGACAAAGCCTACATACAACTTTATCTCCTTTTTATAGTTCAACATACTGACAAACCCTGCCGTGCTGTTAAATGCCATCTGTCATGTGCACTTGTTCTCATCCCGGTAGTAGACAGCAGTAACCCATAACTGGAGCTACAGCCCTCGCTAATAGCATGTGGTTGCACTACATTTTAGATCCAACAATGACCAGCATTTTGAGCCTGCAGCAATAAACGTATTAATAATTGGTTTAACTGATAATTAATTTCATGCCTGCTAGCAAGGGTGATAACGTACTGTATATTCATTTAGTTGACTGTACGTGCACATCCTTAATTTTGCAACATCTAATCTATATTGATTAATGAATTGTGTCTACACCTCTTACAGTAAAAACGGAGCCCTCTTGAAACACTGTACTAACAGGCAGTTATCATAGTAACTGGTGCCCAGGCTTGTCATTACAGTGGAGTTGAAAGTCGACCACTGAGTGTATAGTTGTGTGTGAGTTTGTTCATGCTGTGCTCTCCCAGACTGAGGCAGTCAGGCGGTGCTTAATCTCCAGTGGGATGGAGGGTAAGCTGATCCTCGTGGCCCCCCGGCCCTGAGAGGAGCACTCAAGCTGGGCCCCCTCATCACTCCATGGCAGCCTTTAAATCAAACCCCGAGTACACCCACTCTTCCCGAACACCTCTTTCTGGCCTCATCATCATCTCCAAATCCCCTCTTGAAAGATGAAAACTTGACACAACTTTCCCTGCTGTGCTACTAACTGCTGTAGCCATTTGAATTCCTATCCAACATGAACTCTGACTCCAAGAAATCTTGCACCATGTCCTCACCAAAAGTCGTCCCCTGCTCCAGGGATGCTGTAGATGGGGCCCTGCAGGTCCTGCGGCCCGGGGAAGATGGTGTCATGGTGGATGATGATGGTTTTAATGAGCTCGTTTACGTGGGCCTGGCAGGACACCTGGTCATGGCCCTCGGGGACAGACATCAGTGTGGGGCCAAAACAGATGGCCAGGTTGTAGGGGTCCATCATGTTGTCCTCACTGTACTGGGACAGACTATGAGGAAGAGAGCAGGGTCAGAGTTCAGATGAATATGTATACAAACCTGACTATGCCCACAAACAACTAAGACATGTCATTTATTTCCTACAGGTATCCAAAGGTTACCATCCCCAAAAATCCCACATTGATGCATCACTTCATTTGTACACTGTCATGTCAGTGATGGAAGCTCTAATGATGTGTGTGTGTGTGTGTTCATGTGTGAGAAGATGCAGGAGGATACTACAGATTATAAATCACTCAAGTTAAAGGAGAAGCTCCCTTTCTGTCTGGGAGCACTTGGTTTACCCAGGAGTCTCAAATATCACATCTTCCACCTCCCATTTCTTCTTGTCTTTCTCTCCCTTGTAGCTATCTCCTTCTACTGAAAGAGTTTGTCATGGATTGTAAAGATGGATTGGACAGCGCAGAAAATGTATGCATGTCCGATTGTTGTTTTATGTGTAGTACAGAATATCATCCAGGGAAGTCAGAGTAAATTACATTGAACTTTGACAAATGTACCTCTTAAACTCTCCTAAACTCATCAGCAAATGCTCTTTGCAAGGCTTTTATTTGTTTGTTTGATCTTATTGAAAAGCTTTGATTCATGACATATGTTAGCCAGAGACACCATATGTTAGACAACACAAATAAACTTTACTTCAAGTGAACAAATGTTTCAGTCTTCAAGGTTGTGAAACAAGTTATTCCCCCTTAAATGACTGAAATGTTCTTTACACTTTCAGCTTTCATTAGGGTCCACACTTGACTTCTCATAAGGGTTACAGGATGTTTAGATTTGGTGAGAGGAGGCCAAATGAAAGCCTCTTAACCTCATTCTGGTGTTTATGCAAGTGCTCAGTGTTTATGGGGGAATTTAGAGGATTGGGAGAGCTGTTAAACAAAGTGCATTTGATTCTCTTGAGCTTAGCTTCAATGCTTTTGAAGGGGAAGTCAATTTATTGTTTTTATTGTTTGTTTTAAAAAGTCTGTATTTGTTCAAAAAGACTTTTTTGCAATTATCAATTTATATTCAAAGTGGTTGATATTGAGGGTGGTATCTTATTGTGACCTCTGTTAGCATACATTCATAGGTCTAGAAGTAATGCTCATTTCAAACACACATTAAGTTCTAAGTCTTTTTCCCTCTACACCAGGGGTCGGCAACCTTTAACCCTCGGTTTCCACATAAAAGAAAACACCAGGAGCAGCAAATCCTTTAAATGAAGATAACAATGCATATATCATTTTTTTTTTACCTTTCTGCTGTGTATAAAAACTGTAGTGTGTTGCTTATGAAACCAATTAAGTACCCCAAATTATCGCATTTATGCTACATTTCAAGTGTCTTTTATTTTGAAATGATACATCAGATTGAGAGTTATTGACAGGGTTACACCCTGACGTCTTCCACTATCAGCCTGAAATGAAAGTAGTCAGTGGATACTGGGATTCTTAAAATATTCTCACTTTGAAAATATCTAAAATCATCATTTATTCAGAAAATGTAAAATCCTAGTTTCCATGCTATTACAGTAATGCCTGTTCTAAACGCCCACAACAGAATACAGTGGAGGCTGGCTTCACTATCGTTTCAGAAGAAGACTGGCTTGACCGCAGTCTGATTTGGTACCTTTTTCTGCCCCCCCCCATCGCCACCAGCCTCCTCCTCCTCTCTCTCCTCATTCTGTTTTTTAAATAATCAGCCATAGACTGCTTCATTTGTGGAAACAGCGAAACGCTTGTGAAGTTCTGTCTGTCTTTGGTGTGTGATGCTGCTTGTGCAGGAGAGAGTACAGGTGGAGGAGACTGACTACGCAGGAGAAAAAGAAGGCAGCTTTCAACCATAATGTCTAATACAGTGCCTTTGTTAGAGGGAGCATTAAAACATATGCACTCGCATAAAAGCGACTAGATGAAATTCTTACTTGCACACACATGGCTATGGGAAGTAGGGGTGCTGAGGGTGCTGCAGCACCCACTTTTGGAAAAGGCATCACACAATTTTTTCTGGATGCATAAATAAGTTGAAACAAATACATTAATTCTCACATTTTTTTTCCATTGTATTATTTTCTGAAAATGTAATGCCTGAGGAAGATTTGAGAAATAATTATAGCAATTTTAAATAATTATTCATTTTAAAATAACCCGATGCCTGGGCCCTGTGTGTGTGTGCCTGCTTAAAGACTAAATGTATTTGGATGAGTTCTGTTCAATGCGCTTTACTGCCTTTTGGGCCTGTTTTGCCAGGTTTGGCTTGTATGCTCTTTGCTGTACAACGGTGTATGGAAGCTGCAAATTGTGAATTTATAATGCAAAGTTCTCTTGAAAGCTTGTATTCAAACCAGAATAATACAAATAAAATGTATGTGCGCTATAGCCTATCAGTTGCATAAGTAACCTAAATGCAAAAAGAACAAAAAAATTGCACCTCTTACTACAGCACCCCCAACTTAAAGCCACTTCCCACACCCTGAGGAAGAGGTCGCAGTCTCAGGCCCGGGCCTCCCCTGAAGATTTGTGTTCAGTGTGTTTAGGTTTGCGTTCATGTCTACCATATAGTTAAAAAAGATGAGCCCTTTGCTGCTCAGGAAAGTTTGCACCTGTTCCAGACACGTGGCAAAGCGTTTCAGCACCGCCCCTCTGGACAGCCAGGAGATCGTGCTCTCCACCTCGTCCAGTAACAAACAGAACTGACAGTGATTTAAACCTTTTGCCATTCATATATTGACAATCTGAATGACAATATTCATTACCTCTGTGCATTACAATTAAAAAAAAAAAACTACTTAAATTGATTTATTTTCCAAAGCCACAGGGAGCCTCAGCATAAGGATGAAAGAGCCACATGCGGCTCCAGAACCCCGGGTTGCAGACCCCTGCTCTACACCCACAGTATGTTGAAGTAAGTATCTGATTTGCCGCTTCTGATCTGGCTGTTAAAGCTGGGGTTGGTAATCAGATTTAGATACACTTTTTGTTATACTGGTTAAAATGATCTTTATGTCCTGATGGCAATCATTACATGATGTGTTCCTAAAAAAGAGTGAAAAAAAACTGCTATCTACAGCCGGAGTAAACCTGGGAAAACACTAATCAATCACAGTTTTTTGGCCCCCAAATTTTGAACCAATCAAATCCCGTCCAGCCGTTATGCCCTCCTCCTGCGCGTACATTTCCCCGGCGTGCACTCCTCCGAGTCCCCGTCTCCTGCCTCTACTTCCCCTGACTCTATTTACTGCCCCTCTCGCTCGTCCTCGGGCCTGTCCCCTCTGACCTGGTGAGGTGCTTTGCTCAGGACTGTAGTCCGGATCAGAGTCTAATAAGCTCTCACCAACAAGCAGAATAATTAATGACGTTCAGTAAGTCCTACAGAAAATATATATTTATTGTAGCGTCCGTCCGGACGCTGTAGGGATGACGAGCGGATTCATGAACACGTTGATCTTTAATAACCGGTCACTGTCGGCCGTGATCACGCCAACCAACAAAACAACAATCAATGTTTGAATGAATGAAAAACTTCTCCTCTTGTCTCTCCTCTCTCCCGCTCACACACTCTACACCTCTCCTGATGCCTTCACTGACTGTCAACACTGTAGGAATTAAGAACATCTACACTGAACACGTTTAACAAACAGTAGAGCTGTTACAGTTTTATATGTGTTATAACTTTTCTCCTGATATCGTGTCACTGGTACAACTGGATAATGCTAGCATGATAGTTGTGAGTACTAACAGCAGCCATGTTTGTTTGTGTTTTTAACTTTCACTATGAGAATGTTTTGGTGAGGACCGGTTTTGAATCAGTCACCATCATATGGTCGAGAATCAGCGGCGCTCGTGCATGTGAGCGGGGGGGGCGTCGTTTTGGAGGAGCTCTGAGGGAGGAGGGGAGGGGTTAGACGGAGTCATGAGGAAAAGCTACATTCAAATTCATGCTGGTTTACCGAGACTACCAACCCTAGCTTTAAGAGGAATGTTAAGGTAACCAAGTACTGATCCAGAACCACTAAATCTAGACTTATCAGACTGGACTAGAATGTCTCCAACACTCACCAGATTTATATCATAATTTCACAGTTTCAGATTCTAAAACTTAAATTTCAGAAACCATTAAAATGCTACCTAAAACGACTGATACACTTTCAGAGCATTCAGAGAGGCCAAAGACGGTGAGTCAGGCACTCTGCACTACGAGTAAAGATTCCATTAACAGCAGAATCAGAGGCTGCCAATTAGAAGCTAACTTCAGTGTCTCACACCACAACCAGTGATGTGCTCATAGTACATGTGGGTTGAGCTCTGACTTTTAGCACTCTTAAAAGAAAGCTGAAGTGAAACAGTGTCGGAATTCAACAAATCTGAGCTCTTGAAAACAGTGACAGGAACTTTTCAGTGTGTGGAAATGTACTTTTGATCAATTTTGATGACATTGTTTGTTCCTTGAGTGATGTTGTTTCTCGGCACACAGCTTCTGATGCTTAGCTGATACTGTGTCACTTTCTATTGAACCTTATTTGTGAGCTTTATGAATCATCTACTAAGCCGCAGTCTTGCTCCACACTGAAACAGACTCTGCATTTTAAAACTTAGAGATACAAAGACTATAACAGTTTTTCTTCCAGAACAATGTTATTTTTTTAACTTTACATCCCCTGGTTTACTCTAGATTTGTGGTGCGTGTTTGTGCATACATGTTTCTATGTGGGTGTATGTGTGTTGAAGTGGAGGCACTCACTGGTTGAGGAAGGAAAACAAGTATCTCATCACGACGAGTGTTTTGTTCGGTAGAGATTGCAGACCTTTCTTAACATGGACTGCTCTCTCCTGTAGACTCTCCATCGCTGGAAAATAGAAACAACCATGAAACCCAGGAGATCGCTCACACAATCAGCCACATAAATATACACTCACACACGAGGCAGACAAAAGGGATGAGACACTCACAGACGCAGGATATGAGATCATGGAAGACTTCCTTAGGGAAGAGGGCTTGGTCCAGTCCTCTGAAGTAAAGCTTCAGAACGCCAGCAATGGAGTCCATGTCGTGGTCATTCTGGTCCCCTGCCAGAGGGTCCTCACCTACATCCGAACAGGAAGACAGAGAGAAGAGGGAGGAAGAGGGAGAGGGACAGAGATAATAAAGCACTGGAAAATCTTGGCCTGTTTTTTAAATGTTTGTGCTTCTTTTGAGATTAGTCATACCTCTCTCGAAGGCATTCTTGATGTCGTTGACCTCCACCTGAGAGCCTGAAACTCTGAAGATGCCTTCATGCTGCAGACCTACACAAGTAAACACACAATGTCCCTTTTAAGGATTTAAAGGTTCCAGAGATTGAGCATTTTTGTGTTTTGGAAATTAAGACCTAGCAGATTTTGAAAGCTCACTTCCTATAGGACAAACACACCAAACACTTAAGCTGCCTATCACTTCATTGGAAAATTCCTCTCACCATGGCGACTGATGAAGCGGATGCAGCTCTCCACCATCAGAGGAATGGCTTCACCAGATTCCTAAAACAGAGGAAGAAGAATTACTCCCAAAAAAAAAATAGGACAGTGTGGAAACAAAACACAGCATGCTATTTGACAGGAGGATTTCCGCACAAGCATCCAGTGCACACATTAACGGTGCGAGGTGGAGAGAGATTGGGCGCAGTACCCAGCAGTTGCTAAGAGACAGCGCTTTTTTTCCTTTTTCCCTTTGTTTGTTTGGGATTTCCAGAAATCACCAGGAGTTGGGGAATGAACGTCTGATGACATGCATCCCTTATCATGTGAAGTTCCCCGTTGTTTATTGGGTTAATAATCTGATTGAAATCTTAAAATGATCTAACATTATTTATCTGTAAAAGAGGCGCTAACGGTCATTACACGAGCCGGCCACAAGGGGGAACCCCAAACATGGGATTCCCTGATAAAGGTTGATTTTGCAAGCTGATGTGTTGTGTCAGCTTGCATGTCTTCGCAACAACAGACTGCAGATTTAACAGGAGATATAAATGTTTATATCTGTGTGTCGGGTTATAAGTGATTATAACCACACTGCTGTGAAACTCCAGATGCCCATATGTCTCTATACAGAGGATGCTGTGAGAAAACATGTGGTTTGAGTTACAACTACAAAGATATGGGGCTCTCACTGACAAGCTGACAGTCACTCAGAGACAAACACACACAGACACTTATGACAGATAATTACCTGCTTCCGTACTGAAGAGTTTCTCCGTCCACTAAACAGAGGGAGAGAGGGGAGAGGGAAAGAAAACAGCACTCTGTCATTATGTCTCCAGAGAAAGTCTATATATACTCACAACTCTGGTAACGTTCTATTTGTATACAAAGACACATATGCACATGTGTTGAGAATATCTATAAACAGTCAAGGGAATAATAATAGCCCAGGCTGCCAAGAAATCAAGCTTAAACTTCACTATGTTATATATGTGTGTGTGTGTGCATGTGTGTGAGCATGTTTCCTTCCTTCACCACACCTACCTGGCAAGGCAACAGTCAGTCTTCTGACCTAAAAGAGGGAGAAACAGGAAGCGGGGGAGGGGAGAAGAGAGATAGATGGTTATAGTAGCAGAGGGACACGTGAGGAAACGGCTTCAGATGGACTGAAACTGGGGGGGGGGACGACAAACTTCCCACTGAGGCTGCACATACACACTCAGGAGAGAGTTTCCTGTCAGGTGAGGGAAATGCAGACACATTCGGCCACTTCCTCACGCTGTAACACACAGCTGCATCCACATATGCTCATTGTCACAGTGACCTCGCCCTCCACACACACACACCAACACTCACAGCTTCTTTATCACAGTTACTCTTATTCCCTGCATGGGCCACACATTGCTCTACAGTCATGGCCAAAAGTTTTGAGAATGACACAACTACTAATTTTCACAAAGTCTGCTGTTTCAGTTTTTATAATGGCAATTTGCATATACTCCAGAATGGTATGAGGAGTGATCAGCTCAACTACAATTAACTGCAAAGTCCCTCTTTGCCTTGAAAATGAACTTTATCACCAAAAATACATTTCCACTGCATTTCAGCCCTGCCACAAAAGGACCAGCTAACATCATTTCAATGACACACAGGTGTCACACACATTAACACAGGTGTGGGTGTTGATGAGGACAAGGCTGGTGATCAATCTGTCATGATTGAGTGACTGGACGCTTTAAAAGGAAGATGGTGCATGACACCATTGTTCCTCATCTGTTAGCCATGGTTACCTGCAAGGAAACACGTGCAGCCATCATTGCATTGCACAAAAAGGGCCTAACAGGGAAGTTTATAGCAGCGAGTAAGATTGCACCTCAGTCATCCGTCTATCGAATTATCAAGAACTTCAAGGAGAGGGGTTCAATTGTTGCCAAACAGGCTCCAGGGCACCCAAGAAAGTCCAGCAAGCACCAGGACCGTCTCCTGAAGGTGTTACAGCTGCGGGATCGGGCCACCCCCAGTGCAGAGCTTGCTCAGGAATGGCAGCAGGCAGGTGTGAGTGCATCTGCACGCACAGTGAGGCGAAGACTTTTGGAGGAAGGCCTGGTGTCAAGGAGGGCAGCAAAGAAGCCACTTCTCTCCAGTAAAAACATC